>NC_089839.1:206515689-206837186 GCF_035609145.1 Eleutherodactylus coqui | reverse complement strand
GGTGGCTCCCTGGAACCCACTGGCTGAACATAAATGTATCCCATTGCAGTGCCCTGGACAGCAGAGCTAACGTCAGATTAAATGCAGGTGGGCTTCGGCCCACACTGCATGCCCCAACCTGACCGGGCTTTTTAATTCATAGACACAGGCCGGTACAACTCCCTATTGTGAAGTCCCTGTGGACCGACAGCATGGGTGGGTGCCAGGAAGCCACCGGCGGTACATAAGTATATCCCATTGCAGTGCCCATCACAGCTGAGGTAATGTCATGTTTAATGCAGGTGGGCTTCGGCCCACACTGCATGCCCCAGTCAGACTGGGGTTCTTTAGAAGTGGACACATGTAGTTACAACTCCGTGTGGACCGACAGCATGGGTGGCTCCCTGGAACCCACCGGCGGTACATAAATATATCCCATTGCAGTGCCCAGCACAGCTGAGGTAACGTCAGCTGTAATGCAGGTGGGCAAAAAATTAATTGGATTACACTGTAGGTGAGGGCCCCAAAAAATTGGTGTACCAACAGTACTAATGTACCTCAGAAAAATTGCCCATGCCCAACCAAGAGGGCAGGTGAAACCCATTAATCGCTTTGGTTAATGTGGCTTAATTGGTAACTAGGCCTGGACGCAGCCCAGTTAAAATTGGTTCAGGTGCAAGTTTCAACGCTTTAATGAGCATTGAAACGTATAAAAATTGTTTAGAAAAATTATATGAGTGAGCCTTGTGGGCCTAAGAAAAATTGCCCGTTCAGTGTGATTACGTGAGGTTTCAGGAGGAGGAGCAGGAGGAGGAGGATGAATATTATACACAGATTGATGAAGCAAAAATGTCCCCGTTTTTGATGGTGATAGAGAACAATGCTTCCATCCGCGGGTGCAGCCTACGTATTGCTTAGGTATCGCTGCTGTCCGCTGGTGAAGAAGAGAAGTCTGGGGAAATCCAGGCTTTGTTCATCTTGATGAGTGTAAGCCTGTCGGCACTGTCGGTTGACAGGCGGGTACGCTTATCCGTGATGATTCCCCCAGCCGCACTAAACACCCTCTCTGAGAAGACGCTAGCCGCAGGACAAGCAAGCACCTCCAGGGCATACAGCGCGAGTTCAGGCCACGTGTCCAGCTTCGACACCCAGTAGTTGTAGGGGGCAGAGGCGTCACCGAGGACGGTCGTGCGATCGACTACGTACTCCCTCACCATCCTTTTACAGTGCTCCCGCCGACTCAGCCTTGACTGGGGAGCGGTGACACAGTCTTGCTGGGGAGCCATAAAGCTGGCAAAGGCCTTGGAGAATGTTCCCCTGCCTGCGCTGTACATGCTGCCTGATCTCTGCGCCTCCCCTGCTACCTGGCCCTCGGAACTGCGCCTTCTGCCACTAGCGCTGTCGGATGGGAAGTTTACCATCAGTTTGTCCACCAGCGCCCTGTGGTATAGCATCATTCTCGAACCCCTTTCCTCTTCGGGAATGAGAGTGGAAAGGTTCTCCTTATAGCGTGGGTCGAGCAGTGTGTACACCCAGTAATCCGTAGTGGCCAGAATGCGTGTAACGCGAGGGTCACGAGAAAGGCATCCTAACATGAAGTCAGCCATGTGTGCCAGGGTACCTGTACGCAACACATGGCTGTCCTCACTAGGAAGATCACTTTCAGGATCCTCCTCCTCCTCCGGCCATACACGCTGAAAGGATGACAGGCAAGCAGCATGGGTACTCTCAGCAGTGGGCCAAGCTGTCTCTTCCCCCTCCTCCTCATGCTCCTCCCCCTTCTCCTCAATGCGCTGAGATATAGACATGAGGGTGCTCTGACTATCCAGCGACATACTGTCTTCCCCCGCCTCCGTTTCCGAGTGCAAAGCGTCTGCCTTTATGCTTTGCAGGGAACTTCTCAAGAGGCATAGCAGAGGAATGGTGACGCTAATGATTGCAGCATCCCCGCTCACCATCTGGGTAGACTACTCAAAGTTTCCAAGGACCTGGCAGATGTCTGCCAACCAGGCCCACTCTTCTGTAAAGAATTGAGGAGGCTGACTCCCACTACACCGCCCATGTTGGAGTTGGTATTCCACTATAGCTCTACGCTGCTCATAGAGCCTGGCCAACATGTGGAGCGTAGAGTTCCACCGTGTGGGCACGTCGCACAGTAGTTGGTGCACTGGCAGATTAAACAGATGTTGCAGGGTCCGCAGGGTGGCAGCGTCCGTCTTGGAGTTGCGTAAATGTGCGCTGACCCGGCGCACCTTTCCGAGCAGGTATGACAAGTGTGGGTAGCTTTTCAGAAAGCACTGAACCACCAAATTAAAGACATGGGCCAGGCATGGCACGTGCGTGAGGCTGCCGAGCTGCAGAGCCGCCACCAGTTTACGGCCGTTGTCACACACGACTATGCCCGGTTGGAGGCTCAGCGGCGAAAGCCAGCGGTCGGTCTGCTCTGTCAGACCCTGCAGCAGTTCGTGGGCCGTGTGCCTCTTCTCTCCTAAGCTGAGTAATTTCAGCACGGCCTGCTGACGCTTGCCCACCGCTGTGCTGCCACGCCGCGCGACAGCGACTGCTGGCGACCTGCTGCTGCTGATACATCTTGATTGCGAGACAGAGGTTGCGTTGGAGGAGGAGAAGGGTGGTTTAGTGGAGGAAGCATACACCGCCGCAGATACCAGCACTGAGCTGGGGCCCGCAATTCTGGGGGTGGGTAGGACGTGAGCGGTCCCAGGCTCTGACTCTGTCCCAGCCTGCACTAAATTTACCCAATGTGCCGTCAGGGAGATATAGTGGCCCTGCCCGCCTGTGCTTGTCCACGTGTCCGTTGTTAAGTGGACCTTGGCAGTAACCGCGTTGCTGAGGGCACGTACAATGTTGCGGGAGACGGGTCGTGCAGGGCTGGGACGGCACATCGGGAAAAGTAGTGGCAACTGGGAACCGAGTAGCGCGGGGCCGCCGCCGCCATCATGCTTTTGAAAGCCTCCGTTTCCACAAGCCTATACGGCAGCATCTCCAGGCTGATCAATTTGGCAATGTGCACGTTTAACGCTTGAGCGTGCGGGTGCGTGGCGGCGTACTTGCGCTTGCGCTCAAACAGTGGCGCTAGCGACGTCTGGACGCTGCGCTGAGAGACATTGCTGGATGGGGCCGAGGACAGCGGAGGTGAGGGTGTGGGTGCAGGCCAGGAGACGGTAGTGCCTGTGTCCTCAGAGGGGGGTTGGATCTCAGTGGCAGGTTGGGGCACAGGGGGAGAGGCAGTGGTGCAAACCGGAGGCGGTGAACGGCCTTCGTCCCACCTTGTGGGGTGCTTGGCCATCATATGCCTGCGCATGCTGGTGGTGGTGGCTCCCCAGCTGATCTTGGCGCGACAAAGGTTGCACACCACTGTTCGTCGGTCGTCAGGTGTCTCTGTGAAAAACTGCCACACCGTAGAGCACCTTGACCTCTGCAGGGTGGCATGGCGCGAGGGGGCGCTTTGGGAAACAGTTGGTGGATTATTCGGTCTGGCCCTGCCTCTGCCCCTGGCCACCGCACTGGCTCGGCCTGTGCCCACACCCTGACTTGGGCCTCCGCGTCCTCGCCCGCGTCCACGTCCTCTAGGCCTACCCCTACCCCTCAGCATGGTGTATTACCAGTAGTGCAGAAACAGAACGCTGTAATTAAATGTGCCACTTATTGGCCTGTGGTTGGAGGCTGACTTCGCTTACGGAACGCACAGCAGAGCCAGGAAATAATTTTGCGCAAGCCTGCTGTAACACTTAGCTGGCTGCGTATGAATTAGGACAACTACCCCCAACACAGACCCAGTACACTGAGGACAGTCACAGGCAGCCCAAATAGATTTTTTTCCCTGGACTATGTATAATTACTGCAGGGCGCAATGCTCTGCACAGCCGATATACAAAAAAAAAAAAATGTGCAACACTGCAAAAAGCAGCCTCCACACTACTGCACACGGTTAGATGTGGCCCTAAGAAGGACCGTTGGGGTTCTTGAAGCCTAAAATACTCCTAACACTCTCCCTATAGCAACTCCAGCAAGACAGCACTTTCCCTGATCTCTGTCAGAACGCATCTGTGGCGAGTAGCGGGAGGGGCCGATTTATATACTCGGGTGACACCTGATCTCGCCAGCCACTCACTGCAGGGGGGGTGGTATAGGGCTTGAACGTCGCAGAGGAAAATTGTAATGCCTTCCCTGTCTTTCTATTGGCCAGAAAAGCGCGCTAACGTCTCAGAGATGAAAGTGAAAGTAACTCAAACATCGCGTGGTACTCGTCTCGAGTAACGAGCATCTCGAACACGCTAATACTCGAACGAGTATCAAGCTCGGACGAGTACGTTCGCTCATCTCTAATGATAACTCTTCCCTATTATACCTATATCACTTTTATGTAGACCTTTGGTCTAAGTACTGATCTATTATGAGACAGTCATCAAAAAGTCTCTCTCTGTGTTATATTAAGCCCAAATACCTTCTCCGTGGTATGAAAGTTGGTGCTGACAATACACCTCCTCAGCACGGGAGTAGATGGGCAACTTTTTAAAAAAGTCACTTGTTATAAATCAGGTCTAAATTATTGCACCACCTAAATCATGCCCACAAATTTTGACTAAAGAATAAAATGACGTGGCCGGGCGTAAATAATAAAAAAGTCTCACAGCTTTCATAGATCTGGCACATATCACTTAGACCAGGGTTTCCTAAACTCGAGTCCTCATAACCCACAGGTCAGGATTTCATCAGTATTGCACAGGTGATGTAATTATTGCCGGAGCCTCAGACATTGCCACATGTGTTCTTACTATAGGATATCCTGAAAACATGACCCGTTGGAGGGGGCTGAAGTTTGGGAAAACAAAAGAAGTCGTATTATAGACCAAAATCTAGGTGCATGTGTACACTTACTGAAGATTTCTGAATGCATTTGCGCCTTTTTTAATCTAAAATGACGTTTTTAGTCTAAATAGCGTGCAACGGATTTGTGTAGCTTGTGCGCCTAATTTAAATGATTTAAGCCCGGTTGTGTCACTTTCCTTTTTGCCTAAACTTGTGAGCATGATTTAGGTAATGCAGCTGTTTATACCCGATTTATGAAGTGCGATTTAAAAAAATAAAAGTTGCATAAAGTTACACAGCTACTCCAGTGTTGATGTGTATTGCAGCACACATTGTCACACCACAGAGAAAGAAGGTATTCGGGCCTAATGTAACATACAGTGTGTGACTGATGAATTTGTTGTAGAATAGATCAGTACTTTGGGATTTTAATTACCTGTAAACTCAACTGGAGCAACCAGTGTCAGGCAGCTGCTGCCAAGACAAATAGGATCATGGGGTGCATCAAAAGAGGTGATGAAGAGCCTTCACATGACGAGAACATTGTCCTTCCTCTTTACTAGTCACTGGTCAGACCACACATAGAATATTGTGGACATTTTGGGCACCGGTACTCAAGAAGGACACCTCAGAGCTTGAGGCGGTTCAAAAGCTGGCAACTAAAGTAATAAATGGAATGGGCTGACTACAATACCCAGAGAGGTTATAAAAAATTGGGGTTATTAAGTTCAGAAAAAAATTGCCCGAGGGGCAACCTAATAACTATATATAAATATATCAGTGGACAATACAGAGATCTCTCCCATCATCTATTATACTCAGGAATGTAGCAAGGGGGCGCTCTAATAACTATGTATAGATATATCAGGGAACAATACAGAGATCTCTCCCATCATCTATTATACCCAGGAATGTAACAAGGGGGCACTCTAATAACTATGTATAGATATATCAGGGGTCAGTACAGAGATCTCTCCCATCATCCTTTATACCCAGAACTGTAACAAGGGGGTGCGCTAATAACTATGTATAGATATATCAGGGGTCAGCACAGAGATCTCTCCCATCATCTATTATACCCAGAACTGTAACAAGGGGGTACTCAAATAACTATGTATAGATATATCAGTGGACAATGCAGAGATCTCTCCCATCATCTATTATACCCAGGAATGTAACAAGGGGGCGCTCTAATAACTATGTATAGATATATCAGTGGACAATACAGGAGATCTCTCCCATCATCTGTTTATGTTTCAAAAGTATTTATTGAAAGAAAATTTAGACTGTTGGCAACATTCCTGCCACATAGACCCCACGCAGGAGGCGACAAGTTAAGCAAAACAACAGGAATTCTTAGCATATATAGTATCAATTAGCTCTAAAATGAACAGTTATAAACTGGTACAAATTTAAAACTAGCATTGTATAGGGTGAAACAGTGGAAGGAAAGGGGAGGGAGGGGCCGAAGATCCTGGTCCAGCTTCAGCTTTGAAATACAATATAATCTCTGTGCTGGCATATTACCACAAGTCGGGGTGCTATCGTCTATTTATACCCAGGACTGTGACAAGGGGGCGCTCTTAAAAACTATGTATAGATATATCAGGGGTCAGTACAGAAATCTCTCCCATCACCTACTTAAATCCAGGTCTGTAACAAAAGGGCATCCTCTATGTCTAGAGGAAAGAAGGTTTCTACACCGATATAGAAGGGGATTCTTTACTGTAAGAGCAGTGAGACAATGGAACTCTCTGCCTGAGGACATGGTGATGGTAAACTCACTAAAAGAGGGGCTTGGATCGTAATAATATTACATATTATATTCACTGATTACTTCGAAAGGGTTGGTGATTCAGGGATTATTCTGATTGCCAGATTGGAGTCGGGAAGGAAGTTTTTTCCTAAAATGAGGATGATTGGCTTCTACCTCATTGTTATTTTTTTCTCCTTCCCCCTTACCTTTCCTGCCCCTACCGCAGTTTTTCTTGGCGCTGCTGCTCCTCTGTTTCTTGTAATCTTTTCCATTGCTTCGATATTGTCATTTCTTGCTGTATCTTCTTTATCTTGCTTTTTCTTTCTTTCTATTGGACTACTCCGGATATACTGATTAGGGCTTCTTTCACACGAGGGCATATCGGTTGTCCGTTTTCACAGCCGGCTGATATACGCTACGTTGTTAGTGAAAAAATTTGTGAACGGGCGCACAAATCAAACATTTGTGCGCCTGTTCATATGGCCTGGTGAGGCCGGCGCAAATGCGCTGAGCTTACCAGGCCATCGCCCACTTCTCCCCATCGCAAGCTCACCTCTCTTCCTCCCTGCTCGTTCTGTGCAGCCTCCTCTCATTGATGGCTATGGACAAGGGGCGGGCATTTAGCTCCGCCCGTCCCTTGTCCATAGCATCAATGGGACGAGGCGGGCGGCCCGGTGCTTAGCACCACCCCCTCCCATTGCACAGAACAAGCGGGCAGGAAGAGAGGCGAGCCTGCACGGGAGGGAGTTTAGCAGCCACGCTGCTAAACTCCCACCTATGGCCGCTGTCATGGGCCCCCATAGGAACTATGTTTTGGGTCCAACGTAAACACGCCTGGCGCTATATTGGCCGGCCGGGCGTTTTTACATCTCACAATCCAATGCATCAGATCACAGTGTATATCAACCGGCCGTGAAAACGCCGGCCGATATGCGCTCATGTGAAAGAAGCCCAAGTCACATTTTATAATGGGAAACTTCATTATAAAAGGGCTGTAGGTGCAGGCGAACCAGGGGTTGTGGAGCCATCAGTGCAGGACCTGTCCATGTTATGCACTTACATAGACTCTGCCTCAGTTCTCGTCACTTGGATCAGTTTTGTCTCCCTACAATAGAAAACACAGTTCTGGTTACCTGGAAACACCCGACACGTTACCCCGTATAGCCCTCATGTCACTCCTCTAATAGCTCTCCATAGTCCCTCATATCTGCACCTATATATGTTTGGCATCTCTCACAGATAAACCCCTTTAGACTCTAAAGCTGCTTTTACACAGAACGAATATCCTTCAGAAAATAGCGGATTGTTCATTGAAAAACACAGCCAACGATTGATCTGTCTACTGCATGTATTAAAAGTGGAAACTATGGTTTCCATTTAATTTAGTCTTAATTCAGTTTCGCTATTAGTTTCAGCTTTAAAAAACAGATCAGTTAAAAATGGAAAGCAAAATGCTGATGTGATCGAGTCCTAAAATGTGCACCCAGTTCGGTTCTAGGTGTTTAGTTTGGGATATTCTTCCTGTAGTTTGTAATATAGCCACAAGATGGTAGTGTTACACTAGTCCTCTGTACTGCCATGCTAGACAGCAAGAATAGCGCAGCTTGCAGACGGCCACCTGACCGACCCCACCATAAGTCACTGCAATCTATAGAGATCTGTTTTAGAACAGATGCGGCACAGAGTTGTGGCTTCCGTTATGAAATAAAGCCATGTAAGCTCCATATAGTTTACTCTGTAGTTGGGACCCCATCTATCAGACTATCATGGTGTATCATGTGGAATCTCAGATCATTACTCCCATAGCTTGACTGCAGCTCCACTGAAACTTCTTCTCCCTCTGAGCCGATTCTAGTGATTGATTGGGGGGTGGTGGGGTCACAGTGGGAAAACCCCTTTAACTAAAGCTCCAAAGTGTTAATGACAAATTTAGTTCTGCTACAACCATCCGCCACAGTGAACAGCTGATTGCTGGGGGTCCCGTATGGCCGATTCCTGCTCGTCCACTATTAACCCCTTAATGACCACGCCAAATTTTGGAAATCTGACATGTGACTTTGACATAGAATAGCTCCCTAAAGGTTTTGCATATCCCAGTGATTCTGACATTGTTTTTTTCCACATATTGTACTTCATTTAGGTGGGGAAAAAAGGCAGATAGAATTTGTGTATATTTATTAAAAGTGCCTAAACTGGGAAAATTTTGAAAAAAAATTGTCCTTTTTTTTCACATTTTCAACTGCAATATCTCAAATATGTGCAACCGTACTGTACACATTTTTGATAAGATATATACTTCCATCTGTTTACTTTATTCTGAAAGCACATTGGAAAAACTTCAGTTTTAACCATTTAGAAGATGTAGAAATTTACCATTGATTTTTAACATTTTGAGGAACATTTTGTTTTCCTACACCAAGCCAAGATTGCAAAGGCTCATAGGTGTCAGAATGATAGATATCCCCACAAATGACCACATTTTAAAAACTACACCCCTTAATGTATTCACTGAGGGGGTCAGGAGGATTTTTACCCCACTGTTTTTTTTCAGGAATTAATGCAATTTAGAGGAGAAAAAATAAAATGTCATATTTTTGCAAACATATCATTTAAAAGACAGGATTTTTTTTCTCTAGTGCACATGAAAATGAGGATTTGCACCAAAAATGGATACCCCTGTTTGTCCTGTGTTCAGAGGCATACCTATTGTGGCCTTAATCTTGTGTCCGCATGCACAACAGATGATCAAGGCTCAAGGCGGGCTGAAACGCGTCCTCAGTGTTTGTGATCTTACTAAGCACATGTTATAATAAAGGAGTTTTTAC
This sequence comes from Eleutherodactylus coqui, assembly GCF_035609145.1. Classification (NCBI taxonomy): domain Eukaryota; kingdom Metazoa; phylum Chordata; class Amphibia; order Anura; family Eleutherodactylidae; genus Eleutherodactylus; species Eleutherodactylus coqui. Next base: position 206,827,796 of record NC_089839.1, on the reverse strand, counting down.
CCACGATAATCCGAGTTCCCATCTCTTTGGATGTACTCTACCTTTGAAACCACCTGATTGAGTGGCGACTGTATGACGTGAGTATCTAACTCTCTCAGCTGGAAGTATATGCAATGAGCGTGTATGGATAAAGCGAGGTGAGACTACTTATCTTATAATTCTTAAAAATAGTGGGAAAAGATTTGCGGTAGAAATGTCCGTTCAGATCCAGTAAATACTATAGAGATGTTTTATTATCATTAGTCATTTAGTGAAGCAACGCCATTGCCAGGATTCCTAAAATGGAAGTGTTACCTGTAACAGGCCTCGAGGTATATCACTACTGTCTCGCAGGTGCTGCTAGCAGAATCATGGCAGTGTATATGGCAGTCTGTATTCTGTATGCGATTTATGGCATTATGTTACCTGTAGACAGTTTATGGTAGCCTGTATGCTGCTTGCGGTATATGGTAGTTAGTGCACTGTATGCAGCTGATGGCGGCCTTGACTCTTTATGTGGTTTATGATATCCTGTGTGCTATTTGTGGCAGTTTGTATTCTGTATGCAGTTTATGGAAGCCAGTAGTTTGCATGCTGTTTATGGCAGCCTATATTCTGTATGTGGTTTATGATATTCTGCAAGGATTTTTATGGCAGCATGTATTCGGTATGCTGTTTGTGGAAGCCAGTAGTGTGTATGCCGTTTATGGCAGCCTGCATTATGCATGCTGGCAATGGCTTTTTGTTACCTGTAGACGGTTTATAGCAGTCTATATTCTGTATGCTGTTTATGGCAGCCTTTATTCTGTATGTGGCCCATGATAGTCTGTACGCTTTTTATGGCAGCCTGTATTCAGTATGCTGTTTATGACCGCCTACTTTCTTTGTGTAGTTTATCGTGGTCAGTATTCTGTATGTGGTTTAAAAATACTGTACACTGTTTATGGAACAGTTTATTCTTTATGCTTTTTATGGCAGCCTGTATTCTGTATGGTGTCTATGACCGCCTACTTTCTGTGTGTAATAAATAATAATCTTTATGTATATAGCGCCAAATATATTCCGCAGCACTTACAAAAACAGGGATACAGAAAGACAAATGTATAAAACTACAGTTACATAGTAATCAGTTGATGGAAACAGTAGGCGTGAGGGTCCTGCTCCAACGAGCTTACATACAAGTAATGGGGTGATACAGAAGGTAAAGGGGCTGGAGATGTGCACAGTATGGCGAGGTGGAGAGTGTGGGATACTGTACACACAGACAATGGTCACACAGTAATTGGTATGACTGCAGGGGGCGGTAGATGGCGGCTATCAGGGATTGCGTCACTAGGACAGAGAGCATGTTATCAGGCGGAGTATAGAGCGGGTGTAGTTTATGGTGGTCAGTATTCTGCTTGCTGTTTATAACATTCTGTACACTGTTTATGGAACAGTTTATGCTTTTTATGGCAGCCTGTATTCTGTATGCTGTTTATGATGGCTAGTATGATTTATGCTGTTTATAGCAGTCTGCATTATGAATGCTAACTCTTGGCATTCTGTGTGTTTATGGCAGCTTGTGGGCTGCTTAGTGGCGCTGCTGCATTGTGAGCATGCACCTGTATCTCTAGTGTGTGCCAGATTTATAAAATGTGCAAAAAATTATCATCCAGCCGTACCAAGTCAGACCAGACCCGGACTTTTGTAGTGGCAGCGTTTGCACCAACTTTATTGATTAGCCGAGTGTGACTAGTACAAGAAATGTGGAGAAGTCCTTTAAAACCTTTCCAAATCAGTGATTTAATGTCTGTAAGGTCAGATAACAATGCTTACACCAGCCGTGAGATGTCATCGCCCTCTGCTGGTCCATGAGGGAGAAACTAGAGAAGGATATCTGAATTCTTCACATTTCTGTCTGTTGTTGTCAAAAATGTAATCCAGTCTAAACCGAAGGTAAGAAGAAACAGAGGTGATACAGCAGGTAAGAACAAGATTATATCCAGAACATGCATCATCTACACTGATAAGCCCCTTTGTTAGAGCCCACCACCCTTTCACAATTGGGGCTTCCCTGTATGGAAATTATCCCCGTGACCCCGGAGTGCAGCATAAAACCACATGACAAGTTTTCCATGGATCAGTTTCAGTGTGAATTCACATAAGATGGGAAAATCCAGCGATCTGAGCGACTTCCATCGAGGCCTGATCATCGGTGCTAGAGTACCCAGGGCCGGGGTGTCACTGCCAACTGCTCGAGGTTGTAACAATATGGAAAGTATACCAAGAATGGAGTGATCAAGGAAAAACCATGCAGCAAAAGGGACTCTATGGATGGAAACTACTTCACTGAAAGGGGTCAGAGGAGGATGTCAGGAATCATTCTGATGAACAGGCACTGCACAGTCAGGAGCAGCCGAATACAAACACTGGTGCTTCAACTAATATGTCCAAATGTAAAACTGGCCATCCCTCAGCCTGGATGGCTATAACAGCAGACGGACAGTTTCAGCGTTGCCCAAGAAAAATAGAAAGGTGAGATTCCAGCAGGCAAAAGTTGTATCACTGAGCAGTGAAAGAAACAATCGCTCGGTCAGATGGATCCTGATTTCTGTTGCACCGTGCTGATGGGAGGTCAGAATTTGGCGCAAGCAGCAGGCATCGATGACCCCTTCCTGTCAGCCTGGTGGAGGTGCAGTGATGGCATGGGGAAGGTTTTCTTGGCACAGAGTCCTCTGATAGCTGTGGATAGACGCCATGATGAATTGCTGCAGTTCTCAAGACAAAAGGAAGGTGGTCCAACGTGCTACTAGATGGGGGTCATTCACGGTACATTACAGTGTGACGCTTATCACTTCTGTCTACAGAGGACTCTCATATCCAAGGCCCATGTGGATCCGCAGCAGAATTCACCCCTCCAATTGGAAGAGAGAAATCTGCTGCAGCTCAACATCAAAAAAACATATTGAAATCTGTATCAAACACTGTGGATTTTGATGTTTTTTTAGGTTCACATGGTAGAGTTCAGAATGGAAAATTCCATTTTTAAAATCTGCGTTTTTTTTGCGCGGATCCGCACGCAGAATATTCCCTGTCAATTGGCAAAATTTTCATGTTTACTTCCAACGCAGAAAATAGCATTTCTGTGTCAAGAAGAGACATCTCACTTGTTGACCGTGAAAACACTCACTACCGCATTAGAATTAGAACTCGCCCATTGATGGGGCAGAATCCGCGTGTGGATCCATGCTGAAAACCACGGCAGAAAGATCTGGATTTTGGTGTGGTTTTAGAGGCAGAATTCATGAATTCCGCCATGTGAACGTCCCCTTAGACAGTTTCATATGTGTCAGTTTTGCTCGGAGTGTTGTGTTCCTTTCTTCAAGAGTCTAGAGGGGGTGAGGTTACTTCTAGGGTGCCATCAGGGCACGGGTCAGGTGGGCACCCCTGCTTAGTGGGGCAGTCTATCATTGTAGCTGCGGGACCCCCCAACTCCTGGTGAGAATACTTATTTGATGGTTTATGTTACTTTATCTGATACTTAGAAGTTTCCTCTCTCTACTGCAGAATATTAATTATTCCGCATTTCTTGCTGACCCAGTTTTCCTCATTATAAAAACAGCCCAGGAGGGATCGAGAATGGCGCAGTAGACGATGGAAATTTACACTACATTTCTCCCCCTTTTCCCAGTTCTTGCCTTCTCTTCTCTCATCGTACTTTTATGTTCGCCTTGGTAAGTGGCAGGGGTATCTCTCTACATGGAACTTGTGGTACAGGCATCCGCCTTGGCATATCGGTTCCAAACCACATCCATAGGAAAAGTCTCAAAAATAACTATTTCCTCTCCACAATATGGGTTTTTCATTTTCCCTCCCTTTGCCCCCTCCGCACCAATCGGAGCTGTTGTCAGTGGTTGCTGGGCTCTGTCACATGACCCATTTCTCTGTTTTCTGCTTACAACTCCCCAAACCCTGCTTGCATATTATGGGGGGCATTAACTAAAGGGATTGTACAAATATTGGATTTTATCACCTTTCGATAGGATAGGTGAAAAAAAGTTTGATTATGAGGGCTTCACTGCTGAGCCCCCCCCCCCCCCTCTCCGATGCCGAGTATTGGGGGTCTTGTGTCCCCCTCTTCTCTCTGGGTAGGGGGAGGGGGGGGGGGTGCAGTGCGCCGACAGTGAGGAGGAGAAGATTAAATGGAGCCACAGTTGAGCATGCAGGGTACCTCTCTATTCAATGCGGTGGCACTGCCAGAGATAGCGTGTCTACTCCTCTCATTTCAATCAGGCTGACGCAAATAGCGATCGCCGCTCGCCCTGCATACCCGCCACTCCATTTACTCTCTGCATCGTTGTTGGTGGTTGCAGTGGACCCACAGTGATGAGACAAAGGGGACATGGACCCCTGTTCTCAGGATCGATTGGGATCTCAGCGGTAAGACCCCCCCACCAATCAGACTTTTATCATCTGTCCTAACATCACACAGCCATGTGCCAAAAAAAAAAATTTTGCGCCAGCTCTGAGGAGTAGGACTAGATTCTTGATGTAAATCTGCTGGGGCTGTCCCTGCTGACTCTTAAAAAGTGGCACATGTAACAAAAAATTGAAAAAAAAAAAGTCACAAATTTTACTTAGAGGTTTTTTTTCAGTTCTTCAAACATTTTCAACGATCCTCAATGGGGGGTTAACAGTATTATAATTAGATAGGCGCAAATACAGAAAAGTATCATCACTGTTCAACATAACAATGGTGAATGCACTTCCACAGAACAGGCCCAAACAATTTGAAAACAGAACACAAAAGAATGCAAGAAGGTGGTAAGATCACACAGCAAGCAACCTGTCCGCAGGTATGAAGTACAGAAATCTTAAATAGCCTTTCTATAACATGGTTGAATACCACCAGACAGAAAGGGACCAAAGAACCCCCCCCCCCCTCCCCATGTCACTCCATATGTCCCGCACCAGGGTCCCTTTTCCAGTGGAAGTATGGAAAGAGAAACGAAGAACACAGTGGGATATGTAGAAAGAAATAGGCAGAGTGAGGGGAAAGGGGGATCTGAATGGATATCAGGCCTCTTTCAAACTTTCGCATCGTAAGAAAATCGCACGATTTTGTCGCCTGTGTGAAATTGGTCTTAAAAAGGAAAAAAAAAAGGAAGGCGCAGTCAAGGACCAGCTGGCGAATTACACACCTAATTAACCCCTTAGGGACATGGAATATTTTTGTGCCAATAAGAATTTGATGATTTTTGTGGGATTTTCATCTCTACTTTTTAAAAGTCAGAACTTTTGTATTTTCCCATCGACATGGTCGTATGACAGATTGTTTTTTGCGTGAGGAGCTGTAGTTTTTATTGGTACAATTTTGGGTACATATAATGCATTGTATAATTATTAATTTTTTTGGAGGTCAGGGAGAAAAAAAATACAAATTTAGACATTTTAATTTTTTTTACAGCGTAAGGGTGGATTCAGACGACCGTATATCGACTCAGTTTTCACGCCGAGCCGATATACGGTGTCCTTGTCTGCAGGGGGGGGGGGCATGGAAGAGCCAGGAGCAGGAACTGAGCTCCCCCCCTTCCCCGCCCCTCGCCACTATTTGCAATGGGAGGGGCGGAGCTATGCGCTGGGACTTAGCTCCGCCCCCATCTCACCCCCTCCTATTGCAAATAGTCGCAAGGGGCGGAGAGGGGGCGGGAGCCCAGTTCCTGCTCCTGGCTCTTCCATCCTTCCCCCCTCCCTGCAGACAAGGACACAGTATATCGGCTTGGCGTGAAAACAGAGCCGATATACGGTCGTCTGAATCCACCCTGAGGCTGGATTCATATGGCTGTAGGCATTTTTACGTGCGCCCGCCGGTGCCATAAAAATGCGTGAACGGGCACACAAATCTAACGTTTGTGCGCTCATTCAGATGGCACAGGCCCAGCGCACATACGCCGAGGCTGCAATGCCATTAGGCATGGTGGGGGTGCAGTTTAGCTCTAAGCTAAGCTGTCTCCCCCTTTCCTCCCACTCGCTGGCTCTTTGCCTCTCTCCTGCCCTCTGGCTATTTGCCATGGGAGGGGGCGGGAGCAGAGCTAAGCTCCCACCCCTTGTCCGCAGCCAGCAATGAACACCCCGCCCCCTCGCATTGCAAACAGCTGGAGGGGAGGAGAAAAGGTCACGCTGTGTCTATGCAGCAACCGACGTATTCTGGCTGGGAAGATCGTTCCAGGACTATCTTTCCTGCCTGGCGTAGAAGCGCCCAGCGCTATATTTGCCGTCCGGGCACTTTTATGCCGCGGGAATACGCCTGTGTGATCTGATGCATTGGAATTCCCCCCCCCCCCCCCCCACTCCCCACTCTAAAGGTTTTTCCAAAATTAAAATTTTGGAATTTTTCAACTGCGTTTTTTTGGGGGGAGGCAAAATGGACCAAATAAGCATATAGGCCGATTTTTCACATGGCAGAGAATCTCACACGAATACAAACCCCATTCTTTTGAATGGGGTCATGCACATGAGCGTTTTTTGGGGGGTCCCCCGTCCCCCCCCTGAGAATCGGGGGAAAAATTGTGGCATGTCCTATGTTTGGACATGCCCTCGCATCAGTGGGGCCAGCAAAGCGAGTGCGATACCAGGTTTCCCATTGAAAACTAATGGAAACACTTCGCGATCCTCCGCCATGGCTGTCAGCCGTACCAGAGGATCGCTACTTCCGCAAAGGGATGCAATATGATAATGCATTGCAGTACTTCTGTACTGCAATGCATTGCTTTATATACCAAACACAGGCCCCCCTCCTCCCATCATATGTCCTAACAGCCCTATGTGGTTTTATAGCTCCTTCTGTTAACCCTTTACATACCACAATCTGAATTGATCACACCATGTAAGGGGTTAACAGCAGGGGGGGGGGGGGGTCTCACCAATGTGGGTTCAGTTTCTGAGCCTGTGTTATCTGCAGGATGTAAGTTTGTGTCCTATTGTGTTAAGTACCCGCTCCCCAGGACAAACTTGTGGGATGCAGGGGAGAACTGAGCAGAACTGCAACATAAAGGAAAGGCATAGGTAAATCTGCCAGTCAAAAGGACCACACAGGACTGATATAGTCAACCCAAGGCAACCAAACTACCGAAAACATTTCCATTCTGTCCAACAAAATGGCTGTAAGCCTCTCATCCACCATATACCACGCCATGCGTCTGAGAAGTCTAAAGTGGACTTGTTCCAAGAAGCTGCTATAGTTTGTCTTACAGCTCGGAAGACAAATGAAATGAGGGTACAGGAGACACAAGGCACCAATGGGATTTTCTTGTGTAGGAAGATCTCCCACGGATCTTTAGTCAAATTGCAGCCAGTAAGAGTAAAAATAACAAAGTATGTGCTGTGGCAAGGCTGTGCACAGAATGGCTTGCAGGGGGCTGTAACCAGGCCTTCTGTGTACTGCAGGTGTGCTAATCAGCAGGGACAGCTGTGTGGGGGTGTCTGGAGGAGCCAAAATCTCCAGCAACATTCAGTTCCTCACTGAAAAATGGGGCTGGAAAGCTGGATGCCAGAGCTGCTACCAGAAGCCAGAGCAAGGCCAAGCTCAGAGAGAGGGGCTGAAAGCCTGATGTCTGGCACGGCCACGAGTCTGATGAGGAAGGACACCTCCAGACTGACACCCTGTTGGGTACATGTAGTGGCGCTAGGCCACTGTTGGTAGTGAGGGAACTACTGCTTAGTTAGGACCTTGACGGGCAAGCGTTTATTATTTTTTTATAGTACTAAGCATGGGCATAACTATAGGGGATGGGGTGCATTGGGGGCCCCATAAGGCCTCTCCTCTCCATATAGGGAGCCCAGTATTATGAATAAAGCATTAGAGTTGGGGGGGCCCTGTTAGATTTTGCATTGGGGCCCCAAATCTTCAAGTTACGCCTCTGGGTATGAGTACCGACAGAGAAGGGTGGTGGTGGTGGGGGTCAGCTGAACTTTTGCACTTGGGCCCCTGAGCCTTTATTTACGCCCCTAGTACTATGTGCTGCCAGTGGCCTGTGTGTGTTTGCACTGGATTTCCTTGCTACCTCTGAATATTGAAGAAAATAAAAGTAATTTTGACATTTACATGGATTAAGTGAGCCGCTGTGTCCTCACCGACCCCACACCCAGCCAGGTGTTGCTACAGCACATATCCAAATCCTGTGTACCTTAGGGCTACTGAACATAGGTGTCCCCAGGAACCTGGCATTGTCAAAATCAGTTTGGGGAGTAATACAGGACTATTTTAGCTTTACAATTGCATAAAGGCGCGGAGGAGATCAGCAGGATCTGAAGGGACAGCGAGCAAAGAAGGTGTGGAGACTGTGGCACCTAATGGGGAGGGGGGGGGGGAGCACTAATAGTATAGAGGTTTCTAATAGTGGCACTATTACTACAAGGGACACTATTAATTGCGCAGGGTGCCAAGCCACCAGCTTGTAGGATGGGAAGGGGGTGATACCAGGTGAATGTAGGCTAGGTGCGATCACCTTCCTTAGATCCGCCTGGCCAAATGATCTTACTCTGCACAAGAGTGTTTTTTGAGCTACATGAGTCATCCTCCCCTCTGCTCTGTTTCCTCACCTCTGATGTGTTGATGGCACTGCTGTCAGCTCATTAGCATTCATGCAACAATGTCACTTAGCTCTACTACTGTGTTTATGGTTCTGGTGCTGTATTAACGGTCTGAGCTTGGTTCTAGTGCTGCATTTATATAACAAGTTTGATTTTGGTGCAGTATTTGTGTTTATGAGCTTGGTTCTAGTACTATGTTGTGTTTGGTTCTGGTGCTATATTTAAATTAAGAGCTTTGTACTGTTACAGTATTTTTTCCAAGCTCTTCTGAAGTGGACATGCTGCTATCTTGCTGGTTTCTCCACAGGCAGAATACAAGCAGATTCCCTTTTAGTATAACATATTTTTTTTTCCTTTTGACTTGGAATAAGAACTAGGGCACAAAAAAATCTGCACAGGGTGCCATCTAACTTAAGGCCAGTGCTGTTTAGGCATTCATCCAGCATCCCCAAATCTGAGGGAATCTGTCTGGCGTCCCCCTGGTGGAACAGTCCAGTTTATACACTAAGATCAACATCAATTAGTAGCATCCGGTGAGAGACAAAAGGCCTCCTGGGAAGGTTTCCAGTTCTGAAGATTAGTTTTCCCAGGGTAAAACATAGGTCTCTAGACAATCCTACCATATGGCATGGGAAGAAATTCTATTACTAGGCCTAAGAGACTACCCTTAGGGGAGTTTACTCCTGGGAAACCAAGATGTGTATTTAGAAGTTGTGAGAAACTACCAAACTCATGTTCAAGAGCTGGAGAGTCCCATATTGTGTGCAGCAAGGTACCCTGCCTGCTATTACACCTTTGTTATAGCAAACAAGAAAAAACAGGTGAGAAAAGAGGGATGGTTGATGTGAGGAACACCGATGTATAATACCATATGACCAAAAAGGTCTGGAGATAAGTGCTGCTGGCCTAGTAACGTGGGTTGACCAAAGGTCTTGATAGTCAGTAAGCATAAGGTGATGGGGTGGAAAAGGCTAGGACGGTGGTGCAAGCTCTAGAGATGGTGAGGTTAAGAGTCGAAGATGTCAGTAATGTAGAATAGAAGAACACTTTGAGAACCAGAAGGTAACGTGTTTCGAGTCGGGCCACCTCTTCAAACAATTCATCATGATCCAGCTTCTTCCAGGGTGCTCATGACCAGTAGTGGCCAGCAGGAAAGGTATGTGGCCCACATTGTCCCGCTATCTGATGATAAAAAGGTGTCCTGCCTCAAAATGCTGATTCTCAATAAAGTGTTCTATTCTACATCTCCAGCATCTTTGACTCCTTGAACTCCACCATCTATATGTGGCATTACAATCCCCAGCCTTTTCCATCCTATTACACCTTGTACAAATATGACTATCGAGTCTGCACATGTGAACAAGTCACATGGGTATAAAACACTCTCTGCAGCCACTGGACTTGAATAAGTTGGCACTAATTGACAGAAGGCTTCCAAGAGGAGGCGATCTCCTCTATATGGCATTCAGAGGAGAGGCTAGTGCTGCCATATTGGCTTTGGTCAGGATCAGTGGAAGTTGACCTACTGTGCCACACACTGGTTTGGCTTTGGGTCTGATGCTAAGGTACCCCAGTCTTCATCCTTTCATCCCACCAGTCAGGATCTGGGCTTCGTTGTGGGATCCCCACGCTGTTACACTGGCAGAGATCCCAGTTATGTGGCAGATGATGTTACAATAGAATGTTTCTGCAACACCCAGCGGAATATTCCACCATGGAAAACCATACGTTTACATGTGGATTTGCAGCAGAATTGGGGTGTGTTCACTTGTTTCCACTTCAGAATTCCAGACAAGGATTTTGCCAGTTGACAGGCAAAATTCCACACCACAAGTCGCGTCAGATAGGCACAGAATTCACGCAGAAAATTCCACGAGGATTGGCACACCATGTAAACATACCCTTAAGCCTTTCAAATCCATAACAAAATCCACGTGTTCGCGTTCATTTACATGGGAGTGTGCAGTTTTTGGTCCATTGATTTCCTGCATAAATACGCAGCAAGTATTTTTGTATCATGCACATTTACGCTGGCCCATTGATTTCAGCGGTCCACTCCTTCAGAAGACCGTATTGGCGCGCTTTTGCTCAAATAAAACATTTGCTTGCAAAACTCAGAATAGAATCCATCACTTTCAATGAATCCATTCTCATGAACGATATTTGTGAGCATATTCCCTGCATGCACATAACACATCAGGACCTCATTAGGCTAAATAACACATCAGGACTAGAGATGAGCGAGCGTACTCGGAAAAGCACTACTCGCTCGAGTAATTTGCTTTATCCGAGTATCGCTGTGCTCGTCCCTGAAGATTCGGGTGCCGGCACGGAGCGGGGAGCTGCAGGGGAGAGCAGGGGAGAGCGGGCGGGAGAGAGGGAGAGAAAGATCTCCCCTCCGTTCCTCCCCGCTCTCCCCTGCAGCTCCCCGCTCCGTGCCGGCACCCGAATCTTCAGGGACGAGCACAGCGATACTCGGATAAAGCAAATTACTCGAGCGAGTAGTGCTTTTCCGAGTACGCTCGCTCATCTCTAATCAGGACCTCATTAGGCTAAATAGCCTTTTAAATCTGGGCCAGGAGTGTGCACATAAGTGTAATAAAAATACAGTATTGTGCGCCAATATACCTGCAAAAATGGCTCGTCCATGCGCAAATACATCGCGCTGAAGGAAGAGTATTTGCACATATGGTAGTCTGACGCCCCAGTACAGACCAGAATAGAACATGCTGCATTTTTTTGAAAAACGCAGGTCTGAATGCCCCAATGCTAATCAATGGGGATTTAGCACAACATATTACATGTGTAATGGGGAGTGTGTATACGCCCGTGTCAGTAAGCCCTTACATGTACAGATTTTGGTGTGAATTTTTCAGCAAGGTGGAAAATTTAGTAAATTTCGGTAGATGTAAAAGCATCCAAAGCTATACCAAAAGCTCACTAACACAGGCTTATGTCGGCTATGTATTACACGCTTTTTTTTTTTTCACAGCAAATACACATGTAACATGCATATGTTATCGAAACCACAACGGTAATGATCTTTGACCTTGTCAGGTGCCAAATTGTAATGGAGTGCCTGTGAAGAGGAGATGCTAGCAGTATCGGGAAATAACGCAAGAGGACTCGTGTTATAGTAGAATACTCCTCATTGAGAGTTCTCAAGAGGACTCTGTTTATTAAAAGATACTACAAGCTTTTATACAGGAAAGGAGTTGTCATGTTCGTTATTGCAAAACTATTGGCCATAAGATATTGCTGTCTGCTGATTTAACAGTCGTAAGACTTGTGTGGTCGACAATTTAAGACAAGGAAACAGAAGTAGTCAAGGTTTTCATAACATTTCAACATCTTCTATATACTTAAGTTCCTGTATCTTCCTGTTTCAACTGTACGCTACGTATAGTACTTCAGTCCATCGGCCTTAATTAAACAGCTTTAGTGGATTCCTCCAGATCACCATTGTCCTGACCAATATAAGAATTGGAGCTAGGTGAGCATAAAAATTAACATAATCCCGTGTTCCCAATGGGCTCATGGGGTTTTTATTTCAACACAAACTCTACCAGCTCCATAAGCCAGATAGGTGTCTCTCCAATTGGGGTTTTGCTGACCACAATGGTGGCAAGCCCAGTAGGAGCCATCGTTGGGGTTATAGGGCGGGGCTACATGCTTACCGATTGTCTTCCTCATCCTATACTTAATGACACTATCATTTTTAATTCTTTCCTCTAGCTTTCCTTTAGCAATCAGACGGGCACATCTATCCCAACCTTCAGCTGCCTTCGGGAGTTTAGCATCTTGAAAACTGCCTTTATGTTCTATCATTGCATTTGACCACAGATCGGGACTAAGGGTTCCATGTCTGGTGTCTTGTTTCATGATAGCTAGAGAATGCAAGGCCCTGATGTCTATCTCTTTACCTTCCACACTCCTTATTAGGTCTTTGGCCATTATCCATTCTGACTTATCTGAGATGGTTTTCTTAGACCATCTGTTACCCACGTTTCACTGGTAATTTGTGTGGGTTTTTGATAACCTTTTTCCTCCTTAGTAAAAGGAGAGGGTAACCCCGTCTGAGGATACTAGGTCTAGTTGTGGCAAGAGATTTTTGACACAAGGCAGACACTTGTCTTACAGACAATATACAGGTGTTTCTGCTGCGTGACCGTGAATACTCAGGCTTCACAGTGCAGAACCAACCTAGACAATCGGTTCCTCATCAGGGATCCGGAACTCCTCACCAGTGAATCAGAGAACTCAGATCATAGAATATCCACACTAGGACTATTGTCCAACCTATTGATACTATTACAGCCATCAAGCACACAGAGTTACACATTCATTCAAAACTAGGCAATGAGTCCACTTATGTGACAGGGTTGTACGTCATAAAAATGGACCACAAGGATATAATTTTATAATCTCTTCAGGGTAACTTACCCAATGCAGGGCAAAGAGACGCACAGAGACAAAATGAGGGATAAGAATAAGTCTTTTTACCAGCCGTCTGTTTTCCTGATTATGGATCTGTGCGGCTCACCTGTCCAGGTAAGTTGGGTCTGATTTCAATCCTTGTAGTCCCTGTTTGGGCGCCAGATGTTATCTAAACCACTCCGGTAAGGATCTTTGACCTTGTTGTCAGGTGCCAAATCATAATGGAGGAGTGCCTGTGAATAGGAGATGTTAACAGTATGGCTGCCTGCAGACAGCCGGGTCGGATCCGGCTGCGAGAATTCTCGCAGCGGGACCCGACCCGAGCGTCTGCAGGGAACACCGTGGACTCACCCGCTTCCGCAGCTCCGGCTCCTTTCATGTGCCGGCTGCCGGTCAGCTGGCGCATGTGCAGAGCGGAGCCGGCGGCCGGTGAGTGACGTTTCTGGGCGGGGCTCTGCGAGCCCCACACAGAATTAGAACATGCCGAGGTTTGTTTGCTGCACGGGATTTCGCGCAGACAAACCGTGGCCGTCTGCATAGGATTGCGTATTGTAATGCAATCCTATGCAGGCGTCCAGGGGCGGAAGTTCTGCGGGGAATCCCGCCGCGGAATTGCCACCCGTCTGCAGGCGGCCTATCTGGAAATAACGCAAGAGGACTTGTCTTATAGCAGAAGAGGACTCTGTTTATTGACAGATATTACTAGCTTTTATGCAGGAAAGAAGGAGTTGTCATGTAAAGTTAGTTATTGCAAAACTATTGACCAGGATATTGCTGTCTGCTGATAAAATAGTCTTAAAATGTTGACCACGCAAGTCTTCTGACTGTTAAGATAAGGAAACAGATCCACTCAAGGTTTTCATAACATTTCAACATATTCTATATACTTAAGTTCCTATAACTTTGCTTCATCTATACTACATATAGTTCCTGTTTTTCAATCAAGATAATACATAAAGTTTCTCGCTCGTGTCATTGGGGTACACAGCAAAGACCGTGGGATATAGCCTCTGCCACTAGGAGGTGACACTAAGCACAAAAAAGTTAGCTCCGCCCTCTGGCTATATCCCTCCTGCCGACACCAGGCTAATTCGTTTTTAACTTAGTGTCTCGTAGGAGGACGGTCGTGCCCATTAGGGCTGGTCTAAGGGCCAGGATTAGACAGGGAGGCAGGACGCTCCCCATCAAACCCGAACAGAGAGCAGGGCGAACAACCTCTGGTTTGTCCAGGTTGATTCTTGCCCGGCCCGCCTCAGAAGAAAAGGTGGCACATCCAGATCATATATATCCACATGTGGCCCGCCAGCGAGAGCCCCCCTTGTTTGGTGCAGAGGTCCGCATCCCCTTCCCATGGGCAGGCGATGCAGTAGGGGTAGGCTGCTGGAACTGGGGAGCCGCCTTTTTCTTTCAGCAAGGACGCAGGAGGTGAGTACGCGCTGGCGTCAGCCGACGCTTCGCTGGGTCGAAAGGTTTTACAGACGGCTGTAAACTGACCGCATGTGTGTTGATTTATTTGTACCCACCCTCGGGGACGGCTGTGGGACATCCCACAGTCTTTGCTGTGTACCCCAATGACACGAGCGAGAAAAGAGGATTTTTTTTACTCACCGTAAAATCTCTCGTCATTGGGGGACGCAGTACCCGCCCCTCTTTCTTTCTTTCTATGACACGGTTGGTGGTCCTGGTCGGACTCTGGATTCTGTAAGTCGCACATGGTGCTGCGTGTTTTTCCTTACAGTGAAACTTTGTTAACATGTCATATGACTAGCTATTGTTGTCTCTCTGTACCTGCATGGCTACTCCAACTGCTGGCATGACAAACTAATTAGCCTGGTGTCGGCAGGAGGGATATAGCCAGAGGGCGGAGCTAACTTTTTTTGTGCTTAGTGTCGCCTCCTAGTGGCAGAAGCTATATCCCACGGTCTTTGCTGTGTCCCCTAATGACGAGACAGATTTTACGGTGAGTAAAAAATCTTTTTTAGCTAGAATAAATGTAACAGTTTGTGCCACGACACATATTCATTCACTGTGTATCTTAAACACCCATACAGCCTACAATGCACATGATATGGACCAAAATAGGTCGTACTGCACTTTTTCACAAATGTGAGAAAAAAAAACTCAGGTCTGAATGGCCCAATGTAAATCAGAGGGCCTTCTATGCAGGCTAAATACTTTCATGTGAGTGAGCCCATAGGGGGAGGGTGCCTGATGCAAGCCGGAAGGTGCATGTGAGACGGCTGCAGGAGAGGTGAGGGGAACATGCGCTGCAGCTACCAGTCTGGGATGCCAGAGGGAGGGGGGCAGAAGGTGGGTAAAGTGTTGGATGTGAATTGTAGCCGCCTTATAGAGAGCAAATACAATTGGGCTTATTTACTTTTCATAATGCATATGTTTTCTGGTGCAAATAACGCTAGAAAACGGTCACATGCTTTTACTGTGTATTTTTAGACATGTGTAGCATAAATTTTGGGGCATATCAGGTTCTTATACCTCCTATATTGACTGCATGTGTCTTTCGTAAACTTTGAAATTTCAAATTTTGGCAAAGATTTTTGGCGCAAGCGCCATTCATTTCATAAATATGGCGTAGATTACACCTGTCAGGAACTAGCATAAAAATGACCCAAACTATGCCTCCCATTTCTACACCTAGTACATATAGTGGTATATGCCATGTTGGCACATTTCTTGGTGCCAGTAGCAGCTATTAACCCTGTTTGTAGGTTTGCCTTTTACATTGCGCCTTCGTATATGTACTTCATTTTGGATGTGTGTCTAATCTTTTTTTTTTTTTTTTGCCACCTTTAGGAGACCTCTTTTCAGCTATAATGGCATATAGTGCACAGAAGATTCTCCTGACAGGCAGGAAGCAATTTCTATTGGCTGCCCTACAGAGAACAGAGCATCATTATTTAGAGACCTGCTGTGGGGAGAGCAACTGAACCTGTGAGTCCTGCAGCACTCTGCTCATCACATAGACATGAATATTATACACCAAACACCAGGGGGCGCTCTATTATGGAAGTAAATCAATTCTGCACTGAATGCAGCAGGTAAAAACACTCAGTGTAAAAACCACTCCCTCCCCTAGAAGATGTCGGAATGAAACTTTGATTGTAACATTAATATAAGTAAGTGGTTACAATATCAGAGCAAAAGGAGAATTTATTGTGGAAAACTGACCGCGGATGGGAGGCTCTAGTACCCTGTTGTACCACCTCTAGCTGGCATACAAGATGGGATACAGGCGGGCATCGAGGCATACAGGTTCTGTATGGTATCGTGCGGCATATCGCGCCACATTTGCTGTAACTGAACAATATTGGTGATAAAATCTGATGACCGGGCAGCCACGGAAGTGTGACAATGTTGTGGAGACATTCCTGTGACCCCCTTGTGTGTGCGGCCGAGCATTATCCTGCTGGAAAATGCCTCTTGGAAGCCGCCATGACAGGAACACATGTGGCTGCAGGATGTCCTGAACATATCGCTGAGCTGTCATTGTCCCTCGTACCACTACTAGGGGTGACCGACTGTCATATGTGATGTCCCCAGACCATCACACCAGCAGGGGGCAGTGTGCCGCTCCACAGCAAAGGCAGGATTGAGGCGCTCACCCCGAGGTCTCCAGACACGAACCCGGCAGTCGTCAGCGCCCAAACTAAACCGTAGCATCCAGTTTCATCGTTCACAACACCACTGTAAACACAGGCGATACTGGGTGTCAAAGGCAGAACAAGTCATGCATCGGCAGAAATAATATGACTTATGAAACGGCAGTCTTAAGACAAACTGTACTGTGCATGTGCTGCGGCACGCCAGCCGGCACATCCGCAGTGCAGAAAAACGTCAAGATGAGGTTACTGTTAAAATAATATCTATAAAGAAAAAACATTGGCCCGCCTGCAAATAATATTTTCATGTTGATTCATGGATCTACTGCATATTTTACTCGAATGTCGTGACATGACTAGTTCACATTTCATAGTGCTAATAGTCTAGACAAGCGTTCCACTCCCTGATACCCAATTGCAAATGTTTCTGTGAAATTAAAAATTACAGAAAAAAAAAAAAAATAGATGATAGGTACACGGGGTTCAATGCCGGGGCATAGGGTTTGATTCTGCTGCGAGGTTTCTGACAGGGGCATTTAAATGCCCCAACCAGTGTTTGGGGTTCCCACACTGCCCCCTGCCATAAGATCATGGGTTGCCGTGCGGTTGTCATGGCAGCTGGGGGGGGGCCTTCTGGAAGGCCCCATGGCTGTCATTGCAAGTGGGCTGTGGCGAGGCTTGATAGATTGACTGTCAGATTGTGGTATAATGTAGTGCTATAGCATTACATTATACTGCAGGAGCAATCAGAGCATCACAAGTTCTTGTCCCCTCTGGGAACTAAAAAGAAAAGTAAATAAGTTTTAAAGAGTTTTACTAATTATTATTAAAAAAAAAAATAAGTTTAACCCCCTCCCCGCTCCTGCCAGATTTATAATAAAATCTAAATAAAACAAAGATACATATTTGGTATCGCTGCGTCTGTAAAAGTCCAATCTATCAAAGCAATACATAATTTTGGTATTGAAAGCTTGCTATAGCATTGACTCCTTGTTAGCCATTAACCTCTTAGGCCTCATGTTCACAGGGAAATTCAGGCCCGCACGGATTCCCCATGCAGAATCCCACAGCGGGTCCTGCACACATGAGGCCAAGAAATCATATACTTACCTGTCCGGATGCTGTGGATCTGCCCTCCGTTGCAGCCGGATCTTCTTTCTTCGGCCTGACGGATGTCCTCAGCACGCCAGCAGCATATTGTGCGCATTCTTATTTATTTATTTTTTTGAACTCCTGCTTTCCCATGATACAGCACAAATACTGCTGCGGGACCAAACGGCTTCCATAGGCTTCAATGGAAGCCGCCGGAGCCATCCGGGCGGGAAACCCGCACAAAATGGAGCACGCTGTGGGTGCTTTCCCGCACGTGTGATCCGCGTGCCAGGGAAAAATGACATCCGCAGGTATTTAATTACTTGCGGGTGTCCAATGATTCCCTATGGGCACGGATCACACGTGCGGGACAGTCTCGCGGATTTACAAATTCTATTTTGCCCATGGACATTGAGCCTTAGTGACAGCCCTATAGTGTTTTTACGTCCTAGGTGTATGAAGGGAGATTGCAGCTCATTGGGGCTGTTAACCCTTTAAATGCTGCTGTCAATTCTGTAAAGGGCATTTAAGTCCCACGGGGGTCCCGTGATAGAATGCCTGCCTGATCGCAATATGATGTAATGCTATGGCATTACATCTTACTGCAGTAGCAAACAAAGCATCACATGCTGTCCTCTCTGGGGACTAAAAAAAAAATTTTGCCATTAAAAATAAATGTTTAACCTCCCACCCCTCCCCTCACCATGCCATATTTATAATAAAAGAATCAAAATAAATCAATACATATTTGGCATCACTGCGTCCGTAAAAGTCCGACCTATCAAAGTAATGCTTTATTTACCCCGCGCGATAAATGTCGTCAGAAGATAGAGGGGGACGGGGGGGGGGACGCAAACTACAGGACGACTCACAAAAAATTATCCTTGCACAACTACAGTATGTGGACAGAAAACTAAAAAAAGGCTATTGCACGCAGAAAATTTAAAAAAAATTAAATATAAAAAGTAGCACAGCAAAAAAAAGACTAAATTTGGTATCCTAGTAATGGTCCTGACTCAGAATAAAGTTATCACTTTTGTTGCAGTTTCTGCGCCATAGAAACAAGACGCACTGAAAGATGGCAGAATCTTCCTAGAATTAAAAAAAAATAAAATGAAAATAGAAAAAAAAATAAAATCTGCGGCACTAAGGGGTTGAAAAGGTATAACTACGCTGAACAATCAAGTTTTGCTCTACTGGGTAACATGGTACCAAACCTTTTTTTTTGAGCAGCAAACCATTGTCCGTGGCAGAACATGCAGGACCCTGAACCGCAGGGCATCATTAAAAAATTTACAATCAGAATTTTCAAGTGTCTCAACAATCCTCAAGGATTTCCTGTTATACTCTTCAAGAAAGGTGTTCAAATCTCCAAATTCTGCCCTGTGTTCTCTTAAACAAATGTAACGAGGGTCTGATTTTACTCGCGCCATGGCCACTGCCAAACAATGGCAAAACCCCCTTCCCATGGGCATAATCCGACACTCAAAATGAAGTTTACCCAAGAGGGATTGTAACTTCCTCAGTATAATCTTTATTGCGACGGCCGGATCAACCTCTTGGTGCAGGGAGTCTAGTTTATCTGCCGGCAATCTACATTCCATTCTCTCCATATTGATAGTGATGGCTAGGAAACTAAAACAAGTAGAGGGGGCCTTCTGCTTTTTTCCGGAGTTAACAGAATCCTTAAGCGTTGTGCCTCCCACTGTATCGTCAATTAGAGAGTAGAACACTTGCGAACTTGCCAAAAAAAAATCAAAACAAAAAAAACGAACCCATAGGCAAACACCGCTCAGCAAAATACGCCACTCCCAATAACAAATTAATTATCACAGGATGAACTGGGAGAAGCAGAAATGCTGATTCAATATCTGCCTTCGCCAATAGTGCCCTTCTACCATACTGCTGTACCCATACAACTGCCGCATCAAGTGATGTATACAGCAAGGAGCAAAGCTCAGGGTCTATTCTCTTACTGGCAGAGATAAATGTATGTGATAAATGATTAGTCAAAACCTATTCGGCTCCTTTTTTGGGGACTAAACTCAGTAGGGAAACAAAATCCGGAAAAAGAGGTTCTCTAGAAGGCCCAGCCATGTGACACAAGCACCTCCTTTTGCCTTACTATGCCCAGATGCAGAAGGGCAGACTGAAGGTTTCTAGTGGAACAAGGAATGCAATGCAGAGGAAGTGGAATTCAGAGACCCTCCTGAAAATCCGAAAATAGAAGTTGTCGCTTAACCCCATCAGGGAACAGATTTAGAAATGGGACGATAACTGGAAGTTCAGGCAGAGTTGTCCCTTTACCTAATATTCACTTTTCTTTTTTAAAGCAACGGGATACCCAATGGGATGTCTCGTTACAATGGGAATAGATGTGCTTAAATTTACAGTTTCTAGTGAACTTGCATTGGCCTTCATTAAATTGCCAATATAGGCCTCTCTTTTGCCCTGCTGACTGCCCAGAAGCATGAAAACTAATGACCGAGCCAGATGATTCGGCTCCCCCTTAAAAGGACCGTCCTTGTCTTACCGGGGCTATCGCCCGCAATCAGAGGTCAATGTCCTTGTAGTCCCACCTATTAGGACAAACCGCTTTTCTTTGCCTGAACTGTTGATCATATTGCAGCCAGGTCTGCCCGCTGTATACTTAGTATGCCTCCTCTTTAGCATCTCTGTAGCAAAAAAAAAAAAAAGGAGGGGAACAGTCGTCTGGCACCTTTTTCCCAGTGACGCTAGCTAAAATGGTGAATGCCTGAAGCCAATTCATAAATATGTCTTGTTTTTTGTAATTTGTCGGGCCGAAGGTTTCGCCAGTTTGCAAATTTTTGTTATGTTTTCTGGTTTTGATTAAATAAGTCAGGATCTTGTTGTCAGAAGAGTAAAACAGTCAGTCCACTGTCTTGCTTTGGAAAACTTTTTTGGTTACTGGTCAAAAAAGTAGCACGGTACAGCAAATAGTTGAGACAGTTGGCATTTGCCGTAAGGTGATGCTGCACCAAATTCAAGCGACATGCCAAAAAGGAGGAGATTTCGAATGAAGATCTTTGTTCTCGGATGCGTCAGGAGCCATTGGTTTTGGATTCATTTTTGGAGGTCATTGGTGCAGGTCTCCCTGGCCAAGTCATGGTTCAAAAAGCAGTGGGTCAAAAACATTGCGTTACTGATGATCTTTCTCCTAGTGGTGGCGGTATGAAGGTACGGGGTCCAGAGATGGCAGACAGGAGCATATGTTTTTGATTGGACCAGGAGATGGTGGCTCAGGTGATTAACAAGCAATCTGCCTCCTCGCCCCAGGTCCTGGTATGTTGCTGAGCCTGCAGTACAACGTAAAATTTAGATCCAAGCATGTTCCAGGATGTGAAAGCAGAGAGGCTGAGGCCCTCTCTCGTATTCAGATTTGGTCTTTCAGAGAACTATACCCGACAGCAGATGTCGAAGGGCTACATCGCCCTATGGGAAATAGTAGGAGAGAGCTCCTGAGTTTTGGACGAGCATCAGTGACTGAGTCTACTTCGAGGAGTTACAATACCATTTGGTCGTCTTCCGATTTAATGTCAGGATTTTGCAGAAGACGGGTGTCGGTGGGTGTGGCTAGAAAACATCTTTCGGGCATTTCCTTTTTACTGCAATTGCACGGTCAGCCGGACATGACTAAAGATTTCGTTTTTAGACATCTTAAGGGTTGGAGAAAAGATTGTGGACGACAGGCGGCCTATTACTTTCGCATTGCTAGGCTTGATGTTAAAATTTTAGAGGATGTGTGCCTAATTAACAAGAAACATTGCTCTTCAGTGTCTGGTTTGCACTGACAATTTTGGCATCCCTTAGAGTGGGTGAGCTGGTTTTGGCTGGTAAGTTTAAACCGGAAGGGTTAAGATTCAAGGACGGCATAGCAAAGGTATGCGTGAGGAAGTCCCAGACAGATTTATACGTTAGGGAAGAATGGTTGAGTTTAAAGGCCGTGGAGTCGGAGTGGTGCCCAGTTAGGCTATTGCACATTATTTAACGCAGCATTTGGGGAAAGGGCCAACTGTTGGTCCATGGATCGGGATCTCCAGTTATGAGCCATCAGTTTATCAGTCATGCAGTATTGCATGAAAAAAATTGGCTTTGGACCCTAAAGAGTTGAGAACTCCTTTTAGAATCGGAGCAGTGACAACTGTGTATTCATGCGGTTTGAATGCAAAGGAAGTGAAGCGTTTGGGTAGATAGAAGTAGGATGCGTATCAGTCATATGTGCACCCGGATTTGAGAGTCATTTAATTGTTCAATGCCTAGCAGGAATGAGTGGTGTTTTGTTATGAGAGATGGTTTTTGTTATAGCCAGTGTGGAATACAACGTGTGGCTGGTCGGGCACTCGTTCATTTACTGGGCGAAGAAAAGATCAAGAGTACGGTCCATCGGGAAGAATTTAGGATTGAAGAACGCAGTGGTAGAGTGGCACGGGATCAGAGGTCTACAGTGGTTCAGGCTGCTACAAGTAGTTCTAAGGATCAGCAGCTGGACCCCAAGGAACTTAATTCTTCTTATCCATGTCAGCGGAAATGATCTAGGAAAGGTGAAAGTGGGTGAACTATCAGCCCTGATGAGACAGGACATAATATGTTTTGGGGAGTTTTTCAACAGGGCAATTATAGTTTGGTTGGCTATAGCAGCAAGGAGGGTTTGGAGAGGGGCTAGAGATCAGGAGGCAATAGACAGGGCTAGAAGGGGGGGGGGTAATTTTAACGTGTCTAAACTTGTACAGTCATTAGGAGGGGTGGCAGTACACCATTGGGAGCTGGAGAGTAGAGAGGAGTATGCCTAGGGGAGATGGGGTTCATATCAACGAGATAGGGTTGGACATTTACTTGTCAAGCTGCACTATGGGTTGGGGGCGGCGTTTATGGTGGCAGGTGGGGTGGGACAGAGTGCAGCATAGGCGATACGCTGCATCCTTCATGGTGGAAAGTTTACTTTCTATGTCAGCAATTGTCAGGAGAAGGCGGTTTTTCAAGCCCAGTTAGCTGAGGGGCTTTCTTACGCCTCGTTTTCTTGAACTCGAATAAAAGTTAATCTTGTTGGGGAAGCATGGAAAGGATCGTTTCTTTTGAAAGTTTAAAGTAAATGAACGTTAAGAATGTTATTTAATAAAGCTCTGGCCTATCCCACTGTAAAAGCCAGCTTTCGTTGTAGTGGTCGGTTTTATTAAAAAGAGGGAGTGAGCACCCCCAGTCACACTTGCCGCCCACTCGCTGGCTTCTCCTATGTGAAGCGCTGAGCAGGGAGTGTTTGCACAGGACAAGAAGCCAGCGAGCAAATTAGATTTTAAGTGGATTTTTTTTCCCCCTCTCACATTAACACTGAACGATCAATCAAATTTGTTTTTTGAGCAATAATCTTGACGTGTAAATAGCCTGCCTTTCCTGCTCTCCAGTCTCTTAGCATTAGCCCTCACCCTAACCACCTTATCTGTTAATCTCCTGCTCCTCCCTACAAACCCATGCCATGTGGGCGTTCACCCACGGCTCTTGCCTCAGTTATGGCCCTTACTTTATTGACCTCACAGAACCACTGAGCACTGCAGAAATGCTTGCCGCTCTTTATTTCAGGTGTCAGTTCCTCATTCTCTTATTTCCCCTAAGTGACTCCTTGGCAATCACCAGCTCTCCATTATCCTGCAGAGCGTTCCCTATGTGAACCACAGGGGGCGCCATTGCCACAGTTTTCCAGGAGCTCATCCGGTCAGTGCACCTTGGACTGTATTCTGTTTTGGGCTGCTTACACGGGCGAGAAAAAAAAAAGTTATGACTAAGATTCTCATCTAGTGCTATTCTTGTCTGAAAAACAAACACGTGCAATGTTTTGTTTTTACTCAGGCTATCAGTAAAAATAATACTGTGTATTACATGCGCAATTTTTTTTTTGGGGGGGGGTAAAATCGCAGCATGTTCTATTCAATGGAAGCAGTCCGTTCCGCAATACTTTTGCAGTGAGCACTGTGGAAGTCTGGCAGGAATCCGCGTCACAGCCCAGCTGTACAGGACACTCGCGTTGGGTCCGGAGAGGCGAGTATAGGGTCTATGGGGGGCACCAGGTCTGATTTTCCCCTGCGATATTTCACAGGCGGAATCCGACCCGGCCGTGGGCATGAGGCCTTAGAGGGGTTCACCCCTCGGCTTCCGGGTCCACAAGGCCTCCCTTGAGAGAAACTAGTTAAACCCCTTAGTGACTGCCTCATCCTTAGGGACATAAAAACATGCATTCCCTGAAGATTAAAGCCATGCAGGCTCTGGACGTGACAGCTCCATGCTGTAGGTTACCAGAGGTAGCCGACAACCTGGAGCTGTCATCCCAGGTTGCAGGGAGGCCCCCCTGGCAATGCGATTGGCGCTATCCAATGGATAGCGCCGATCACATTAAAGTTAATAAAAAGTGAATAAAAGATTGTTTCAGCTCCCCTCACGAATCTCATCCATGAGGGGGGCTGAAACCTCTCACCCAGGTACTCCGCGATGTACTGCTCCGGAACGGATCCTCCACTGTCTTCTGTGCATGCGCGCCAAGGAAAGTTTGGCGGCACATGCACAGAAGCCCAGATCGCCTGGGAGGCAGGAGAAGTCACCGGGGACTGCGGTGACCGGTCACCAGGGACAATGGTCGCCGTTAACCAATGGATAACGGCTATCACAGAAAAGTTGGAAAAAGTTAAAGTTTCACCTCCCCTCATGGATCGGATCCATGAGGGGAGGTGAAAATACTCACCCCCGTCCTCCATGATGTCGGGCGGCATTTGGTCCTTCCAGTACCTCACGTCGCCTTCTGAGTTTCCATCGGGCACGTGCACAGAAGAGCTCGCGCCCCGGGAAATTTAAAATCCCTCTGCTCCTGGCTAGCATGTCTAGTTGGGAGTAGAGAGATGTCACCGGTGACCGCTGTATGTGGTTAAAGTTTCATCTCCCCTTACGGATCATATCTGTGAGGGAGGATGAAATTATGTACCTAAGGCCTTGGATTTATCCCTGGACCTTACCCCGGCTTCTGCGCATGTCGCCAAAGTGGCGGACGCATGCGCAAAAGCTGCAGATTGCCAAGGTAATTTAAAATCTCCCTGCTGCTGGCTACCAAACGTACTAGAGAGCCTGGAGATTTCACAGGGTGCCGCAGTACGCAATTCCCAGTCATGTGATCACCGCTATCCAATAGATAACTGATTACGTAGAAGTAAAAAGTTAAAACGTCACCTCTCGTCACGAATGTGATCCATGAGGGGTGTGAAATTACTTGCCTAAGGCCTCCAGCACACTGGC
Organism: Eleutherodactylus coqui; assembly: GCF_035609145.1. NCBI lineage: Eukaryota > Metazoa > Chordata > Amphibia > Anura > Eleutherodactylidae > Eleutherodactylus > Eleutherodactylus coqui. Next base: position 206,802,804 of record NC_089839.1, on the reverse strand, counting down.
ATATTTGCATGGCCTCCAGTGATGTCCCCCGACCTTTAACCCAGCTTCGGTTCATGCACATGTCAGCAAAATGGAGGACGCAAGCGCAGAAGCTGGGAAAGGTCCGGGAAATTTAAAATCTCCTTGCTACTAAGGGTAGCAGAGAGCCTGGTTAAAAATTTAAAAACAGTTGAACTTCAATGCTCCTTTTGGGTTGGGCCCCATTTTTGCAGCCAGAAGATTAGGGCCACAATGGGTATATTTATGAACATGGTGCAAGTTTTCATTCATATGTGGGCTGTACAAAAAAAAAAAAAAAGCAACCTGTTTTTAAAATGACACGATTGCCAAAAAAACAAAAATTGTAGTTTCTTCCCTTCTGCTTTGCTTAGATTAATTCAAAAACTGTGGAGGGGGGATGGGAGGGGGGGGTGTCAGACAACGCAGTACACCACGAGATGAATTCATTAAGGGGGTCTAGTTTTCAAAATGGGGTAGTTTGTGGGGGTTTCTGTTTTTGGCCACTTAATGGCTCTACAAGTGGGCAATGGGGCCTAAAACGCCTTCAAGCAAAATGTCTTCTGAAAGCCACCAGCTGCTTCTTTCGGATTGAGCCCCGTTGTGCATACAGACATAATATTAGGGCCACAATAGGTATGTTTGTGAACAAGGACAAACAGGGGGATCCATTTTAGGGTGTAAATTCTCATTTTCATGTGCACTATGGAAAAGAAAACAGGTCTTTGAAATGACATATTTGCAAAAATATCATTTTAGTTTTTCTCCTCTAAATTGCATTTCTGAAAAAAAGACTGTGGGGTCAAATTACTCAAAAACCCGCTTAGTGAATACATTAAAAGGTGTGGTTTTTAAAATGGGGTCATTTGTGGGGGTATCTATCATTCTGACAGCTATGAGTCTTTGCAATCTTGGCTTGGTGTAGGAAAACAAAGTGTTCCTCAAAATGTTAAGTAGTCTTAAATTTGTACGTCTCCTAAATGGTTAAAAAAAATTTCAAAATGTGTGCCCAGAATAAAGTAAACAGATGGAAAAATATATCTTAGCAAAAATTTGTACAGTGTTTGCAAATATTTGAGATATTGCAGTTGAAAATGTGAATACATTTTTTCCCCCCAGATTTTCCCAATTTTGGCACTTTTAATAAATGGTCACAAATTCTATCGGACTATTTTTCCCACCTAAATGAAGTACAATATGTGGTGAATTACAATGTCAGAATCACTGGGATATGCAAAAGCTTTACATAGTTATTCTATGTTAAAGACACGTTAGATTTCCAAAATTTGGCTCCGTCACTAAGGTGCAAACAGGCTTCGTCACTAAGGGGTTAAAATACTTGGTGACATTGTCACATCTGGGTGACAGGTGACATCTAGGTCTTTGGAATTTAGTATAATGTTGCGGTAATTATGAACATGTACATATCTGCCTCATCTCTAAGGGGCGTTGAGCTGGAAGGTAGGAATATGGCAGCTCTAACAGAGGTTGTCACTCGGCTTTCTCAGACTTCTGAATGGCAGATCTACCTGATGATATGTCCTCTGCTCCCAAGTCCATGCCTAGAGATACAATAAATATTTAAGAGGACCATAAGCCTGCCCTCTTACACTCTGTGCACCGTATGGTTTGTGGGTCTTCAATGCAATAGTCTATGTACGTGGAATCTGATTAGTATCAAGGGGGCAATTATTCACATTTCACGGCAGCAGCAGATAGTTTTGGGTGGCAGCCCTGCAGTAGTGAAGTGGTTAATCACCGCCACTCCTCCCTGCTGCATTGACTCCTCCTGTACTCCTCTGCTCCCCCTCCCTTGTGGAAGAGCAGATTTACTGTGGGAGTCACAGTCACCAGGACTTTAGCACCGAGCTGTCGCCATGAGGTTGGTTCTTACTGAAGATTCTTGAGTGGGCATCATGGAGGAAAATGCCAATGTTGAAGAGACTGGCACCAACAGCCCCCCGACCCTGGCTCAGACCACTAAATATGATATAAAGCGTCACGCCATCACCGATGACTACAAAGTGTCCAAGCAGGTGCTCGGCCTGGGCATCAATGGCAAAGTGCTGGAGTGTTACCGAAGAGACACTGGGCAGAAGTGCGCATTGAAGGTAAGTGGCAACCATAAGTGCCCGTGCCAGTCCCCGGAGCAGAATGACAAGGGCTGATCCATGAAATAAGATAGACTGGTACAATGCGGCCACCATGACCATTCATTTAGAATATGAGGCGTGCCACGAGGTGAGTGGCAGTTTATGGAAAGTGGCACAGATCACTTCACGGGTCTTGCATATAGTGTGGCATCAAGGAACGGGCAGGCCCATGTCATTGGGCAGTGTATCTTTCTAAGATATGTGCCAAGTCAATACCATCCTAAGACATAGGGTGCAGCACCATGTGGCTGCCTGGAGCAGATAACTATTGTAGGCTGGTATCTTTAAAGGGTAAGAAGCCCTAAATGCCAAGAAGAGCGGCTGATATCAGATACAGATAGAAGGTACTCCTTGCTGGAGGCATGATATAAAGTAGTGATCAGGGAGGATTCTACACTTCACGTCACCGACACTTCGGTCAGCCTACAAGGCTGATAACAGAGAGCAATGGATTGTTTTCCCCTGTCCCACAGTCACAACTCCACCCCCCACCCCCCTCCCTTCACAATGATTGGTAAGAGGGAACAATAGACCCTGCCCTAAAGTCACATCTCCCCATCTTATAACCGAGCAATAGATTATCTCCCATTTTAGGCTAAAGAAGAGGTGAATATAGAGAGCGATAGAGAACTTACCTCTCCTACAGCTTCTCCTCAGCCAAAAATTGTCGATAACAGGGAACAATAGATTGTAGAACAGGTGAGTACAGTCATATCTCCCTGGCCTGATACCAGAGACTAGACTAGTCACCTGTCCACAGTCATCCTCTTCCTGGCCCGAAATGGCTGATAACAGCTAGCAATAGAATGTATCTATCTTTCCTGCAGTCAGTCCGTCCTCAGTCAGAAATGGCTGATAACAGGCAGTAATACACTATCCACCAGTTGGACAGTCAGTCTCTCTAGACTGACATGACTGCTAACAGGAGGTCCCTTTTCTCTTAGGGCCCTTTTAGATAGAACGATTATCGTTCTAATGAGTGAAAGTGAATGATAATTGTTCGGACCAAGCACGAGCCAATGACTGGACGATGATTAACTTTTCGCTTATCGTTTGTTTCACGCAAGCATAAAAACAAGAGTTGGCTCGTTCACTTTAAACCGCGCTCATTCAGCCCCTCTCATTCGCTGATATAGGGACTGAAGGATTCTCGTACGAATGCGCCAATGATGTAACTGCCTGGGAACTAATGTGCTAGCAGTGACGCCCCACGAGAATAGTCTCGTCTAAGAGACCCTTATGTTGTGTCTCCAGTATTGTGTGGGTGACTTCAGGAAGCTCTGTAGGGATGTGCGCCATGCAGTTCCTGTGGGATGACACGACCACCCATCTGCTTTCCCGTAAATTCCACAGATTAAACTCCCTCGTGGTCATTGGGCCTTAGTCCTGGCAACTAGTGATGTGGAGTTCTAGATGGGTGGGGGAGAGCATCACTTACGGCTCCTCATGTCACTACTAAATGAAGGTTTATTGGGTCTTAGGGCTCATTCACACAGGCGTATGCTGTTTCGATACATGAAATACGCAGCATTTTTACGGACTAAAACTGCATATTTGGTCCTTTTTTTCCCCCTTGCATATTCACTGTATTTTTTTATCTGCGAAGAAAAAAAAAAAAACACCCCCCCCCCATAGATTTTTCCTGCCTTTATCCCTGAATATGCATATATGTTCACTGCATAATTCTGCAGTCTCATAGACCTTAATGGGCGATTTTAGTCCCTAATCCAGACCCAGATAGGACATGCTGTGATTCTTCTCTTGCCCCCTTCCCCTCCCGCATGTAAAGCAGGTTTGAATTACCCTATTGAATCAATGGGCTATATGCCATTTGTATTACACATAGAAAAAATATGCTTGTAATATGGAGCACAAATAGATCAGTGTGAATGAAGCCTTAGACTGCGCTCACGTATCAAAACCCACATGTGGCTGAGACTCTGTGCAGCCACGGCTGCCAATAGCCGTACCATCTTGCCAACCTAATCATCAAAATCGTGCTTCCATTAGTTGGGCAGAGTATCTGCTGCAAGCAGTTTTCTAGACGTGTGGACCGCAGAAAAGTAGGCCCCCACCACACTGCTATGAAAGCTGCCTAAAAGAAAATCGTTGTTGCCCATAGCAACCAATCACAGCAAAGTTTTAGTTTTACCTCAGCAGTATAATAGCAACCAATCACAACACAGCTTACATTTTACCTCAGCAGTATAAGAATTTGTTGCCCATAGCAACCAATCACAACGCAGCTTTTATTTTACCTCAGCACTCTTAAGAAATGAAAGCTGCGTTGTGATTGGTTGCTATGGGCAACATAGCTAGATTCTTTTTTAGACAGCTTTCATAAGAGTGGGATGTGGGGCCTGATGTGTAATAAACTGTAACCTTTTGCACGTTTTCTGTGTGGTAGCGAGAAGGATATATTGTGAGCTGAACATTTGACATACAGTCGTTTGTTTATTTTGGAAAGTTTATGAAATCGAACATCGACATTTATAATCACACTTTACCATTTTTTTCTTAATACCCAAGTCGCATTCAAAGCTGAATTCCCAGTACTGATGCCAGCTTGTGTGAGGACTATGCCCGTCTAACCCCATTACACAGAAGGATTGTCCAGATTATTGCTGATCGTGCGAATCTGAGTGATATTCCGTGTAAATTCTGCCAGCAACTGAACGATTTGTTTGCTTATTGTTCCGTTTAGGCGGGCACATAAACAATGATCAACACGTGTAAATTGGCAACCATTCATCTATGAACGCCTGCCTACTGTAAATGTGGGCGGGCGCCTGAAAGCCATCTCTGGCACACTTAGCCTCCATTCATGGAACTATTCTTTCACACAGGAGTGATAATCTCTGGGAAGACTGTCCGGCTCTTAGGTCGCCTTCACTCGTGCGATTTTTCAGTGATGTGATGTGAGATTCTAGTCCATGTGAAAGCAGCCTGAGAGCATTGGTGGGGGCAATTGCACACAGAGTATAGTAAAAAAAACGCTGTTGCGCACGCAGGTCATATATAGAAAACCCGTAATGTGACAGACTAGAGTAATTCAGTAGTGAGGGGATGATGCACACAGAAGGGCGGCCGGGGGGGCTCCACAGTCCTACTTGGCAGGGGCCCCAATCAATTTTCATCCCCATCTGCAGATAATGTCTGAGTGGACACAGAAACCTTTAACCCTTTCCAATCCAATTTATAACCTCGTTTTTTCTAGGGGGGGGGGGGGGGCTTAGTCCTTTTCTGCCGTTATACAACAACGTTATCTGCTGGCTTAAGCCAGTACTGCATGAGGTGACACGTTGGATAGGCGCCGACAGCAGAGAGGCTGGCAATATACAGTAAGAGAACCCTAAGGAACACCTTCCAACATCGGAGCTGTACAGCCTTAAATCATGATGTCTTAAGACGTCAGACAGTGGATTGGAAAGCGTTAATTGCTGGCCCCATAGCAACCGCTATGCCTGGTAGTTACACCACCATTTTTTAGATCTCTGCTTGCTGTCAGCAAATGGGAACTTTCATTGTTTGAATTCAGAGATTGAAGACCCTTTTGTGACATCCGCTCTTCATAGCTGAGGGCTTAGCACAATGTTTGAGACTATAAAATTGTTGTTGCCTGTTGCCATTCCAGGGAAACATGGCATACATTGGTCAATGGTGAAAATAGCCATTTCTTAATCATTTCATCATGGAAGACACAAAAATGACATTGAAAACTTTAAATTCGCTCTTGGCTCTGAGATGTAGCTCGGTTAAGTTGGACTCATGTCAAGGAGATAAACTAGGGTGGAGAAGACAATTTCCACAGCTTGGTGATGCTAAAGGTAAAAAAGGCATCTTCATTGGCCCTCAGATTTGTCAGCTTCTTAAAGATGAAAACTTTGAGCAAGTTCTTCAGGGTCATGAGAAAGCAGCATGGGGGGCATCTAAAGAGGTTGTGCGTGGCTTCCTGGGAAATCGAAGAGCTGACAACTACGCTGAGATTGTAAATAAACTTGTAGAAAAGTACCACCGGTTGCAAAGTGTCATGCAATACCCATGTCCTACATTCTTCCCTGACAACTGCGGCGCCGCAAGTGACCAACACTGAGAGCGATTCCATTAGGATAGATCGAAAATGTAACAAAGGTATCAGGGAAGATGGAAGCTTCTCTGCTTGCGGACTACTAGTGGACGGTGACAAGAGACGCCCCAGAGGGGGAGTACAAGCGACTATCAAAGAGAATCTGTTCCCGTGATTAAGCCCTTTTATTTGTAGTTTGTATATCTATAAAGCCAGAGTTAGGCCTTCTAAACAAAATATGCCACCTTCATTGTCCTCGACCCAAAATTAGGGTAGTTTAGTTATTTTAAGAAACCGTATTTTAATTTGAGGTTCGTATATCTTAAAAACCAGAGCTAATAAACAATCTAATGTCAATTTCGCGTTTCCCGGCCTAAAATTAGGGTAGTTTATTCATACAAAGGAAAACATTTCAAAGTGCATTTTTGTTGTCCAGTGATATCAGCAGACATGCTGGGAGTTGTAGTTGGTTCACCTTCAGCCTGCCGCTGAGCGTTATCAGCCTAGGGCTGGGATCCACAGACTGTTGTGGGTGCAGCCGCTGGTGTGGGTGTTGGGACTGAAGGCGTGTAATACCTGGTGCACAGGTGTGCCGCCCTGGAATGTGTCTCCACAGGAGACGGGTCTAATTATGTCAGACCGCAGCGAGGGAACGTGCGCCGCCATGATCTGTTATTATCCTAAGGGGGAAAGGGTCTGTGCCTGGAGGGGGGGGGGGGGGTATGTGTTCTAGTCACATCCTTAGGCTGGGTTCTCACAGGGCGGATTCTCGGCGGAAATCCCGCGGTTTGGCCGCAGCAAAAAAACGCGAGATTTCCGCTGGAAGAACCGCTGCTGCAAAACCCGCGGCGGCTTTGAAGAGGAGAGCACGGCCGCAGTGGGGAAAAAAAAAATGGACATTCTGCGGTCGGCAAATCCACGCCACAGCGGCGGCTTCTGACGGCTTAGCCGCAGCAGATTTGCCGTGCCGTGTGGACGAGATTTCTCAGAAATCTCGTCCATATGGCTGGCTAATCCCGAGATTAGCGGTGGCGAAATTCCACACGGAATTTCTGTGGCAAATCCGCCCCGTGTGAAGCCAGCATTAGGCCAGCTTCACCTGAGCATAGGCGCACGCAAATACGCTTAAGCGCTGCGTATTTGCAGAATGAATAAGGCTTTTTTGTACGCTCATCGGTGGTTTTTGCTGTACCTTTTGTGCCTGCCATGTTAATTTGCGCAGCCAACAAAAACGTATTGATAGAAATGTCCAATTGGTTCCTGATGTGCGTTTTCCAACAGAATTACGCAGTGTTTCACCCATCTCCTTACGTATTGCACGCGCATTTGCACATCCTTCATTGATTTCTATGGTGACCTTTGGTGTGCAAATGCGCAGAAAAATAACGCATGGTTTAATTTTTTATGTGCCACCAAAATGTGTGCGCAAAATATGGAATTGTGAATCAACCTATTGAAATCTATTCTCTGCATATTACACAAATACACCCATGTAAGGTGTATAGGCTGTAAGCTATCCTATAATGTCAGATGCCCTTCTAGGCAGGCGTCTAACACAAATTAAATAAAATTGAAGCAAACATTACTTTTTTTTTTTTATACCCCATTGTAGTGGAAAAAAACCCTGAAATGTTTAATTCTGTTTTATTTCCATTTCTCTACTCCAAAAATGGAAAGGAAGTAACTAGCGCTAATGTGAACAAGCTCTTAGCCTGATCTGTATGTATTGTGTAACTACGTGCTTTGTCTCACACTCGCTCATCATCACCATAGCATCTACAGGGTGGGCAGCACACTCGCGAAGGCTGATTGTGCATGTGCCACTCACATGTATCCCTCCACCAGAAAAATCAGCTGATTCACTTGAACCTTATTGTTTTGCAGTTTTCATTTTAACGCAGCAATATAACTAAAGCTGCACTGTGATTGGTTGCTAGGGGCAACAGACAGGTTTTCCTTTTATACAGCTTCATTTTCCATGGCAACCCTGTGTGCATTTGACATTGAATTAACTTTTTTTCTGTTTTTTGTTCTCATGTTCTCAATGTACCATCTACAATGGTGAACGAACTATTGTTTATGACAAACGATGTAGAATTTGTAATGATAACTTGACACAAAGGGTTTCTGAAAATCTGGATCCCATTGTCAACACCCACTCCTGATGAAGGTTGGCCCTGGCCTGGCCATTATTGTATTAGCCATCTCTTGGATAAAGAGGTTTTATACATGATCTGAGAGCAGCATTTATTGTAGCTTTACTAACTTGGTATACTGTTCGATTATATTGTATTTTACTTATATTTCAAAATGTAATGATTTCTTCTAAATGTACTTTTTAAAAAAAAAAAAAAAAGCATACAACTCGTCATGCAGAAAACAAGCCCTTTGTAATGAGACCTTACATGATTGTTTGGTACTTATATACACCGGCTATTACAAAACATCTTCCCGATGTGAACCCACATTTAGTGACACTCAGATACAGAAATTTGCTACCAATGGAAACAAACTCAAAAACGTAGCAAAACTGTCTGACAGTAAGATGGTCCTTGTTGCCCATAGCAACCAATCACAGCACAGCTTTCATTTCTCAAGCTGCTGAGGTAAAATGAAAGCCACGCTGTGATTGGTACTAGGGGCAACATGGACATCTTACTGTTAGACAGTTTTGCTAAATGAGGCCCAAAAAGGTTTTATTTTGCCATAGTAGTCATTAGGGATATATGAGACACAATGGCTGCCAGAGACGACTGGAGAGCCATTTGTGACCTTGATTTTCACGTCTACCTGTCAGTTATTAGTGTGCAATGTCATTTTCGAACAATGTTTGGTGAGGATCCTCCCAGCGGGCGCACAATTCGTAAGCTATGCTCTAGTTTTAAGGGAAAAGGTTGCATGCGTAAGCAGAAACCATCCAGCCGTCCACCAGTAAGCGTGGAAACAGCAGAGTGTGTCCGCTCAAAATGTCACACTAAGCCCTCTGAAGTTCACCATCAGAGCAAGCAGAAAATTGGACGTCCCGCCAGCAATTGTGTGGGAGATTCTGCATAAACGTTTGCAATGTTATCCCTACCAATGCAGTTGTTACCTGCCCTGAAACCGGACGAAAAAGTGCGCGACGTTCTGTGAGAATATGCAGACTAAGGCCGAATGCACACAGCCGGGTCGGATTCTGCAGCCGAATCCGACCCGGTGTCCGGCCAGAAACCCCTGCTTACCTGTCCGGGTCTGTTCTGCGGACCCGCTGGGCACATGCGCAGTGCAGATTGTGTCATGCAGTCGTTAGGTGATGATGCGGATTCTGTGGCCCATCTGCAGATCGGACAGCTTCCATTGACTTCAATGGAAGCTGTCTGCACTCAAATAGAGCATGCTTCAAAAATCGCAATTGATTTCCGCTGGTGGACATGGAAAAGAAATTTTTACTGGCATACTTTGGGCAGTATCTGCTGCGGAATCTGTAGGCAAACGCTCGCTCTGGATTTGGCAATGCTAATACGCCTGTGTGCATTAGGCCTAATGGAAAGCAATGGTTTCACCACAAGAACTGCAATGTCAGAATGTGGGGGAGGGGCAACCCACCTGCCTATGTGGAGCATATGTGCGACTCCCCCAAGGTTAAAGGGGTTGTCCCGCGCCGAAACGTTTTTTTTTTTTTTTCAACCCCCCCCCCCCCCCCCCGTTCGGCGCGAGACAACCCCGATGCAGGGACTTAGAAAAAAAACAGCACAGCGCTTACCTGAATCCCCGCGCTCCGGTGACTTCTATACTTACCGGTGAAGATGGCCGCCGGGATCTTCTTCCTCCGTGGACCGCAGCTCTTCTGTGCGGTCTATTGCCGATTCCAGCCTCCTGATTGGCTGGAATCGGCACGTGACAGGGCGGAGCTACACGGAGCCGGCATCCTGCACGAGAGGCTCCATTGAAGAAAGCAGAAGACCCGGACTGCGCAAGCGCGGCTAATTTGGCCATCGGAGGCCGAAAATTAGTCGGCACCATGGAGACGAGGACGCCAGCAGCGGAGCAGGTAAGTATAAAACTTTTGATAACTTCTGTATGGCTCATAATTAATGCACAATGTACATTACAAAGTGCATTAATATGGCCATACAGAAGTGTATAGACCCACTTGCTGCCGCGGGACAACCCCTTTAATGTGTTTTGTGCTATAACCTGCAGGAAAGTGTCCGGCCCCTTTATTCTCTATGAGGGATTTCACACGTGGACATGCCCCGCCCCCCCTATTATCACAAGTCAGAAATAACCGGCGACTACCACACAGATGGATCAGCGGTGACAATGCTGAACATCTTCCTTGGCCCCCACATTTCCCGGACCTTATCCATTGTGAATTTTGTCTCTGGGGGGTATTAGACCTCCCTCACACGGGTGTTCGCAAAAATGCTGCATTTTTCAACACTGCGTTTACTGCAGTTTCAGCAGCTTTGACAGCGTTTTGTCTGCTTTTTTAGCAGAGCTGAAGACACAGGCAAGACAGCGGAGTTAAAAAAAAGGCAATACTCACCTAGCCATTCATTGAACGGCTGCGATTGGATGAGCCAGCGCTTGAAAACCAATCCGTGCACTCTCTTGCTGGGAGCGGGGTTTTCAATCCCCATTACCAGCAAGAGATGCTCTGTCGGCACTGCCAACTGCAGGGGCGCTAGAGAGCAGTGGGGTGAGGATGGACCCGGACGGTGCCTGCTAGATGAGTATTGTTTTTTTTTTTTCATCCACGTAGTGCAGCTAGGGCGTTTAGCACTTTCAAGAACACAGTACCAAAGTCATTCCGTGTTTTCAACAGCGCTAAAAACTCTGCCCATGCATTTTAAGGGGTGACGCAGACCGTTTAAAAACGCTGAAACACCCAAAACCAGAACATACACGGCTCGGAAATCGCGGCATTTTTCAGCGGCTGCCTGTGTGAGCAGTCCTTTGAAAATAATGCGAAAGTTGTACCGCGTTTAGAGCGGTGCTGAAAGTGCGTGCTAATCATGGTAAAAAGCTCCTGTGTGAGGGGGGCCTTAGAGTCTACATGCCCCCCTTACCACCCACCATGATCTGCGAGGATGTATCACAAAGGCCATTGCATCAGCTATAATGTGGATGGCAGGAACTGGACTACAGGCTCTGTTCCCATTCATATCACATTTCTGTATCTGAGGATCATTTACTGTGAATTCTGAGGGCTTGACATCAGGGGGAGGGGGATGGGTGTGTTATAATATTAGTATCAAACAATGATGCAAGTTACCATCATACATACTTTCCAGATCCGTTTCCATGGCTCACCCTGGAAAGGTTGTTTACCGGAAAAATAAGAATAAAAGAAAAATTCTGATAATTTCTACAAAGTAGGCAATTGGGTAACACACAAAGCAACCTCCACGTTGGTTCGCCCCGAGTATTTCATTGGAAATAGCTGACGCCTTTGCATTATTCCTGATTCCACTGCATCATGTTCCTGAGCTGTATATTTACGGTATATAAAGAGGCTGTAGCCGCCGTCCTGGGACAAGATTTTTACTAGTCCTGTATAATTGACAGTCTGGCGTCTGCCTTATAAACCGCTTTATATAATGTGACACATCCCTTTAATTCAGCAAATCATTATATGCTATAAGCACCACACATGTTCTTAGCAGGTGATGATCTCATCAGTTCTACTTGGAGAGCAGTGATGTCACCTGTCACATGTGAAGATGTCCCAGAGCACAATGTGCATCTGACACTGATACATCATATCAAAAAACTGCTCCCAGATGTAGTCAGAACTTATTTTGCTCCTGGAGATTTTTTTTTTTTTAAACAAACACTGACCAATATCATACACACACGTAGCAAACACACAAACATATACATTTATGCAAATACATAAACATACCTTAAAATAGGTTTTTAAGGACAAAAAAAGGTTAAGGGTTTAAAATGAATAAAATTCAGTCTGCATCCCTCCCAAAAAAACCTTGTCCAATACTGCAGAAACCGAAGTGGCTGGCGGTCACTGGCCGTTCATTGTGCACACGACCGCTTAGCCAGTCACAGACTTCAGTGATGATTCCTCTATGGCCTCTATTTGCACATGACCACCCGCTACTTCGTCTGGGTTCTGTGCGGCAAGCATTGGAGCTGCCGCACTGGATGGAGGGTGGGGTTGCCAGGATAGGAGTGTAACTTTTACCTTTTTCATTTTTTTGGGGTCCATCCAGCACTCTTATTCCAGCAACAGAAGATCAATGGAAAAACAGCCACTTGCAGCACATAAACTTTGTGCAGTAAACAGATATAAAAACACCTGGCCGGCAGGGCACTAACTAGACAGTGCTTTGCTCAGCTGGTAATATGCAGCATTTGCCATCATACAAACAGTGGACACGGGCCCACTATGACTGCACTTACAGTCTATGTCCCAGCAAGGAACTCAGTGGAAGCTGGGACCCAAGAGGAAGTCCTATACAAGACTTTCATCTCACCCAGGCTAAGCATCTGGGGAGATGTACACTCCCTCCAGTACTTTTCCTATTACATGTATACACAAACTCATACATTATATATGCACACACGGATGTATACATGCGCTACAATACATGTACACACCTGTATAATAAATCACCATAAATGCACATCTGTACACATGCCTGTATATCTATACTGCCGTAAATGCACATGTATACACTTCTATATTATAGACACACACACCTACATTACAATAGCCTACGAGTTTGCATAATCTAGAGGCTCAGTTACAACAAAAGTAGAGGGATATGCTGCAGAATACCATACAGAACCTGTATGCCTCCATGTCCGCTCGTATCACATCTTTTATCCAAGCTAGAGGCGGTACAACAGGGTACTAAAGCCTCCATATCACATTTTGTATGCAAGCTAGAGGTGGCCCAACAGGGTACTAGAGTCTCCATGCCCACCCGTATCACATCTTGTATCCAAGCTAGAGGTGGTAAAACAGGGTACTAGAGTCTCCATGCCCGCATCACATCTTGTATCCAAGCTAGAGGTGGTAAAACAGGGTACTATAGTCTCCATGCCCGCCCGTATCACATCTTGTATCCAAGCTAGAGGTGGTAAAACAGGGTACTATAGTCTCCATGCCCGCATCACATCTTGTATCCAAGCTAGAGGCGGTACAACAGGGTACTAGAGCCTCCATGTATCACATCTTGTATCCAAGCTAGAGGCGGTACAACAGGGTACTAGAGCCTCCCATCAAGGGGTCAGTTCTCCACAATAAATGACCCTTTTTTCCCCTGATATTGTAATCACTTACTTATATCAATGTTACAATCACAGAGAGGAAGTTTCATTCTATTCCAACAACTTCTGTGGGAGGGATTGGTTTGATAATGAGTGTATATACACAGCTGTGTGTATATCTTTTACCATATTACACATGTATTTATAAACCACCATACATGCAGACGCTGCTGATAAACACCACGCAGCAGACAGCGCTCAGTACAAAGTGCAGATAATGGAAATATTAGAACACGTCGCAGCCGGAACCTTCTAGACGTATCGTGAGAATTGTGTAGGAGTCACTGAGCGGAACAGATGTAGCACGGTTGAGCGAGAAGCTTTAGAATTAGGTTGGTTGTCTACTGCTATCTTCCCGACTCATGCTGAAACTTGTAGTGCCACATAAGCTGTAATGTCATGTCTTCTGTTACATTGCTCTATCCGATTCTGGGAAAGCCGGGTGACACCGGTGTACAGGGCTGACTCCTCAGATGGAATTACTCCATATAAAAGTTTACAAAGTGCAGAAGCCATGTGTGGCAATACACAGTAACGAGGTGCTCTGTGCCTCGTGCCTCAGTGATATCATTGGTAAGGCTGAGAGTTGTTCACCGCTCATGGATGGAACATTTGTCACCAGAGTTCCTGGCATTATTTCTCAGCTTGCAGTGGAGGAAGGGATGGAGTAACCGGAGCCGGCGGACTTGTGACCGCCGCACATATCGGACTCTCACACTTACTTTTGATCTTTAAAAAGAAACTGCTTAGAAAATGCTCCCCCCCCTCCAGTCCTGAGACTTCCCTGATCCTCAAGGGGAACTCCACCCAACACTGACATCCCCTACTCAGTGGGGTCCCCCAGATCTGACTCAGGGGGCTCATATCTCCTGACACTTACAGAGAATGGGGTTGTCATAGGTGTAACTACCAGAGTAGCAGATCTAGCATCCACTAGGGGGTCTAACAACATATACAAGTTGCAGTAATGCCCCTTTTATACAGTACGCTTCTCATTTGGACGAGCAGGTGACGTCACCGCTAGTTGTTGGCGCTCGTGCAGAATGTTTAGACAGGCAGATCATTGAGAATTGTTCACTTCTTGTTCAGTGCTTCACATTCCTATGGGTTTGAGAGGCCAGCGGGCCGACCATGATTTTTATGTAAGCTGAAACTGAACGACAATGAAAATTGGCCCAATTATCATGCACTTTCATACGTTTGAATGAATTTTGAGCGACAATCGTTATGTGTAAATGAGCCTTTAATGATGACAATGGAAGGGAGCTTGAAAAATGTAATGTGGTTCTATGCCAAGTCTTACCATGGAGCCCTACGATTACCCTCCTGTGTGCATCCTTACTATTATACTTCATATCCTACTGCATTATTGTGCTATGACATCACCGTGTACATCCCCCCTGTGCTGTGACATCACCGTGTGGGTTTCTGGCTATCGGTCTGAGCTCGCTACGTGAATCTTTGTCCGCCATGAAGGCGTTTCCTGTTTGATTGTTACTGGATACGGAGTGGGGCGGTCAGTTTATATGTAGCTCAGATAAGACTGATGATTGCTACATGTAAACAGAGCAGTCCTCATCACAGAGTACTATCCTCGGTCAGACTGTAGCTCATGGTGTTCGCACACGGCAGGTCATATTTTGTTCTATATCGCACTTGCTGAATAGTCGCATTTTATCTGATTAGGAGCTTGAGTCAATGGCTTAATCATTATCCGGTGAGCAGGATGCCGGGGGGAGGGGAGAGTCACCTTCTGGCCGCAGCGTTAAATGCCTTTCATCACTCCATGTATCCAACATAATATTGTCACCACGCTCAAGAATATAATAAATACTGATTAAAGGGATGGTACATTGAGATGCAAGTCAGTACTGACTGGGGAGGAGCCCTGCTTGCAAGGTCCCTCACTTCCTTCTGCTTTTCAGGTCAGGACAGTACAGTTCTTAGACCTTATCTACTGTAGTCTGAGATACACCCCCTCCTCCTGTAATTGGCTGCTCTGTAGAACACAAGCCCAACAGGAAGTCAGTGCACATAGGGTGATTTATAGTACAAAGAAGGAAGAATGATTACAGTGACTCCAGCAGCAGAATAGAGTGCGCAGATCTGGAGCATTGGCATACCGCTAGGGGTCGCGATTGCGACCCGGCTCCTTGGCTAGGGGGGCCCCGCCATATGCTGTCTAACAGTCATGGGCTGAGTTCGGGTGACACTCAGGGAGGGAAGGGCCTTTACCCGGGACAGCCGGCAGCCAATTCCACGCTGCAGAATCCCCCAGTGTGCGGTCCTCCCTTGCGCTGAGAGACTGTAGTTGTGATTCATCACAACTGCAGTATATCAGTGCACTGCTAGCCACAGGATATGGCCGGCGGTGTCCGATAGCGGAAGAGGGGAGCGACAATCATGCGGTGCTGTGAATATAGAATTATATACCAAAGATATCCATGCTCCGTATCACTATATATAGATGTATATAGCAATATGGACCATGCTGATATACCCGGATATATACTACAGTAAGGTCTGTGTAGGGGGTGGGGTTGGCGACATCACAGAGGCTCATGTAGTCCAATAGTTCAAGTTTCTTATTATCTTTCTTATTTCCAGCAATAAACAAGGTAACACAAATAAACAGCAGCCACTGGCAGCCCTTGAGCTTAGTGCAAACCAGAACACAAAATACGCCGTAACTCAGCAAGGCACCAGCTTTAGGTCGCCTGCACACGAGCGTTCCGGATTCCGCTAGCGGATTTTCACGCGCGTATGGTACCTAAATGTGCTTGCGGATAGGTGCGGATGCGTGAAAAATCACGCGCGGATATACGCAGATGTGTTGCGGAAAAAAACGCGCCGAAAAACCAGCAGACACCCCTTATCGTAAGCCCAACCCCTAGATAACTGCCCATTCCTTGGAAAACAGCTTTAAAACCAACACCTAGACTCCGTTTTGTCCCTCTTGCTTGTGCGAGCACCGTTAAATTATTCTGGCAACATGCTTTCACCTGGTGAGCAGATGTCTTTGTGGGCATGGTTGATCCATGTAACTTTTTTCGGGCGCTTCTCCAGAGTGACTTTATTTCAGTCACTGCAAAAAAATTCACAAGAGGAATTCATTACTACAGATTTTGCATTCTTACATCCTGCATTGGCAAGAAATACTACCTATCTCCCTCTACAAATTTGCCTGTGAAGCTCTGTGCTGTGTGTTGGGACGCCTCCTACAGTTCCTACTTCCTGTAGTCATAGCAACCAGTGACTCCATCTGCAGCTGCACTGCGGATGTACTGCGTGAAAAAACGCACCCATTCACTTGTATTGGAGGCTTCACGCGCAGAATCCGACCCAAATTAGAACAGGTCGCAGATTTTTTTCACGCGCGTGAAAAAACGCGATACAAATCCGTCCGTCTGGGGACAACTGCGGATCCTCATAGGAGTATATTGGCTGCGGTCTGGGGCAGATAATGTGCCTAAAATAACGCGCTGGAAATTCCGTTCGTGTGCAGGCACCCATACCTTAGGTTCTTCTCACCCAAGACTGGCTTACAGCAACTATTGATCAGATAGGTGCACTCACTTCAAGGCTCTGACACTGACTGCCTGGACTTGCAGTCTTTTATGTGCCAGGAATGAGCTCAGTGTTCTCAGCTGAGCTCACTGAGATCCACAAGAAGCTCTGGACCGAATCCTTACCCCACCCACCCAGAGACTAAGTGTCTGAGTGAGATATGTATATACTCCATCCAGCACCTTCCCATTCACCTGTCCATATATTCTATATAGTGTGGAGCGTTTACATATAACGAGAAGCCAGTGATAGTGACAAGAAAGTCAGTGAAAATGACAAGTGAATGAATAGTGTGCTTTCTTTTTTTTGCATTCACACTGAACGATTATCGACCAAATTCGTTCATTTAAACGAAGTTTGAACGATAACCTTAATGTGTAAATGGGTGATTACACCTGTTCTGTGTGTGTAATATATAATATATATATATATAATATATATATATACACGCATACATACATACAGAAGATGCCCAGGTTATACCAGCATGCTCAATATCACTATATGCAGTTGATGTTTTACGTAGACCAGCTGTACATATATAGTTATATAGAGGAGATACACAGGGTATATCAGCATGCCTTATTAAAATACTAACGACCACTTGTCCGTGAGTGAGTGAGTTACATGCTCCGCCCCTGATCCATATTTAATAAAGAGGCAGTGGCAGCATCAATGGTGAAGTCTTTAAATAAAAAAGAGCTTTATTTATTCCATCTAAAAAAGCTATGTTTCGGCTGACAAGTGGCCTTTTTTAAACTTGAAGTCTGTAGTCAAGTACATTTTTAAATACCATCACATAAGATATGAGGCACCAATCAAAAAGTAGTGACAACACCCCAATTATAACTAATGACAAACATGTGTATCCTAAATACATAAGTACGATATATATCTATGTACGTGTAGTGGGCTGTACCTTCCACTGTCATGTTGCCATCCAGTAGCTTCCATATCCAGGCATAGCGCATGCATGAAGTTAATCAAATCTCGTGGTATCAATAGCGTGCGTCATGTAATAACTGAGGCGAATGTGCGAATATTAGTACAAAGCTCGCAAGAACCCGTCCGGTCTGTGAGCGACCCAGCGATGCTCGCTCCTGTGCAGTATGTGCGGGGACGAGTGTTGGACATCACTTGCTCAACATTCTTTCAGTGTAAATGGGTCTTAAGGCTGCTGACAGCGGGGGCCTTTTTTTTAGGGCCCCCATGAACTAATATTACTAGCTTTCTGAATTAAAGGGACAGTATACTTGCAGTCTATGAATTTGTGAATGGAGACTATTGTTCCCTTTCATCAGCCATTTAAGACTGGAGTGAGGAATGTTGTTCAGTAAGATGAGAGACAGGAAGTGCATAAACCTCCCTGCCCTTTATGTCACATAGCTCCAGTGCCGAGAAGCTTCTATTTATGTGACTGATGTCATCCGTTCCTTTTATAACGCTCCTTCACTGTTATAATGTGGAAGACCATGCTGCCAACATGCACAATATAGAATGCAACTGCATGATAACAAATGTCCCTGCATGGCACAGAATGGACCTAAACACTATGGAATGTACCTGTATGGTATAGAATGCTCCTGCACAGTATAGAATGCACTTATATGATATAGAATGGTACATAGTGCACCTGTGCAGTACAGAATGGAGATGAGTGGTATAGAATGCACCTGCACGCTGTAGAACGGACTTTCTTGGTATGGAATGCACCTGCACAGTCCTGATGAAAATGACCACTTGTCCGTCCGTCCGTGTGTGCTGTGTGAGTTACATGCAGAGTCTGACAGCACCTGTGATGATCAAAACAGCAAAAATTGTAGCAGCATCAGATGGTGAATTTAAAACAAATCAACCTTTATTGCTCTATAATGTAAAAAACAGGCAACGTTTCGACTATAGGAAGTCTTTCTCAAGCCAAGAGGCTTGAGAAAGACTTCCTATAGTCGAAATGTTGCCTGTTTTTTACATTATGAAGCAATAAAGGTTGATTTGTTTTAAATTCACCATCTGATGCTGCTACTATTTTTGCTGCTCTAGATACCATAGGGGACTGGAGGTCCATGGTCCCTTTGGTAGCTTTGCATTAAAAGAAATACCTCTGCACTAAAGTGCATACTCTGGAGTGCTGCGGGTTATCTATCTTGGAAATACGAGCACCTGTGATGATGTCGAGCACCTGTGATGATGTCACCATCATGTAATCAGTTACTGCCTCTTAGCTCCACCCCCTGATTACATGACTGTGACATAATCACAGTGTGCACTGAATAAGGAATCATGAGTGGACTACATCCTGCAGCCTTAGTAGGTATGGATACAGCAGTACTCAGTCTGGAAGTTTGAACCTGATTATGAGACAGCTGCACACCTGGGTGGAGACTCAAATAAATGGCACCTCACAAATGTACACATACATAGCTCGTGTGCTGCCAGCAACTGTGATGATGTCACCGTCATGTGATCAGTCGCATGGTCTCCGAGCTGAATGAGGGATTATGGGGGGACTACATCCCCCACAAACCCCCGTGGCCCCAGTTGCTATGGACACAGCAGTACTCAGTCTGGCAATTTGTATGTTGTGGGACAGCTGGACACCTGTGTGGAGACTCCATTAAATAACACCTCAGAAAATGTCCACATACATAGCTGGCGGTGCATATTGTCCAACAACATTGAAGCATAGCCCTTCTTCAGTCTCCTAACGTGATATCAGGTCATCCCAAGTGCTAATACGGCTGACACCAGCCCAGCCTTCATCTAATCCTCAACCGTTGTCCAGTGTTGAAACAAAGTGTCGCTGTCATGCTAACATGTCACCACAGAGGGTTCAACACCACCATTAAGCTAATGCAGCTTACATGACACAGCGACAAGCCACGATTTCACCTCAGCCACCAGCTGAAGCTTGTAAAACACATGCAGCTCATATGCGAAAGCTCCAAGCAAACATCTCCTCAGCGAGCTGCTGAAGTTCATAAATCACATGCAACTCATATGCAAAAGCAACGTAGCAAAGCTGTGTATGTTATGTGTATGTAGCAGAACTGTGTGTGTGTGTGTGAGACGCGCATGTGGCAGAGCTGTGTGTGTGCGAGCTGCTGAGGTTCATAAATCATATGCAGCTCATATGCAAAAGCAACATAGCAGAGCTGTGTATGTGATGTGTATGTAGCAGAACTGTGTGTGACACGCATGTAGCAGAGCTGTGTGCGTGACGTGCATGTAGCACAGCTGTTTGTTGTGCATGTAGCAGAAACGCTGGTACTATAATTTCCAAATAATTACTTGTTATTTCTATTAAAGCCATTTATGTAATTTCTGTCACAGCAGCAGTGGAGGATGGACGATTGCTGCGGAGAACAGAAAGATGCACTTACTGTTGCCCCCTCTGTTTCATAGCCCTGACCTGTATATTACACACGTTATACTTATCCACTGCAGCACACCTGTCTCCATTCAGACGCCAATTAACTCCACCCGCATCATCCACAGTTATAGGCGGCTGGTGCTAATACATGGTTTGGGTGGAGATACCATTTGAAGGAGTACTGCCAACATCATTGTGTAAGAGCCCTTTAATGGACAGTTAAAACCACCATAATCCTGTGTGGCCTTAAGCCTCTGTTCTCCTATATCCTCCTGCCAACACTTCCTGTTCTTTACACTGACCATTCATTGTTTTCATAGGGATAATTCTTTAATCCTAAACCACATCAGAGTCTATATACAAAGTGTAGATTGTTCTTGGTATTTGCGGACATTGATGTAGGTGGTGATTTAGATTTAGGCATTGTCCCTATGATATCACTGAACGAGCAGATCACAGTACTGGAAATGTCATCAAGGGGAAACAGAGGGGCTGCAGGCTTCAGGTCTGTCATTTCTTTAATGATAGCCCCACACAGGAAGAATGCTGAAATAGATAATTCTGAAGGCAAGGACTCTTTGAAGAGGGGATCAGGGGCTTCTGATTCAATTACACTATGTTGACAAAAGTATTGTGCCCCCCCAACGATCCTGTGCTGTCCGGTGATGTGTGAGTATAAGGGAGAGGATCACACATCATATCGGAGTACAGAAACCATCAGATGCCCCCAGGTGTAGAGCTGACAACGGGGTCTGGTGGTGGGATGTCACCAACCAATCAGTACGGGCATCGCAAAAATCCACATGTTATTGGGAGAAGGACACCATCTGGTGTGTGCGGTGCAGTCACGTTCAGGGAGACCTTGTAGACTGACAGAACGTGGACAACAAAGTCTTGTACCAGCTGTGAGGGCATCACACACATTGTCTGCCCTCATCAGGAGGTCTCACAGGACATTGGACCATCCATTGGCTCCAGAACCATCCATAGGGAACTGCATGTGAAGGATTTTCATGGACGAGTGGCTGCACACAACATCACAGCAGTTAATGCACAGCGGCACCTGCGATGGTGCTTGGAGCGTCGGACTGTAAATGATTGGAAGCAAGTGTTGTGGCTGAATCACGATACGCCATCTTCCGATCGGATGGCAGCACTTGAGTGTGCCGGTTGCCCGGAGAGCGGTTTCTACGTGACCTCATTGTCTCAACAGCGAAGTTTAGAGGAGCTTGTGTTATGGTGTGGGGGTGTTTCTGCTGGTAAGGACAAGGGCTGTTGTTTATACTGACATCCACCCTCAATGCCAATGGGTACAGAGACATTCTGGGCAATGTGGCATCACCTACCCTGTGGCAATAGTTTGGTACAGCTCTGTGTCTCTACCAACATGACTGAGCCACATGTCATATAGCATGAGGTGTGGAGGAGCAGAACGTCTGCAGACTTCATTGGCCAGCCCAAAGTCCGGGGCTCAATCCCATCTTTGGGATGAACTAGAAAGCCATAGCCGTGCACTCCCAACACACCCACCATCCCTCGCATCATTATCTGAAGCTCTCTTTCAGGAATGGAGTGAAATCCCTCCACACATCGATGGGAATTTGGTGGAAAGCGGCCTAGGAGGGTTACTGCAGTCATTGAGGCCAAAGGCGGCCCAACAGCAGATTGAAAAATGTGAATAAAATCGAATTTCCTCACCTTCTATATGCATCCCAATACTTTTGTCAACGTAGTTTATACAGGGGCAAAAATTCAAAGTAATATAGTATGTAAGGTCAAAACATCCAGTTCTTCCTATTTAACCCCAATATTGATCCAGAGGTAGGCAAAAAAAACAATGAGGTAGAAGCCAATTTTCCTTATTTAAGGGAAAAACCTCCTTCCCAACTCCAATTCAACAATCAGAATAATCCTCAAATCACCGGCCCTTCTGAAGTAATCCGTGATATCACATGTAATATTGAAATGCTCAAGAAAGACTTCCAGGTCCATCTTGAACTCTTTTATTGATTTTGCCATAACCACGTCCACAGGCAGAGAGTTCCATATTCTCACTGCTCTTACTGTAAAGAACCCCCTTCTATATTGGTGTAGAAACCTTCTTTCCTCTAGAGGGCACCCCCTTGTTACAGTCACAGTCCTGTGTATAAATAGATGATTGTAGAAATCTCTGTATTGCCTCATGAGGTACTGGTGCATTATGTCTCCACTGCAAGTATGGGTGGAGACATGGGTTGGCCGGCCTGAGTTACAGGGGATGGTCAGGTCACGCCCACAACTGCGGATTGGCTGATGGAGACACACCTCTCGAGACACACATGCATTGGCATCCCTGCTGACAGCTTGGACATCTCCCCAGCCTCGTGTCACTGTCCCTGCCAGCCTCCCATTGCCCCTACTGACGCTGCTGTCACTCTCCCCGGCAGTCTCCCATCTCCACTTCCGGCTCCTGTCTCTCTACCCGCCGGCCTCTCATCCCCCCTTTTGGGTCCGCTGTCACTCTCCCCGGCGGTCAACCATCTTAAGTTCCGGACCCGCTGTAACTCTCCCTGCTGGCCTCACATCTCCACTCTCGTACTCCGAAACCGCTGAAGCCGACCCCGCTCTCACATGGATGGAGGCGCCACAGCTGAAGCTGCTCCCGTCTCCCGCCACATGGATGGATGAATGCCGGGCAAGCTGTGGGCGTTCCCTATAACTCAACCCAGTCAACTCATGTCTCCACCCATACTTGCGGTGGAGACATAATGCACCAGTAGCACCCCATGATACATGAGTCTATAGTTAGTAGAGCGTCCCCTTGTTACAGTCCTGGGTATATATAGACTGGTGCCAGTGTTTCTGGTTGCGTAGTGCGCCACTTACTAATATAATATAGTGAAAGGGATTGGAGTTGGTCAAAATATTTCCATGCAAAATGTACAAAATTCAGCTGGTGACTGAGGTGACATCGTGGCTTGTCGCTGTGTCATGCAAGCTGCATTAGCTTCACAGCAGCATTGAACTATGTTTACACGACAACGATGGTCTGTTTGAACACTGGACAAAGGTTGACAATTAGATGAAGGCTGGACTGGTGTTGGCGGCATTAGCACTTGAGATGACATGATATCACGTTCAGGAGATGTGAAGATAGTGAGAAAGAACTATCCTTCACTGTTGTTGGTCAGTATGCACTGCCAGCTATTCACTATATTATATTATAAGTGGCGCTTTACGCTACCAGAAACACTGGTACTATAAATAATATAATAAAGTGAATGACTTCATCACATGTAACTCACTGAAGGACCCGTGATGACGGTTGGAGTTGGTCAAAATATTGAAGGACCCGTGATGATGTCACCGTCATGTGATCAGGGGCAGAGCATGTCACTCACTTACGGACAAATGGTCATTAGTATTTTGACTAGTTATTAGTAGGAAATTATATAGTACCAGTGTTTCTGGTGGTGCCACACATCTCTGCTACATACATGTCTCACACACACACACATAGCACTACTACATGCATATCACATACAGCTCTGCTGCATACATTCTTCATACAACTGATCACATGACGGTGATATCATGACAGGTCCTGTAAGCACACGGCTGCTGTAGGTGTTCGTTAATATTCCATCCCCTACAAACCCCCTGCGACCTCAGTTGCTATGAAATACTAAGGAACACCTAGCCAGACAGCAGCCGTGTGCTTACAGGACTTGTGATTACATCACTGTCATGTGATCAGGGGCGGAGCATGTAACTCACGCACGGACAGACTGGTGGTCGTTAGTATTTTGATGACAGAAGGGATCTCTGTATTGTCCCCTGATATATTTATACTTCATTATTAGAGCGCCCCCTTGTTACAGTCCTGGGTACAAATATATGATGGGAGAGATCTCTATTATCCCCTGACCTATTTATACATAGTTATTAGGTCACCCCTCAGCAGTCTTTTTCTAATCTAAATAACTACAGTTTTGATAACCTCTCTGGGTATTGTAGAGATTCCACTTATTTCTTTAGTTGCCCGCCTTTGTACCGGACCAAGCTCTGATATGTCCTTCTTGAGTACCAGTGCCCAAATCTGTCCACAATATTCCATGTGTGTTCTGACCAGTGACTTGTAAAGAGGAAGAACAATGTTCTCGTCATGCACCCCTAGACCTGTCTTGATGCAGTGGCCTTATTAATGTGGAGTGTCCCTTTAAGATGCATTGCATGTTGTCTGTTACAGGGACACATGTGACAAGTGCACCAACACTGAATGCAAGCTGAAAATGCTGCAGAGGACCTAGAAATAAATTTTTGAATGGAGGAAGATGAGACGTGGTCGGCTACTGTGGTCACACTTTATTATAATTCCTACTGGTTTCATCCTTCTATTTACCTCGATATTCTCTTGTGTCCCCCCAGATTCTCTATGACAGCCCCAAATCCCGGCGAGAGGTGGATTACCATACCAGAGCGTCAGGGGGACCGCATATCGTGTCAGTGCTGGACGTCTACGAAAATATCCACCGAGGGAAGCGATGCCTGCTGATTGTCATGGAGTGGTGAGAATGGCGCTGACTGTGCAAAAACAGAGATGTACACACTGAATGGCCTCTTTATTAGAGCCCCCCATCCAGTAGTGCGTTGGACCCCCTTTGGCTTTCAGAGCCACAGCAATTCTACGTGATGTAGAGTCCACAAGGTGATAAAATTGTTCTGCACTAATATCGGCCCCTGCGGACAGGAAGCTTCTTGTAGCTATTGCACATTAGATGGAGGTGCTGACATGTTCTGATCAGCTGCTAGGAAGGGGTCATCGATTCATGCTGCTTGCGCCAAATTCTGACCTCCCATCAGCACAGTGCAACAGAAATCTAAATCCAACTGTCCAGGAGATATTTTTCCGCTGCTCAATGATACAATTTTTGCGCTTTTTGCCGTCTTCCTATTTCTCTTAGACAGAATGGTTGATTTCCATACAGGGAAGCACCAAATGTTAGAGGGGTCGGGGGTCTAATAAAGGAGTGGGGTTTCAAATAAAACACCACATATTAGACACCTCTGATATACACTCATTGTCAAACCTAATCCCTCTGCTAGAAGTTGTCGGAACGGAAATAAACGTTCTCTGTGTAATTGTAATGTTGATAAAAGTGATTACAATATCAGAGCGAAGGGGTCACTTATTGTGGAAAACTGATCCCTTGAAGGGAGGCTCTAGTACCCTGTTGTACCACCTCTAGCTTGGATACAAGATGTGATACGGGCGGGCATGAAGGCTCTAGTAACCTGTTGTACCGCCTCTAGCTTGAATACAAGATGTCATATGGGCGGGCATGGAGGCTCTAATACCCTGTTGTACCGCCTCTAGCTTGGATACATGATGTGATATGGGGGGCATGGAGGCTCTAATACCCTGTTGTACTGCCTCTAGCTTGGATATAAAATGTGATATGCGCGGGCTTGAAGGCTCTAGTACCCTGTTGTACCGCCTCTAGCTTGGATACAAGATGTGATATTTGTGGGCATGGAGGCTCTTGTACCCTGTTGCAATATCTCTAGCGTGGATACAAGATGTGATACGGGGGGCATGGAGGCTCTAGTACCTTGTTGGGCTCCTATAGCTTGGAC
The DNA here is from genome assembly GCF_035609145.1 of Eleutherodactylus coqui. Lineage (NCBI taxonomy): Eukaryota > Metazoa > Chordata > Amphibia > Anura > Eleutherodactylidae > Eleutherodactylus > Eleutherodactylus coqui. The sequence continues at coordinate 206,776,760 of NC_089839.1, read as the reverse complement.
ATATGTTCTTTTGGCAATAAATCTGGTGACCGGGCAGCCACAGAAGTGTGACAATGTTGTGGAGACATTCCTGTTGTAGCGGCCTGAGGTATACATATCTGGCCCCTCCATAACTGTCCATAATGTAACAGTTTGTGTGTATCTAATGTTGTCACATGAGCATGAAAGATATATGTGTTTGCAAGGTGTGCAAATGAGGAGAGTCAAGAGAGATAGAGATGGAGATTGGATGATCAGAGAACCCAGCAATCAGTCAGCCCGCCAGACAGTCTCTAAGTGAGCTTGCATGTCTCCTTGTGGATTACAATCCATCTGAGGGAAGTGTGACCGTCAGAAGAAAGTCCCATCTAGGCCTTTCCAAGATGGGGGAAGCGGAGCAGTATCCCATCTACATGGAAATTGAGAATACCTCGTTTCACCCCCAGTTTGTCTAGAGTTTGGAAGTCATGGAAGGATTGAGAGTGTGTCCTAATGGACAACTAAACAGTGAGTGTTGGCTGGTAGAGACAGTGAGGGAAGTAGTCTGGGACAGTGATGCTACAGATAACGAGAACTGTATGTATCAAGATGCCTCGAGTTGCCTCCTCACAAATCACAGTTGTCCTAAAGCTAATCCTCCATTGCAAGAACGTTTCCTGGAGGGGCCTGCCAGGGCCTTGGTAAAGGGTTGCATGCGTCCCTCAGGGGAGGAGATGGTAGTGCCACCGTCACTTCCCTAACAGCTACCCCACCATCTCCTCAGCTTTGGGCCCTGCGCCTCGGTAACTGCACTGTGACCCTCTTGTGTGTGCGGCCGACCATTATCCTGCTGGAAAATGCCTCTTGGAAGCCGCCACGAGAGGAACACATGTGGCTGCAGGATGTCCTGAACATATCACTGAGCTGTCATTGTCCCTCGTACCACTATTAGGGGTGACCAACTGTCATGTGATGCTCCCCAGACCATCACACCAGCAGTGGGGGTAGTGTGCCGCTCCACAGCAAAGGCAGGAATGAGGCACTCACCTGGATTCGTCGCTGAAGACAACCTGGTTCCACTCCGTAGCGTCCAGTTTCATTGTTCACAACACCACTGCAAATGGAGATGACAGTGGGTGTGAAAGACAGTCCATGCAATCGGTGCCATGAAACTAAGCCCCGATGTCTACGGCACTTGCAGATTTTCACAGCGGAAAACCTGCGTGCCAGTGCGGAAATTATTTCATGCGATTTTTAAGAAGAATTTTCCATGGATGTACTGTGGATCATCTGCGCAGAAAAATTCTGCAACCCCACCTCCGATCCTTTTCCCCACATACCTAATTGATTTTAACTTTCAAATCCGTAGTGCATCCGCAATTGTATTTGCAGATGCACTGCGGATCGACCGCACCCATTGACTTCTAAGAAGTCCATCCGCACGAAATCCACACTGAAATGGAGCATGCTGCAATTTGTTTTCCGCACCAAACGGTACCCAAGTCTTTTTCACATGTGCTGCTGCTTAGCCCAATTCCTCCCATTCTTTATGGGTTTTGTTTCATTTTTCTTGCCCAGCTGTAGGACTTTGCATTTCTCCTTGTTAAATACCATTCTGTTAGTCGCCGCCCACTGTTCAAGCTTTTCTAGATCTTTTTGAATACTTTCTCTCTCCCTAGTGTTAGCTATCCCTCCTAGCTTTGTGTCGTCAGTAAATTTGATCAGTTTCCCATCAATTCCCTCCTCCAGATCATTTATAAAAATGTTGAACAACACTGGGCCTAGGACAGAGCCTTTTCCTATTCTCCAGGAATTTTCAAAGATTATGGCGAGTAGTTCAGCAATTAGCTTCGCTGCTTCCTTTAATATCCTAGGATGTAATTCATCTGGACCTTGAGCCTTGAATTCATTTAAGTTAGCTAAGTGTTCCCTCACCATCTCTCTGCTTATAGATAGCCTGCATTCTTGTATTCCCCCAATAGCACAGGGAAGATCAGTTAATGCTCCATCTACTTTCTGAGAGAAAACAGATACAAAATAGGAATTTAAAAGTTTGGCCTTCTCAACATCATTCTTAAACCAATTCACCATTTTCATCCTGTAAGCATCCAATACTATCTTTGACTTTTCTTTTGCTTTTGACATACCCCCAAAATCCTTTTTAATTGCTTTTGACCCCTGTTGTAAGCCTCAATTCATTATTAGCTTTAGCTTTTCTGACACTTGCCCTACAGTTTCTGCAGATCACACTATATTTTTCTTTAGATATTCCCCCCTCTTTCCATTTGGTAAACATATTTTTCTTTGTTTTTAACATGTGTGCAAGTTCTGCGTTCATCCATCCTGGTCTCTGTAAATGCTTTTTATTCTTCCTTCTGAAAATGGTTCCGACAGACACAGGGGTGTAATGACGGCGCCATCTGTCTCTGAATGGTGAATAACAAAATAGTTGGAGCTGCTTGTGCTTGTCGATCAGATGATCCTCACTACTCGTGGTCTGTCGGGTGGTCCTGAGCCCAGGAGCCTTGTGATCCCTCACACATCCACTGGTCCCAACATCTAACAGTCTGGTCAGAATGGCCCAGGTGGCGGCAATTTATCGATAAGACCATCCAGCTTTTCACATGCCAATAATGCGCCCCTCTCAGACTCTGGTAACGGGGTGACATCCCTTCTCTGCGTCGTAGAGGCGTCTAGTGGCCAACAAGCTCCACACAAGCGGAAGAAGAGGTCACTACACACAAGGAGCCTCCGAGAGCCTCTTATAGGCCAGGGGGAACCACTTTTAGGGCCTCGAGTGACAAGACTGTTATCTAATCACCACAACTCTCATCATTTGTATATCTGCCTGATATGGAACTGCAGGACGAGTTTTGCAGTAAAACGACAACTTCTTCTAGGGGCGTGATTGCTTTTTGACAAAGAGTGTATAATAGTGTAAAGAATGTAATGCTTTAATGACTCAGGACTTGTTATCAGATGACAATAACCTGCAGGCAGCTCCCACCTCTTATACCAGTTGTTACTCGCAGATCACATGACTGCTATATGTAATAGTTTGTGAACCTGGCTGCCTGTTTTGATGAGGATTGTGATGTCTCTGGTATTTCTGGTTGGAGGCTCATTAAATTCTGTCACCACTTGTGGTAAAACAGCCTAAGGAATCGGGTATGATTCCCATTTTCCATGTAGGATAATGTACAACTATCAGTGATGTAGCAGCTGCTGCCCCCCAGTGGTGTTGGTCAATTCTTAACAGCAGTTCACTTTATGGCAGCATCCTTGGTTTCCTTCCTGCTGCTCACTGTGTCTCTCGTATTTTGTACTCAGCATGCAGGGTGGGGAGCTCTTTACGAGGATCCAGAAGAGGGGGGACCAAGCGTTCACTGAGCGAGGTGAGATCACGAGATTAATTGTTATAAATGCAGCTTCATCAGCCTGACTTTGTCGTCAATTCCTCGCCATTTAAAGATCTCTGTTTGCTGTTACTGAATAGGAATTTTCATAGTTTTAGAGCTAAAGCCTCGTCCTCCTCACACAGCTGATGGACTCGTTACAGTGTATCAGTGCAGGTCGGACCATCGGAGCCATCCGCCTGCAGTCCAGGACAGGAGGGAGGTTGTGCTGTTCTTTGTTCAGCTCACAGAGGATTGTCTGCACTGATTTGTTACAAAGTCACATCAGCTGTGTGAGTAGAACTTGGTCAGACTCTGAAGGTACACAAGTACTGTTTCCATTCACTAACTGCAAGCAGAGATTTTGATCATTGTTGATAATTATTCTCATCTATCTTTAGAGGCGTCTGAGATCATGCGTGACATCGGAATGGCCATTAAGCATCTCCATGCACTGAACATCGCTCACCGAGATGTAAAGGTGTGTGGCATAATTGGGGGCATCTGCAGCTATGGGGTATACTGATCTGGTATCTTATACTTCCTGTTCTGACAGATGGTGATCTGGTGTCTCATACTAATAGTTCTTACTAACGACTGGTGATCTGGTGACTTATACTGACTATTCTTATTGAAGGCTGACGACTGGTGATCTGATGTCTTATACTTTCCGATCTTACTGGTGATCTAGTGTCTTAGGCCGGCTTCACACAGGCGTATTTGCACGTGCAATACACAGAGAACAGAACCACTTCGTTCACGCAAAAAAAATAAAACCTGCCCTATCTTTCTGCATATTTGCACACCAAAGCTCCTCATAGAGATCAATGGGGGAAGCAGGGGGTGCAAATGCGCGCGCAATACGCAAGGAGATGTGTGAAACACTGCGTAATTGTGCTGGAACAGAAACGCTATCTTTTTTCCCTAGGAGAGCTCCTAGAAGGTGAGTGAGTAAGGAGCCTTATAAGGCCATTCATGCTCCTCTGGGTAATATGCAATTAAAGGAGCTAGAACAATACCTCTGCAGCGCCACCTATTGGAAGGCAACATTCCTGCAAGTCAATGTTAGACTCTTTATACAAGCCTTGTAACAATGACTGGGAATTGAAAACCAAGCCAGAATCAATATACAGACAGCAGTTTCAGGGGGTTTGCCCCTCTTCAGTGTGCAGTAGGTTTCTGACTTGGCTAGCAAGAGACCTGTGACGCGCTGCAGAGGTATTGTTCCATCTCTCTTATGTGCTGGAACAAGAACACCTCTGCAACTAATTAGCCATTTCAATTAGTTTGTTTATTTGACGCGCAGAAATGAACATGCCCTGCGGGCAGAAAAAGTGCGGATGAATATGCCGTTACGCCTGCAAAAAAAAAAACCTTGCTCAGTGCGCAAATACCTTATGCTGAGACGCGTGCAATTGAACTTGTGCTTATGTGAAGCCAGCCTTAGACTAATGGTTCTTACTGATAGCTGGTAATCTGGTGTCTTATACTGATCTATGTCATATTTCTTGTTCTTACTGACAGATGGTGATCTGATATATAACCCTTCCTGTTCTTACAGATGCCTGGTGATCTGAAATCTTATACTTCCTATTCTTATTGACGGCTAGTGATCTGATATCTTATATTTCCTGTTCTTACTGACAGCTGGTGATCTCATATCTCATACTTTGTATTCTTACTGACGGCTGCTGATATGGTGTTTTATGTTCTTCTTACTGATGGCTGGTGATCTGGTGTCTTATACTGACTCTTTACCTTTTGGATCCTACAGCCTGAGAATCTCCTCTACACATCCAAGGACAGCAATGCGGAGCTGAAAATCACTGATTTTGGCTTTTCTAAGGAGACGCTGATTCAGAATGCGCTGCAGACTCCGTGCTACACTCCATACTACGTGGGTGAGTGCAGCGGAGCATTTCTGGGTGTCATAGCCAGTCATCCTGAAGGAGGCTGCAGACACATTGTAACAGATCATCTCCTCTTTGCAGCTCCTGAAGTGCTAGGTCCAGAAAAGTATGACAAGTCATGTGACATGTGGTCGCTGGGGGTCATCATGTACATCCTGTAAGTATAACACACTGTGCCGCTTCTCACTTGCCGCTGCTCATTCACTTGAATTGCAACAGTCAGACGTTTCTCAGTTCTGTCAGCATCTGGGAAAGCTGGGTGACAACTCTTGTATGAGTTGTTGTATCCAGACTGGTATCCCATAATGAGAATGTTAATTTTGGTCCGCAGGCTATGTGGTTACCCTCCTTTCTACTCCAACACTGGCCAAGCCATCTCCCCTGGGATGAAGAAGAGAATCCGGATGGGGCAGTATGAATTTCCAGCACCCGAATGGAATGACGTGTCGGAAGAAGGTATGCAGCCTTAAAGGGATGGCCTTAATAGGAACGTCTAAACACTTCACTACAATTTATACCCATTTGAAATGATGTGATTTCCTCCAGTCACACCCAAAGCAGCTTTAGTTTTAGAATTCTGCTGGCTACTATTGGAAACAGACAGCAGATTAACTCTACTCACGCTGACAGACATGTGACCTGGCAACATAGTCTAACTATATATCTTATCTGAGCTCCCACAATGCATTGCTCTCTGGAAGCAGGAAACTAGCAGAATCGTTAGCTTTGGATGTGACTGGAGTATAATTAGGGGTCCTTTTACATTAAGCAATCGTCAGGCTAATGTAATTGAGCACGGATCGACTAAGCAGGTCAATCAGTGCTCCTTCCTGGCCATCTTCTGGATTGAGGACAAACAATTGTTACTACGACCATTTGTCCCCATACAGAGCGCATACAGTGACGGCACGTCTCCCCTTTTATGTGGAGAATTATGCCGCCGGCAAGCAGATTTAGGTATTTTATTTGTCAGCTGATAATATGCTCTTTCACATGGGTTGGAAATCGGAGAAACAAACGTTCGTGTCTGATCATCTGCTACATTCAAAGGTTTTGGTGCACATCCGACACAAAATACCAGGTTGGGTCTGGCATGTACAGTGGAAGTAAATACCAGTAGCACTGGGGTGAAAGAGGCTTTTATACTAGAACTGCAACAATGTCAGATGGAGCAGACCCTGGCATAACAATCAGGGTAAGGCTAGAGCTACATAGCGATTGTGGCTGTGATGCAGGTTGCACTGCGTAATATTGTAGTTTAGCCCTGCAAAATGGCAGCCTAAGGGCCCAACCTGCATTTAGGGCTTAAGTCACAACTTCGTCTCTATGTTTCATTTTTAGGGCGGAAAAATGGAATTAAAATGGATCTAAGCATTTTTTTTTTTTTGCCCCATAGATTTCAGTGCATTGTAAAAAAAATGCTTTTGTGTAAGCCTAAAATAATGAAAGTGTTTTATGGTGAGAATAAATGGCATGTTCGGGCCAGGGGTTAGATGTGGGGGTGAAGGAGAGGTCCGAGTCCAATGTGACCCCTAGGCAGCGGACGTGCTGTCAGGGGGATATGGTAGTGCCAGCTTATGATATGGAGATGTTTGAGGGGAGGTCAGCTGGTAGAGGGTAGAAAAACAAGGTCAGTTTTTGAGAGGTTAAGTTTGAGAAAAAGGGAGGACATAGTGTTAGAGACAGCGGACAGACAGTCTGTGATGTTTTTGAGGAAAGGTGCAGAGATGTCACCAGAGGAGGTGTATAGCTGGGTGTCATCGGCATAGAGGTGATGTTGAAAGCCAAATCTGCGAGTGGTTATCCTGATTGGGGCTGTATAAATAGAGAAGAGAAGGGGGCCAAGGACCGAGCCCTGGGGGACCCCGACAGCGAGAGGAAGTGGAGAGGATATAGAGCCAGCAAAGGAGACGCTGAAAGTGCGGTTGGAGAGGTAGGAGGAGAACCAGGAGAGAGCAATGTCCTTTAGGCCGATAGAGCGAAGCATACTAGGAGGAGGTGATGGTTAACAGTGTCAAATGCTGCGGAGAGGTCAAGGAGGATTAGTAGAGAGTAGTCGCCCCTCCATTAGACAATTCTGTGAGGGCGGTTTCGGTCGAGTGGAGGGGGCAGAAACCCGACTGGAGGGGGTCGAGAAAGAAAGCATGTGAGGCAGAAATAGACCAGGCATTCAAGTAGTTTAGAGATAAAGGAGAGGTTAGAGACGGGTTAGTAGTTGGCAGCGTCTGTTGGGTCGAGGGTCGGTTTCTATAGCAGAGGAGATATGGTGTAGTGTTTGAAAGGGGAGGGGAAAATGCCAGAGGTCAGGGAGAGGTTGAAGATGGTAGTGAGGTGGGTGATGACAGCTAGGGAGAGGGACTGGAGGAGGTGTGAGGGGAGAGTGTCGCTAGTGCAGGTGGTGGGGGGCGGGCAGCGGAAAGCAGTCTAAAGATTTCTTCTGTCATTGGTTTGAGTACAGATAGTGAGTGAGTGATGGGTGCGGTGCTGAAGAGGCTGGGATAAGGGCTAGCTGTGCAATGTTTGGGGAATTCTTTGCAGATAATTTCAATTTTTTTTTCTTTGAAATGTGTGGCTAGCTCTTCGGCACTGAGATCCGTCGTGGGGGCCTGTTTTTTGGGGCTGAGGAGGGAATGGAATGTGTCGAAGAGTCTTTTGGGGTTGTGGGATAGTAAGGAGACGAGAGAGGTGAAATAGACTTGTTTAGCATGGTGGAGGGCGAGATTATAGGTTTTAACTATAAATTTGAACTGGATGAAGTCCGCAGGCTATTTGGATTTACATCACCACCATTCAGCGCACCTAGAGCACCGCCGGATGAAGTGCGTTTGGGGCATGAGCCAAGATTGTCGTGGTCTGAGGTTTAGTGCTCTGGTCACGGGGGGTGTCACTTCATCCATGGCGCATCTGAGGGTGTTGGAGTAATGTTCGGCAGCCAGGTTGTGGCATGAGAGGAGATAGATGGGGGACAAGGAGGACTGTAGAGTCTTTGCAAATTGTTGGGTGCGGACGGTCTGGAAGAGTGATACATGGGAGGGTCTGGGGAGATGTTAGGGTGCCTAATGAAGAGGAGATTGTGGTCCGAGAGTGAGAAGAGGGGAGTTAGTAAAGTGAGGGGCAGAGGCGAAGGAAGATTAGATCGAGAATGTTACCGTCTCTGTGAATGGAGGAGTCGGAGACTTGTGATAGGCTGAAAGAGGAGGTGAGGGTTAGAAGTTGGTTAGCAGATGGGGAGATGGGGTTGTTAATAGGGGTTGTTGAAGTCACCTAGGATGAGGGTTGGGAGTTCGCAGGAGAGGAAATGGGGAAGACAGGCAGAAAAATGATCAAGGAATAAGTGGGAGGAGTCTGGGGACCGGTAGATAACTGCAACACGTAGAGGGAGTAGACGGAAGAGTCGCAGGGTATGTACTTTGAAAGATGAGAAGGTGAGGGAAGGAGCCAGGGGAATAAGCTGGAAGGTGCAGTTTGGCGAGAGGAGAACACCTACTTTGCCGCTGTGCCTGTCATCTGATTTGGGGGTGTGGGAGAACTGCAGGCCATCAAAGGAAAATGCAGTGGGGGAGGCAGAGTTGGACTGCTGAATCCAGGTTTTGGTGAGGGTGAATAGATTTAGGCGCTTAGCAGTGAAGAGGTTGTGGATGATAAGGAGTTTGTTGCATGCAGATTGGGAGTTCCAGAGGGCACATTTGAAGTGAACAGGGGGGAATGCGTGTGGACTAGAGATTGGGCTTGGGGGTGTGTGTAGGTTTGGTGTGGGGGGGGGGTGGCTGGGAGCGGTACAGGATGGCCCGGGATTACGGCAGATGTCCCCCGCAACTAAAAGTAACAGGGTAGTGAGGGTGAGCAGATGGTTGAGGGATTTGTGCGGGTGGCTGTGGTGTTTCTTGGCGGTGAGGGGGCAAAGAAGGCATTTGAGGGAGTTGAGGAGTGTGTGAGAGCTGTGCATGGGTGAGGAGAGCAGGGAGGGGCTGATGTAGGGTTTGTTGAGGCTGGACGTAGGAGGAAGGTGTGGAAGCAGGCAGTGAGGATAGCGGTAGAGGTTAGAGCAAAGATGAGGGTGTTAATGTGCAGGGTGTTAGTGTTAGAGGGGTAAACTTGCCTCCTGCTAGGTCGAGCGGCCATGTTGAGGTACGCGACACACTCAAATGAGCAGTGGGGTAGGTGAGGCGGGATGTGTGTGCAGCAGTTCGTGGCAGGTGGTGAGGCGGAGGCGAAAGTGGAGGGGAGCACTCAGTGCAGAGAAAGGAGCATAGCGTAAGCATATACAGGGACAGGACAGAGTATTACATAAGCGTGAGCAACAAAGCGAGCAATAACATAACATAGCATGGGCAACACGAAGCATAAACATCAGCATGGACAAAGCAAGCATGGGTGTGAGCTAGTCAGTCTTTGCGGATGGTGGTGAGGCATGTGCAGGATGGAGCAGGCAGAAGTGTAGACAATGGAGCGTAAGTGTCGCCGTTGCGGATGGTGAGGCTGTGGAGAGATGAAACTGTCTATGCAGGTTGGAGATGAAGCAGCTCAGTTGGGAGTAGAGGCGAGAGAGGTGTGATGGAGTAGGGGACAGCCATCGCTCTTACCCCTATGTCTGCATCCACGCTGGAATCGAACATGCTGCAATTGATTTCCGCTCATGGACAGGAAAAAGCGATTTTTAATAGGATGTCTATGGGTAGTATTTGCTGCGGATGCTTGCTCCGGATTCCGCAATGCAAATCCGGCCATGTGCATTTGGCCTTAAAGTGATAAAAGTACATATATATTCAAGGTATCAAGAAAGATAAATAATAGATATAAACAGAATATACAGAATATAAGCAAGATGCGGAAAAACAACATAATGTTCTAATTAGCATCCATGCGTTTGTGGCAGAAATCAATCTGGAGGAGGGGAGTCGATAGTCAACCCCAGAGGCTGAGAGTAGATTGTAGCATAAATCCATGATGGACTCTCATCTCCCTTTGTCTGCAATCTTTGGTCGCGCAATCTGTGTCACAGCTGAAGTCACTGTGTAGCCCTACTCTAATTGCCGCTCACAATCAACCATCTGATGTTGCACTAAAGTCTGCTTAATGGAAGTGTGTACTAGTGATTAATGAATGAGACTGACTGACTTCACTACTTCTTCCTTTTTCTAACAGCCAAACAGATGATCCAGCACCTTCTGAGGACGGATCCGACCGAGCGGATGACAATCCCCCAGTTCATGAACCACTCCTGGATCAACGTATGTAGATTCATCATTCACAAGATCAGGGGGTCCAAGACCTCTCCATTAAATGTCTCCCAGCTTGTGATAAATGTCTCATATTAGGGACAGTAGGAGACCAAAAAACCTGAGGATGTTTATACACACTAGGTGGTTATGTGAGGAGTCCCAGCTTCAGTCATGAGGCAGCGCTGTGTGATTTATACCTGGAGCACATTGCTCCCTCTGTAGACTGTGGACATTTTTCTTAGGTTTTTTTTTTTTATTTAATATTGTTGCTAGAGATGAGCGAGCACCCAAATGCTCGGGTCCGCGTTATTCAAATCAAGCTTTTCGTAAAATTTGAGAGCTCTACTTGAGTAACGGACCCCATTGGCTACAATGAGAGACTCAAGCATTTTTGTATGCGGGACGCCGGGTCCCGAGCCTTTTTTTTTCTTGGTTCGTGTGTTTGACACATGCTGCGTCGTGGTGGGGAGGGACCAAAAACTGGGGCGGGGTCGAACACGGCTTGATGCACGTTCGAGTAACGAGCACCATCGAGTACGCTAATACTCGAACGAGCATCAAGCTCGACAGAGTACGTTCGCTCAACTCTAATTGTTGCCTATCTGAGCGGTGTCTAGTTTTCTATCAGTCTAGTAGCATGTTGTACCTATGCTGACAAGGTGGTTTCTTCTGTGCAGCAATCCATGGAAGTCCCGCAGACCCCACTGCACACAGCTCGTGTCCTGCAGGAAGATAAAGAACACTGGGATGAGGTTAAGGTAAGTGATCAGTCTGCAATGAGCTCAGCACAATGAGGTTTCAATCCCAAACCCTCTCTTCCCAAGTCTAGACCCTCTCTTCCCAAGTCTAGACCCTCTACTCCTTACCGTTCTGATCTTTTCTTCTTCACCCCAGATATAATGCCTATAGGCCAGTTTCACACGGCCAAGAAAATCGTGCAAGATTTGTGCGTTGCAAGACACACAGATCTCATACAAATATGAACCCCATTCTTTTGAAAGGGGTCATACACATGAGCGATGTTTTCCTGCATGGCACCGCGCTGCAATGCTATGCAGGAAAAAAAAGGCAGCATGTTCTATCTTTTTGCAATATTGCCCATTGTTTTCAATGGGGCCGGTGGAAGCAGCGCCCAATATCGCCCTCGGCTGTGTGAAACTGGCTTTAATCCTCTTGCAATTGTTTTTCCACAACCTCATGTTTTCTCCTGATCTTTCCTCTTTCCGTGATCCCAGCTCTTTTCCTCACAGTCTTCTCTTTCTCTGTCCATTCATGCTGGGAGCAGAACATCAGAGAAGTACTGCCCTCCTGCGGTCTTGTCCTCGTTTTGTCTTCTGTGCTCTGATTCCGTGTGACTTCTTTTTTTTCTCAGGAGGAAATGACCAGCGCTCTGGCCACCATGAGAGTTGACTATGACCAAGTGAAGATAAAAGATCTCAACTCGTCCACCAACAGATTACTAAACAAACGCCGCAAGAAACAAACGGTTGGACTTGCGCCCCCTGCTGGCTGCAACAACCAATAGGACTGTGAAGGAATCTACAGATTAGGGTCTCATGACTTTGCTGAGGGCGATGAAGTGTTGTCATAGGGTCCGTGTGTGACTTTTGGATGTTTTTATGGTCTTGCGTTTTATTGTAGTATATATGACGGGCCCCTCGGGGGTCCGGTGTGTACATATTATACATATTTATGAAGATTGACTGTTGATAAAACATTTTTGTCTCAAAATGTTGTGATCATGATTTATATCAATCTGGTATTGTCGTCCTCATGTTTCCCCCACAAAAGGGAGGGTCTCTCTTCCTTTCCCCATCAATTATAATATGGTACCATCTACCCCTGACAATAACCTGCTTTTTATCCATAGGCTCAATCAAGATAATTTGTCCCCCCCCCCCCCCCCAGCTCAGTCCTTAGGTTAGATGGTTACCTGTGCAAATTTTTTTTCATGTCCCCTGTCATAGAATCATAGAATGGTAGAGTTGGAAGGGACCTCCGGGGTCATCGGGTCCAACCCCCTGCTCAGTGCAGGATTTACTAAATCATCCCAGACAGATATTCGTCCAGCCTTTGTTTAAACACTTCCATTGAAGGAAAACTCACCACCTCCCGTGGTAACCTGTTCCACTCATTGATCACCCTCCCCGTCTAATATCTAATCTGTATCTCCTCCCTTTTAGTTTCATCCCATTGCTTCTAGTCTTTAATTGTGCAGATGACAATAGGGTTGATCCCTGTGCACTGTAACAGCCCTTCAGATATTTGTAGACAGCTATTAAGTCTCCTCTCAGCCTTCTTTTTTTCAAGCTAAACATTCCCAGATCCTTTAACCGTTCCTCCAAGGACATGATCTGCAGACCGCTCACCATCTTCGCAACTCTTCTCTGAACTTGCTCCAGTTTGTCTATGTCTTTTTTAAAGTGGGGTGCCCAGAACTGGACACAGCATTCTAGATGAGGTCTGACTAAGGAAGAGTAGAGGGGGATAATTACCTCACATTATCTAGACTCTATGCTTCTCTTGATACATCCCAAAATTGTGTTTGCCTTTTTGGCTGCTGCATCACATTGTTGACTCATGTTCAGTCTATGATCTATTAGTATACCCAAGTCTTTTTCACATGTGCTGCTGCTTAGCTCAATTCCTCCCATTCTGTATGAACTTTTTTCATTTTTCTTGCCCAGATGTAGGACTTTGCATTTCTCCTTGTTAAAAATGCGAAATGCAAAGAAAAGAAATTATATATATATATATTGTCATAAGAAAAGAAATTATATATATTGCACTGACAGGCAGTCTGCCTGTATTCTACTTGTGCAGAAAGCAGCAAGATAGCGGCATACCCACTGAATAAATACTATACCAGAACCAAGTGCATAACATAAATATAGCATGAACTAATCTAAGTACATTAAGGCCTCATGTCCACGGGGAAAATCAGAACCTCTGCGGATTTGTAACGTGGATTTGGGCTGCGGATGCACTGTAATTGTCTTTTATTTTTCATGCGGGAGATCAATTGAGCTCTGTGCTCTATGAGCTCCCGCACGCGTGATCCGCACTAAAATGGAGCATGTCCATTTTTTTTCATGCTCCAGAAATTTTTTAATTACCATCCGCGGGTATTTATCTACCCGCGGGTAGTCAATGCATTCCTATGGGGTGCGGATCCGCGTGCGGGAAAAACGCTGCGGATTTTAATTCTTATTTTCCCAGTGGACATGAGGCCTAATACAGTTGCAGAACCTAGCTCATAATCTAACTACAGAACCAGAACCAAGCTCATGACATAAATACAGCACCAAAACCCATCTTGGTACATAGATGCACCACCAAAATCAAGCACATGACACAATTATAGCAGTACAGTAGCTCAGTTAATCGATACTGTACCAGAACCAAGCTCATAAATACAGCATAACCCAACCTCTACATATATACAGCATCAGAACCAAACTCCTAACATAAGTACAACACCAGAACCCAGCTCATAATATAAATATAGCATAAGCACTAAGCTCAATACATAAATACAGAAAAAAACAGGCTCAGTACATAGATACAGAACCAGACTCAAGCTTATAACATAAATTCAGCATCACAATCAAACTCACAGTATAATTGCAGCACCAGAACCAAACTCTTAACATTAATACAGCACCATAACCAGGCTTAGTACATTGGTACAACACCAGAACCAAGCTCTTAACATGAATGCAGTAGAGGAACTAACCAATTGTGTTGTGGTAAAGCCGATGGGCTGACAGTGGTGCTTCAGAGCATCTGAGGAGATGAGCCAGAAGGAGAAGGATTCTTGTAGTTTCACAAGATGCGGAAGAAGGTCATCTGCCCACTCAAGCATACTTAAAGGGGACCTACATCTGCTTGGGGTTCCCTCTACAGGTGGTGGCCAGTGTGACTGCACGAATTGCACATAGCTAAGGCTGGCCATGTTTCCCCCCACCCACCCCCCTTCATTACCTTTATGCGGCTAGCTGCCTGGGGAAAAGGGGGGAATGTAAGTGCACATAGCATTGCGACTATGGTTATTGGAAATATGGCTTATCACCCAGCATCTGTCACCAACCTAGGAGGTCAAGGTAAGACTGGAATCGGGTGATTCTGGGGAAGAGTTTAGGGGGGGAAATTATTTTTGCTCCATAAGATAAAACTAGAACACTGATCAGGAAACTTGCCGACGGCTGAAAGATGAATGAAGGATGAAATCTGATTATCCAGCGGATGATGGGGATTCAGGTCATGTGGAAGTAATTAATGCATGAATCCACTCACTGTCGTTAGATTTTGGTAAATGTGACTGCTGCCCCAGTGAGCAATTTGTACCCCCGGGGGCTGAGATTCTATGATGACCTTTGACCACCTGCAGAGAATGTTGTGTCCAAGATGCTAAAAATCCAGAGAAATAATGAAGAATGTGGAATCTTATGGCAGACACAGACCGCTATCATCAACCACAACCTGTGACTTCCAGTAGGACTACAACTCCCAGCATGCCCAGACCATTGCACTATAGGATAGCTATGTAGCCTGTAATTTGTGAACACTAATTATATTTTGCACTCATTTAACCCCCAAGGGCGCCTACCCACTTGCGTTGCCGATTTTCGCGCGTGAAAAACGCGGCGTTTTCCGTGCGTTTTTCGCGGCGTTTTTTGCAGCCCTCCATTGACAATCATGGGTGCATTAAGAGAAAAATAAGGACACATATGCAACTGACAGTTCCTATGTGAAAAAACCCCACGAAACGGAAAAAAAACCCCAGATGGACAAGAACACATTCTATACTAATTGCTCTTGAGAAAAAACGCAAAACATCGCAGGAAAAAAAATCGCAAGTGGGTAGGCGCCCTTAAGGATGCGGCCTAGTTTGGTACTTAAGGACGCAACTTTTTTTTTTTTTTTTATTTTCATCTCCATTTATCTTCCTTGTGGTCCTTCTTGACACCAGGCCGCCTCCAAAAGCCTTTGCCTCACTGTGCAGATACACTGACCAGCTCTGCACGGGTGCTGAACCCATCCTGTAGCTGACTTAGGGCCTATCTTGCCTCCTCGCGTGTAAGGCCTTGTTCACACGAGCAATATAGGCGCATGAAAAGAGCGCTTCTATAAGAACTAATGGCTTCCTATAGAAATGTTTACATGAAGGAATTTTAGATGCGCTAAATACTCGCACCAAAGATTGGACATGCGTAGCTACAATGCCCGCATCTAAGGTCCGTGCCGCAGAGCTTAGATATGGAGCTGACCTATCTTTGGTGCAAGCTGCGCAGGAGTTTCCATTGACTCCAATGGGAGCTGGAGTTTATGGAAACTCCTGTGCAGAAAAAAACAATTTCTGCCGACCAAGGAAATACACCGCTACTTACTGCAGGATATTTAAAGCCACTGCCCAGAAGAACATTTTAAATGTCCCGCTGTAAACTCCTGTTAGTCCCCGCAGGGATGACGGGTCTCCACAAGGGTTCCCTTAATCCCTGCGGTGACTAACAGGAATTTTCAATGGGACATTTAAAATGTGCTTCTGGGCAGCATGTTTTAAATGTCCTGCTATTTGCAGCTGGGGATTCTTCCAGCCCCACTGCTAGGCAATTCCCCAGCAGTGGGGCAGTAGGGGACTCCCTCCACCTCTCTCCCCAAGTGATTTCCTTATAGCAGGGAGAGAGAGGGGGGCGAGGGATCCACCCTCTAGCCCATCCCCTTTATTTTTGCTATGGGGAATCCCTGAGAAGCCCTATAGCCCCTCCCACTCTCTAGCCACACCCAATCTTTCTGCACTATGGGGATATCCTTTGCGGATTAACCTATATAAGGGAGAGACAGAGCGGGGCTATTGGTTAATCCCCCAGAAGCCCCACTCCCTTTCTTCCTGCTATAGGGAAATCCTGAAGCCCCGCAGGGCTTCTTCTCTCTCTCCTCCAGGAGCAGCTGCCCGTTTACATGATTTTTAGCGCAGTGTAAAACAGCGCTCGTGTGAACGAGGCCTAAAGCACTTTTAATGCAAAGTAATGATGACTGCACGTTTCCTTGGAGGTAACCATGGTTAATAGGAGAAAACAATTATTTTAACCACCATATTACTTTTTATAGCAACCAGTCTGCTCTTATAACTCAGTCACCATGACAGAATATTACCGGCTTTGTCCTCGTTAACACTTTCTCGTGAGCTAACCATAACATCACTGAAATTATGTTAGCAGGTCATTTTGAGGCAGGGCTGAAATTTAGTGAAAATGAGGATTTTGCGATTAAGGCAAGTAATGACGTTACAATTTATTGCAGTTCATCTGATCCCTCTTCCTAAGGGCTCCCACACACTTGTGTTTGTTTAATGCTGCGTTAACTTTAATGCAAATGTCAATGGTACTTTCTATTGTCAAAAACGCATCGCTAGTTTGTGCTTTGCAATTCTTGTGCAATGCGTTTTTAACATTAGAAAGTCCCACTGACAATTGTGTTAAACAAACATAGTGTTAAAAAAATGCAAGTGGGTGGAAGCCCTAATAGCCTCAACTTAAGGCCTCATGCACACAGGCAGGTCGGATTCCGCATGCAGAATCCGTCCCTGGCAGCAGCGTCGTCCACGCGTACCTGCTTTTCTTTTTTCAAATTTGTACTGCGGATGGTTGGCACGGCTCGCCATCAGATATGCGCAGTACAATTTTTTTTTTAAACTCCTGCTTTTCCCGCATTATTGCCTGGAGATGATGCAGAATCTGTGACCTTTCTGCGATGTCAATTGACTTCAATGTAAGCCATCTGTGTGGAATACATGCAAAAAGGGCGCACGCTGCGATTTTTCCTCCACGAGCGGAAAGTGCAATTGGTTTCCACTCATGTGCATGAAAAATCACTTTTCCACAGCATGCCATAGGTGTTTTTTTGTTGCGGAATCCAGAGGCAGACACCTGCTCCATATTCCGCGATACAAATCTGCCCGTGTGCGTGAGGCCTAATGAAAACTGTCACTATAGAAACTGAAGCAACAACTTCTGTGAAAACCAACATTTTTGTCAGGAGACCAGGAGACTTTTTATACACATTTACTACAGCAGCCACTAGTGTCATATCAGAGAATGGGATTTAAAGGGTTTCTTCACATGCTGCAGAAATGCTGCAGTATTTAAAACCGGACTGCTTACTGAAAACGTAATGATAAATACAAGGTGTTCGTCAATATTTTTGACAAAATACATAAGCTTGCAAGCGCACGTCAAGGGCCCCCATTTTTTTGTTGCGAGTCCCTACATTAATATCACATACAAGTCACAGAAAAGGAGTATGTCAATTTAAAAAAAATCACTGCCAGCAGCCATACTTATTGATGCACTGATACAAAATACAAGGACAGGTGTAGAACCACAACCCTCAGCATGCAGACAGCCAAATTGTTGTATGGAGAAGTAATGCACAGGTGCAAAATACTGATTAACAACCACTCACATACCTGCTATATAGTCTGCCTGTCTGCATGCTGAGGGTTGTGGTTCTACACCTGCCCTTGTATTTAGTATCAGTATAACAGTTAGGCTGGCTGCACACGACTGGGTCGAATTCCGGATGTGGGATGCCGCAGCGGAATCTAACTCTGTGCCAGGCGTGACCCTGTGTACCTGTCTTCTTTTCTTCTTACCTGTGCTGCATATGGTCCGGACGGCTCGCCATAGGACATGTGCAGTACAGAATTTCCCGCGCCGTCGCTAGGCAATGAGCAGAATCTGCGACCGGTCCACAATGGAAGCCATCTGTGCACGTATTGCACTAAAATAGAGCATGCCATGATTTTTCCTCTGCAAGAACCGCAATTGATTTCCACTTATGTGCAGGAAAAAGCGCTTTTCCATAGCATGTTATGGATGGTATTTGCTGCGGAACCTGGAGGCGGACGCTCACTTATTCCGCAATGCAAACATACCCATGTGCAGGCAGCCTAAGTTAGGCCACATTCTCTGATTTTTTTGGGTGTGCATCCAAAATCTGAAAACGAGTGCTGACCTAATACTTGTAACAACTGAGGAGCTGTTACAATGTATCCAGTGTAGAAAATCCACTGTGATATTAAAATCCTGGACTTAGGGTTACCACCCAGCCAATAAACAACCAGCCTGGCCAGTAATTCAGTCTGGAGGCTGGCGCCGCTAATTATTTTTTATTTTGGTTAAATGCCAGTAAAAAATAATTACACAGCTGTGTAATATCTACAGGGCAGCACTACACAGGGGGCACTTTGTTTAGTTGGGGCCACAGAAAGGGCACTTTGTTGAGGCCACAGAGGGTCCAAGTTGGGTCCAAGTAGGAGGGCACTGTTATTAAGTGTGGCCACAGAGGGGTATTCTAGTCTTTTTTAATTGATGACCTATCCCCTGGACCTCCGTCCATCAGCTGATCGTCTGGCATGCTATCAGTGCAGTGCGTCGGACGTCATCATCAATGGTCAGAGGAGGAAGTCGGAGCACCACGCTGCTCTTACACTTCCAGCTTAGGACAGGACGTGACCATGTTCCTGAGCATGAGAGTGAAGTTGGTGCTCTGACTTCCTTTTTTGACCACTGATGATGACTTCTAGCCCATGGCACTGACAGTGTGCCAAATGATCAGCTGATCGATGGGGATCTCGAGTGGTGAACCCCCATCCATCAATTAATGATGACCTATGCAGGGGAATGGTCATCAGTTAAAAAAAGCCAGAATACCCCCTTAATATGCGGGTACTGAGAGGGATATATTGGGTGCACCAGTAGGATGGGAAGAGTGTACAAAAACAAGTTGTGGCTGGAAGTGGTCTTTATAGCGGTCTGGGCCCTGATAGAAAAAGAAACTGATACCTCTAATCAGAGATGTCACCTGTGATCACTGGAAGTAAGTGCACTGTAATCACTATCACTGTGTAGAACTGGTATTTGACTATTATATAGTGACTGCATTATTCAGAGATATACTGGAGATGAAACGCTATATCTAAACCCACTGTGTTGTCTTATAGAATATATATATATATATATATATATATATATATATATATATATATATATACATTTTCTTGGTGATGGGGACGTACTTCTAAATTCCGGTATGGAGCCGGAGTTCTATGTACACTCCTGACTATGGTATGTCTTGAGGAAGCCACAAACCACCTGCACATTTTTATGAAGATGCCAGCAGCCAGGGGGACATTTGTGACTGGCGACTCATTACAGGGCCACCCCCATACCAGCTGCTAACACAGAATCATAGAATTGTAGAGTTGGAAGGGACCTCCAGGGTCATCGGGTCCAACCCCCTGCTCAGTGCAGGATTCACTAAATCATCCCAGACAGATATTTGTCCAGCCTTTGTTTGAACAACTTCCATTGAAGGAGAACTCACCGCCTCCTGTGGTAACCTGTTCCACTCATTAATTACCCTCACTGTCAGAAAGTTTTTTTCTAATATCTAATTTGTGTCTCCTCCCTTTCAGTTTCATCCCATTGCTTCTAGTCTTTCCTCATGCAAATGAGAATAGGGCTGATCCCTCTGCATTGTGACAGCCCTTCAGATATTTGTAGACAGCTATTAAGTCTCCTCATAGGACATGATTTGCAGACCACTCACCATCTTGGTAACTCTTCTCTGAACTTGCTCCAGTTTGTCTATGTCTTTTTAAAAGTGAGGTGCCCAGAACTGGACACAGTATTCCAGATGAGGTCTGACTAAGGAAGAGTAGAGGGGGATGATGACCTCACGTGATCTATACTCTATGCTTCTCTTAATACATCCCAGAATTGTGTTTACCTTTTTGGCTGCTGCATCACACTGTTGACTCATGTTCAGTCTATGAACTGGAGGGACATACCTATTAAGGAGCGACTTATGGAAAACTCTATGGATTCTCCACGTGTCCAGCAGTGCCAGCTCGTACGCCATAGGATTAATCACTCTGGTGACTGGAAAAGGGCCCACAAATTGGGGAGCCAGCTTCAAGGAAGGCACTTTTAACTTCAGATTCTTGGAAGACAAGTATACCAACTGGTCCACGGATAACGGTTCAGAAATAGTACGTGTACCTCTACTCCTTAGAATCGCACCCCTGGCCTGCTCCAAGTTGCCCCATACCTTCTCCCACACCTCCCACAGCTCCTGAACCCGAGTATCTGCAAAAGGATTGTTAGAGGAAGAGGGGAAAAAAGACACCGCAAAACTGGGATTAAAACAAAAATTATAGAAGAAGGGAGACACGCCAGGCGCCAAATGTGTATGGTTATTTATAGCAAATGCAGTCAACGCTAAATAATTTACCCAGAGACTCTGACAATCACTCACGTACATTCTGAGGTACTGAACCAGTCCCTGGTTCATACGTTCCATCTGCCCATTAGACTCTGGGTGGTAGGCAGAGGAAAATGACAACCCGATACCGATACTCTTACAAAAGCCCTCCAAAACGGACAACAAATTGGACTTCCCGGTCGGAAACAGTATCCTTGGGGACGCCGTGCAGGCACACAACCTCCTTGATAAATATGGTGGCTAACTCAGGAGTGGACAGAAGCTTCTTAAGAGCAGTAAAATGCGCCATCTTAGAAAATCTGTCGACGACTACCAAGATGACCGAGCACCCCTGGGACTCTGGCAAGTCCGTAATAAAATCCATCAACAGCTGGGTCCATGGTCTCTCCGGAATGGGAAGAGGATGAAGCGTACCTTCAGGTAGTCTCCATACACTCTTCTCTCGAGCGCAGATAGGGCAGGACTTGACAAATTTCTTGACATCCTGAGACATTTGTGGCCACCAATACATATGGCCACACAGCTCCAGGGTGTTTTTGGACTTCTGGGTGACCTGCTAAGACCGACAAATGAATTTCCTCAAATATGAGGAGCCACAAGGCACGGGGAACAAATAACCTTCCCTCAGGGAGGCCCTTGGGGATGGACTGTTGAGCCTCCAGGAGTAAAGCAGAGGCGTTGGACGTAAGGGCGGCTACCACCACTTCCGGACCAAGAATATTCTCCGGCTGAGGCTCTTCTACCTCGGGTACCACAAAGCTGCATGACAAAGCATCAGCTTTGACATTCTTGGACCCAGGCACATACATGACTACAAAATTGAAACGCGAGAAAAACAATGCCCACCTTGCCTGACGAGCGTTCAAGCGTTTGGCAGACTCTAGATAAACCAAATTCTTATGGTCCATGAGGACCGTGATAGTATGACGAGCGCCCTCTAAGAAATGTCTCCATTCATCAAATGCCCATTTTATGGCCAATAATTCCCTGTTGCCAATATCGTAGCTGCATTCTGCCTGATTAAACTTCCTGGAATAGAACCCACTGGGTTGAAGACCGTGTTGGCAGGGAGATTCCTGCGAGAGGACTGCCCCCTCACCACGCTCAGAGGCATCCACTTCAATGATAAACAGGTGAACTAGATCCAGCTGTGCCAAAACTGGTGCTGTGGAAAAAGCCCTCTTGAGAAGTGTAAAGGCCTCCACAGCTTCCTGCGACCAGGAATCAACCATAGCCCCCTTCTTGGTCAGGTCAGTCAAGGGATTGGCCACCACCGAAAAGTAAAGTTCTTAATAAATTTCCGATACAAGTTTGCGAACCCCAAAAAGCGTTGTAACGCCTTTAAGTTGGCGGGTCGCACCCATTCAGTGATGGCCCTGACCTTGTGCAAGTCCATCCGGATGGCTGATGGAGAAATGACATATCTAAGAAAAGCAATCTCCTGTCCCCCGAAAAGACATTTCTCCCACTTAGCATACAAATGATGAGCTCGAAGGCGTGGAAGAACTCTCCATAAATGCTTGACATGGCTCTCCCAATCACAAGAGAATATCAGAATGTCATCCAAATATACAACCATGAACGTGCCCAGGTTGTCATGAAAAATGGTGTTCATAAAACCTTGAAAAAGAGCTGGCGCGTTACATACCCGAATGGCATGGCTAGACATTCAAAATGCCCCAAAGGAGTATTAAACACTGTTTTCCATTCATCCCCCTCTCTGATATGGATGAGATTATAGGCACCCCGAAGATCGAGCTTGGAAAACCAACGGCTCCGACGACCTGGTTGAGGAGGTCAGGAATCAGGGGTAAAGAGTACTGATTCTTGATGGTTATCCTATTCAAGGCTCTATAATCAACACAGGGACGGAGGCCACCATCCTTCTCCACGAAAAATAACCCTGCCCCTGCGGGTGATTCGGAAGGACGTATATGTCCCTTGGCAAGACTCTCTGTAATATACTTCTTCATCGCCTCGCAGTCAGGCACTGTACATTATATATTCCTCCTTTGGGTATCTTGCCCCCGGGGATAAAATCGATCTGGCAATCCCACTCACGGTGCAGAGGTAACATCTACGAAAGCTGTTTCGAAAAAATGTCAGAAAAATCCTCAATATAAGGAGGTAACCCCCGTACATTACACTCAGTGGAATGCACCTGGACTGAGACCAAATGCTCACTGCAACCCTGCCCCCATTGCACTAGTTCAAAGGTGGACCAATCAATCTGGGGATTGTGAAGCCGGAGCCAGGGTAACCCAAGGACGAAATAAACTGAAAGGCTCTCCATCACAAGAAAGGTACATACCTCAGAATGTAGCGCCCCTACAGAAAAAACTAGTTCAGGAGTCCTCATACTGATTAACCCCGCTGAAAACGGAGTGAAATCAATAACCGAGACCTGGATTGGAGGATTCAACAGTAACAGATCTGCGGACATAGATTTGACAAATTCAAAATTAATGAAGTTCGCGGCAGCCCCCGAATCAATAAAGGCCCGACTGTTGAGATGATGAGCCTTATAAGAAATAGAGAACGGCACAAACAATTTGGAACATTCTGGAAGTACTTGAGCTCCTGAGCGATTCCTCTGGACATCACCTAGGAGTGGAAGTTTTCTGGCGGCTGTTTCTTGAGGCAGTTGGCGATCCGATGACCTGGACCTCCGCAATAAAGGCATAATTGGTTCCTGAGCCGGAATTCCCTATGCTCATGTCGGGACATAGAGCCCACGTCCATTGACTTGACTTCGTTGGTAGCTGAGGTCATGGACAGATTCTCAGACCGGGTGATAGGCAGTTTGGTCTGCGTCTTGCGTCGGGCTCTAAGACGATGGTCGGCCTTTAACGTTATAGTCATGACCTGCTCTAACGTCTGGGTTCTGGGTGCGACAACAACAGATCTTTTACGGACTCAGACAACCAGTTAAAAACAAAGAGCGCGGTCATTCCATCTTGATTCCACACAAAACTTGCAATACTGGGAATAGAATTCTTCCACGGGACATCTTCCCTGTCGAAGGCTCAATAGCTTACTCACGTCATACCCCGCCCTATCTGCCTCATCATATATCTGCCCAAGGGCCGTAAAAAAGGCATCTACCGATTGGCGAGGCCGCGAGTTGGGAAGTAGTGAGAATGCCCAGTTTTAAAGGGTCGCCGCTCAAACGTGAAATAACACCCTCTGGTATTCAGAACCTGACAAGTGGGGACGCAATACGAAATACAACTTACAGGCTTCCCGGAAAGAGAAAAACATCCTACGGTCAGCAGAAAAAAGTTAGGTAGAGAGATCTTAGATTTGACCCCCGACCCTCGGGCTACAGCAGTAGTGACCGAAGTACTGGTAGCGGTCTGCCTGTTGCTGGAGCCAGGTGGACAGGTCTTGCACCATACCGGTCAAGACTTGCACTTGATTGGCAAGAGCAGCCACAGGCTCCATATCAGGAGTCAAGCGGGAAGGTCAAAACGGGTACCCAGCAGCATTTTGGGCCAGTGTTTCTGTTAGGACTGGCAGGGGCAGATGGACAGGTGACTCCTACGCTAGCCCTCTCCCATGTCCCTACCTACTTGCCCCTCTGGGCTAGGCCCCTAGGGCGACAACTGGGTGATGGTCCCTGCGCTGCACTAGTGATAGGGACACCAAGAAAGGAGGGAGGGGGAGACCGGCAGGTGAGCACCACATAGCTGACTGGAAGCAACAAGGAACAGTTGTGATACAAGCAGGGTTAAACCGAAAGACACACGTGCGAAGTACAAGAGGGCAAAACAGAGGCAGAGTCAAATGGAAGGCAGAAGTCAAAACACACTAAAGTCAGGTCAATGATTGCGGGTGTAGGCAGACGAGTCAAACCAAACACTGGCAACCAGAGTCAGGCTCATCGAGGTATATATGCAGACCACCCCGCCCAGAGGGGCGGGACGAAGTCACGTGACAACTGGAGGGAATCATAAAGTTGCCACCACCCGGCGGCGTTCACCGGCCCGAGTGCCACGCAGCCAACCAGCGGGCAGGCACGCCCGCACACGACGTGGGACACGCCGCCGGCTGCCGCAACCAACCACCAGAGTGGGGGAACCCCGGACAATGCCTTCAGCCCTGGCCCCCGCAACACCAGGACAAGCATCCCGCATCAACCGGACACTGGCGCCCCTAGCGGTAACCCTATTTCTAACAATCTTTTTGAATTCTCTCTCTCTTCCCTAGTGTTAGCTATCCCTCCTAGCTTTGTGTCGACGGCAAATTTGATCAGTTTCCCATCAATTCCCTCCTTCAGGGAACAACACTGGGCCTAGGACAGAGCCTTGTGGTACCCCACTTGATACATTCTTCCACCTGGATGTGCAGCCATTTATGACCACTCTTTGAGTATGATCACTCAGCCAGTTATGAATCCACCTAACAGTTGCCTTGTCAATCCCATATTTGGTCATTTTTTCAATAAGGATGCTATGAGATACTTTGTCAGATGCTTTACTAAAGTAAAGATATACTATATCCACCATATTTCCCTGATAAACCCAGTCAGTGATTCTGTCATAGAAGGAAATTAGATTAGTCTGGCATGACTTGTTTGTTACAAACCCATGCTGGCTCTGGTTAATTACTCCATTTTCATCCAAGTACTTCCATGCATGCTGTTTTGTTCAATATTCTCCAATCTTCTGGGACTTCTCCTGTCCTCCAGGAATTTTCAATGATTATGGCGAGTGGCTCAGCAATTACCTCCACTGCTTCCTTTAGTATCCTAGGATGTAATTCATCTGGACCTTGAGACTTGAATTCATTTAAGTTAGCTAAGTGTTCCCTCACCATCTCTCTGCTTACTGATAGCCTGCATTCTTTTATTCCCCCAATAGCACAGGGAAGATCAGTTGATGTTTAATCTACTTTCTGAGAGAAAACAGATACAAAATAGGAATTTTAAAGTTCGGCCTTCTCCACATCATTCTGAACCAATTCACTATTTTCATCCTGTAAGCATCCAATACTATCTTTGACTTTTCTTTTGCTTTTGACATACCCCAAAAATCCTTTTTTATTGCTTTTGGCCTCTGTTGTAAGCCTCAATTCATTATTAATTTTAGCTTTTCTGACACTTGCCCTAAAGTTTCTGCAGATCGCAATACATTTTTCTTTAGATATTCCCCCCCTTTTCCATTTGATAAACTTATGTTTCTTCTTTTTTTAACACGTGTGCAAGTTCTGTGTTCATCCATCCTGGATTCTTTAAATGCTTCCCATTCTTCCTTCTTTTAGGGATTGTTAACGATTATGCTTTGAGAATCTCATTTTGCAATATTTCCCAGCCTTTTTGGACATTTCTGTCCTTAAGAATATCCAGCCATTGGATTCTTCCTACCCTCTTTCTGAGTTCATTGAAATCTGCCTTTATGAAATCCAACCTTGAGGTCTGAGTTTTCTCGGGTCTTCCTCCCTTTTTTTCCAAAATTCAAGGATAGCATGATCACTGCCTCCTAAGGTCCCAGCCACCCTTACTCCCTCAGCCATTCCCTCCCTGTTGGTAAGGATTAGGTCCAAGATAGCAGATCCCCTTGTTTTGTCTTCTACCCTTTGGAAGATAAAGTTGTCAGCAAGAGCTGATAAGAATTTGTTGGATCCATTACTTTTACCTGAGAGAGATTCCCATCAAATGTCTGGATAGTTAAAATCTCCCATAATTACTATGTTGTGCTTTTTTGGGAGCTTGGCCATCTGATGTAGAAAGAGTTCATCTATATCTTTTGCTTGTCCAGGTGGCCTCTAGTAAATGCCTACAATGGTGTCCTTTCTGTTGTTCTCTTCTTGTATTCTTACCCAAACAGTTTCTACAGAACTACCATGCTCTGAAGCTTGAATCTCCGTGGAGTTTTTTTTTTCCAGGAATTAATGCAATTTAGAGGAGAAGAAATAAAATTTCATATTTTTGCAAATATGTCATTTTAAAGACATATTTTTTTCTATAGTGCACATAAAAATGAGGATTGACACCCCAAAATGGATACCCCTGTTTGTCCTGTGTTCAGAAATATATCCATTATGGTCCTCATCTTATGTCTGGATGCACAACGGGGCCCAAAATGAAAGGAGCAGACATTTTGCTTAAAGGCCTTTTATGCCCCATAGCACACTTGTAGAGCTCTTGAGTGGCCCAAACCATAGAGAACCCCCACAAATGACCCCATTTTGAAAACTAGACCCCTTAATGAATTTATCTAGTGGTATACTGTGTATTTTGACCCCACAGTTTTTGAATGAATTTAAGCAAAGCAGAAGGAAAAAATTATGAGTTTCGTTATTTTGGCAATTCTGTCATTTTAAAAACAGTTTTTTTGTACAGCACACACATGAATGAAGACTTGCACCCCTAAATGGATACCCCTGTTTGTCCCGTGTTCAGAGACATACTCATTGTGGTTCTAATGTTATGTCTGGATGCACAACGGGGCTCAAAATGAAAGGAGTAGTTGGTGGCTTTCAGAACAGAAATTTTACTTAAGGGCCTTTTATGCCTTTAATTAGGCCCTATCGCCCACTTGTAGAGCCCTTGAGCGGACAAAACCATAGAGAACCCCCACAAATGACCCCATTTTGAAAACTAGACCCCTTAATGAATTCATCTAGGGGTCTAATGAGAATTTTTACCCTACAATTTTTGAATGAATCTAAGCAAAGCCATAGGAAAAAATTACAATTTTCATTTTGTTGGCAATTGTGTCAATTGTAAAACAGTTTTTTTGTACAGCACATATAGGAATGAAGACTTTCACCCCAAAATGTATCCCCCTGTTTGTATCGTATTCAGAAACATACCCCTTGTGGTCCTAGTCTACTTACAGGACACGTAGCTAGGCATATAATGGAAGGAACACGCAATGGATTTCAGGGACAACTGAATAAATTCCAGGCCTCATTGCCCACTTGTAGAACCATTGAACAGCCAAAAATGATAAAGAACCCCCACAAATGACTCCGCTTTGAAAACTAGATCCCTTAACGAATTTATCTAGGGGTGTACTGCATATTTTGACCTCACAGTATATGAATGATTCTAAGCAAAGCAGAAGGAAACAATTACGATTTTCATTTCTTTGGCAATTGTATCATCTTAAAAATTGTTTTTTTTGTACAGCACACATAGGAATGAAGACATTCACCCCAAAATGGATCCCTCAGTTTGTCCCGTGTTCAGAAACATACCCATTGTAGCACCAATCTACTTACAGGACACATGGCTAGGCCAATAATGGAGGGGACACCCGTTGGATTGCAGAGCACAACTGAATAAATTCCAGGCCCCATTGCCCACTTGTGTGGGAAAAAAAAATTGACTCTCTAAAAATAATCCCCCCCCATGCCCTTTTTGGCGTTCCCCAAATCTTAGATATAAGTAATTGTGTAAACTGTGTGGTATTTCCGAAAACACGGGTAATTACGAGGGCCTGGTTGGGATGGGTACATGGGGCAATAAAATTTGGTATCCCCCTCCTCTCATGCTTTTTGGGGGGTATTTCATGACCTCAGTAGCATGGATGGGGTGTAAAAAGTGGCGCTCTGTGAGGCTTTGTAATTTTGCTGCGGTGCGGCGGTCTCACAGAGAAGGCGCTCAACAAGCTGCTCCTGGAAATGCAGGAAGGCGAGTGTTCCCGGGGCTTCTTGTAAATTACATATTACAGGTAGCGGTCTGAATAACGCCAGGCTCACACAGCCTTATGTGGAATCCACTTGCGGAGGCCTGCAGCAGATCCCAGCTGTGAGCCTGGCCATAGCGCTGCATTAGGACGCGTAATGTACTGCGCATAACTGCCTACTCACACAGGCGGTCATGTGCAGTACACCTTTTTTTGTTTGTATTTCCCGCACCGTCGCTTAGCGATGACACGGGTACCAGCAGGCGGTACACAATGTAGTTGCGTATGGGCTGCGAGTATATCCGCGACCATGGAGAACAATGGGCTCTATGTTTCGGATAGTGGATTACATAATTCCAACCCGCTGATATTACCGCAGATCAGACGCATGCGGGATCCATAATTCCTATCCGGTCTTGTGAGACAGGCCTAAGGTAGATTGCTACCTTTTTATCACATGACCAGGGACCACTCAACGAGGTCGCTGCTCCAGGCTCTCGACGACTGTTGATCGCTGGGAGCAAGGAGATTTTAAATTTCCTGGGCTCCCCGCCTCCTGCGCATGTGTCCGGGGTTTTGCCAATGGTCGCATGCACAGAATCTGGGAAGGTCCATATCGGGATTCAAATACAGAGGCCTCCGGTAAAAAGTTTCATCTCCTCTCACTGATTGCATTAGTGAGGGGAGATGAAACTTCAACTTTTTTTTAACTTTTACGTGATCGCCATTATCCATTGGATAACGGCGAACACGTGCCCAGGAACCGCTCAACACAGCCCCCCGTGAAATCTCCAGGCTCTCGCTAAGTTTTGTAGCCAGGAGCAGGGAATATTTAAATTATCCTGGCAATCCTCAGCTTTTGCGCATGCGTCTGCCGTATTGGCGACGGGCGCGTGCGCAGAAGCTCAGGTAAGGTCTGCGGATAAATCCAGGGGCCATAGGTACGTAATTTCATCCTCTCTCACAGATATGATCCGTGAGGGGAGATGAAACATGAGCTTTTTAAACTTTTGTTTTACTTTTTCAAACTTTTTTAAAAAACTTTTTTACACCTTTTTTTTAACTTTAAATGATCCCTGTTATCCATTGGATAACAGTGATCACGTCCCCGGTGACACTTGGTAGCCAAGAGCAGAGGAATTTTTAATTTCCTGGGGCCTGAGCCCCTCTGTGCACGTCAATCATTGGGCGCGCATGCGCAGAAGGGGGCTTCAGGTCCCGGAACACTGGGACATTGCGTAGGAACTAGGGTGAGCATTTTCAACTCCCCTCATGGATCCGATCCATGAGGGGAGGTGAAACTACCTTTTTTTAAACTTTTTAAAACTTTTCATGATCGCCGCTATCCATTGGATAGTGGCGATCATGGTTCCGGGGACTGGTCACCGCAGTCCCCAGTGACATCTCCTGGCTCTCGTCTACCTTCAGGAGCCGAGAGCCAGGGGATCTCAAATTTGCTGGGACTCCTAGACTTCTGCGCATGCACGTAACCTCATACGTCTGGCACGCATGCGCAGAAGAGCAGTGAAGGGTCCTGGAGGACCCCTTCTCCGCGGGACACCACGGACAAGGCAGGTGAGTATGCTCAGCTGCCCTGATGGATCCGATTCATCAGAGCAGCTGAATCTTTAACCTTTTTTTTTACTTTTCTTTGACTTTATTGTGATCGGAATTCGGCACTATCCATTGGCGATCGCATTGCCAGGGATGATTGGCTGAAAGTGATCATGTGACACACAATGTAACTGCACAGAACCAGGAAGTGATCACTTTTTTAGGCAATCAGCAGCTCTGTATTGGATCATGTGACAGAATACTGTTTCACATGGTCCTTTTCAGAGCTGCTGATTGGCTGAGAAGGAACATGTGACACAACACGTGACTTCAATTCCCAATCATTGCTCTACAGACCTGTGTAAAGGGCAAAGCATTGATTTGAAGGAATGCTGCCGTCCAATAGGTGGCGCTGCAGAAGTATTGTTCCATCATCATATTTGCACACTAGTCAGTCTGTCACATGATCCTAGACAGAGCTGCTGATTGGCTGAAAGTGATCATGTGACTCCACAAGACCAGTAACGGCTTCCTTTTCAGCCTCCCATTTGGCACTTTCTAGAAGAAGCATATACGGTACTGTGGACATTTCTTTGCAGGATCTCTGGGTACTTACTAGTTGACTATGTTTTTCAACACAGCTGAAAAAATATGTGCCCGCCAATGTATACAAAAAGATGCTCTTTTGGCGCACGTTCGGTAAATTGATCTTGTGGATGTGTTCAGTGTAAACATCATATACCATATAACTCAGTGCTCGGCATATGACGCAGCCAGAAGAACATAATGCAGTTTGCCCTCCGGCCACAAGGGGGCAACACAACTCAACATATTAAATCCTACATTTTTCTCTAAATCACCAAGATGCCCCCCTATAGAATCAATACGATCATTGCCACTAATTCTAGCAAAGGAGGCGTGCCGGGGGGGAGGGGTTGTCACAATTTTGTCCATTGGTAGTACAGGACGCGCCGCCGCTGGCGCTTTGTTGTTCCGTGCTACACACCAGTATTTTTGTTGTCAGACAAAAGTAGAAAAACTGTCTGGTAATGAAACACGAAAATAAGTTACGTACAGATGTAATGCTATGGTCACATTTGCGCTATTTTTCTGGTCAAAACAACGGGCACCACAACAGAGCTCGAACGGAGCGCATTATAAGTTTGTGTATTGCGGTGAGCGGCGGTATCCATCATATAACAGACCCGCCTCTGCATCCTTATAAAGGGAAGCCGTAAAGCAGGTGCGAAAGAACGCAGTGAACGCGATAGGGAGAATACGTCCTTATAGCGCTATGAGAGGAAGAGAACAGCCACAAGTATAAATGGCAGGTTACTGTGCATAAAGTGGGCGCCTCCCCCACAAGAGCAGTGTGGTGGGTGAAGGGAAGGATTCTTTGCAGTAAAGGTGCTGTTGTCATGTGCTGATTCGCCAGCATCTGCACTGAAGATCAGGGTATTTCTCAGGATACAATAGAAAATATTTTTCAGAACCGCGGACAGCGACAAGTCCTGATTGAAAAGGGAAGAAGATACAGAGGCCACAGATGATGGTGGGGGAGGGGTGTATTATATATAGAGTGGTATATATTATATAAAGTACAGAGTGTGTATTTTATATATAGTAGGGGAGATATATATATACAGTACTCTGTATGTTATATCTATAGTGTGGGAGCATACATTATACATGTTCTATAGTACAGAGGGTGTATACTATATAGTACCAGGGGATGTGTGTTATATACAGTACATGAGATAGTATATTACATATAGTACTGGGGGATGAATATTATATACAGTACAGTGTAGTGTGTATCATATATAGTAAAGAGGGTATATTATATATAGTACACATGTGAATATATTACTTACAGTATCTGTCGGAGTATGTCATATATAGTACAGAGTGCTATATTTACTGCAGGGGCTTTAATATAGAGTATATAGCACCGGGGGATGTATATCGTATATGACGTTTACACTGAACGCATCCACAGTATCATTTTTTTTTTACCCAAGATGCGCCAGAAGAACCTCTTTTGGGGTATGTTGGGGTGGGGGCACATATTTCTTCACCTGTGTTGAAAAACACAGCTATGTTGCTCAGTACACAAGGATCCTGCAAAGAATATATATGTATATTATATATAGCACAGGGGGTTATATACAGAACAGGGGGTGTATATTATATACATATGGGGTATATATTATACACATAGAGGTGGTATATTATATATAGTACAGGTGGATAAATAAAGATTATTATATGTGATTTATAGGGGGTATATATTATGTATAGCACATGTGGATTATATTGTATGTAGTACAGGGATATATGTTATATACAGTCCAGGTCAGGGTCTATACTATATATACTGTAGTACATGCGTGTATATGATATATAGTATAGGAGATGTATATTCTATGTAGCACATGGATTATATATAATAGGGGGGGTCTATACAGTATAGGAATGTGTATATATATCTAGTACAGGAGACGTATATGCAGTACACATAGCTCAGGGGTATATAGCCTATACAGTACAGGAGGGACCGGTTGAGTGTGGTCTGTCCGTAGGCTCCCCTGTACACACATATAGACACCTGTACCAGGCGGCGGGGCCTGCTGCTGCTCTCCCCTCCTCTCCGGGCCGCCGCCGCCGTCCTCCCCGCTCCTCCTTCTCCTCCTCCCGCTGCTGTCGGTGCATCATCCCAGTATCAGCGTGTACACAGCGCGGAGGACATGCGGCTCTCCCGGGCCCCCCCGGCGCTCCTGGGGCCCCCTGCTGCCCGCCAGTCCGGGTGACCCCGCACCCTCCATGCTGCGGGCACTGTGATATCACCCGCGGGCGGCCGGGACGATGTGGACTCCAACTGAGGAGGAGAAATACGGAGTGGGTGAGTGTCAGCTGCCGGGGCCTCGCCGGGACACCGTGTATAGTGCGCGGGATACCGTGTGACACGGGACGTGATGGGAATACAACCCGGGAGAGTGCGGGAATGTCACCGCCACACTGCATACTATATACTACACTGCACTGCACGGGGGACACTGTACCACACTATATACTACACTGCACTACACACTATATGCTACACTGCACTACACACTATATACTACACTGCACTACACACTATATGCTACACTGCACTACACACTATATACTACACTGCACCACACTACACACTATATACTACACTGCACTACACACTATATACTACACTGCACTACACTGGGGACACTGCACCACACTACACACTATATACTACACTGCACTACACACTATATACTACACTGCACTGCACGGGGGACACTGTACCACACTATATGCTACACTGCACTACACACTATATGCTACACTGCACTACACACTATATACTACACTGCACTGCACTGGGGACACTGCACCACACTACACACTATATACTACACTGCACTACACACTATATACTACACTGCACTACACTGGGGACACTGCACCACACTACACACTATATACTACACTGCACTACACACTATATGCTACACTGCACTACACACTATATACTACACTGCACTGCACTGGGGACACTGCACCACACTACACACTATATACTACACTGCACTACACACTATATACTACACTGCACTACACTGGGGACACTGCACCACACTACACACTATATACTACACTGCACTACACACTATATGCTACACTGCACTACACACTATATACTACACTGCACTGCACTGGGGACACTGCACCACACTACACACTATATACTACACTGCACTACACACTATATACTACACTGCACTACACTGGGGACACTGCACCACACTACACACTATATACTACACTGCACTACACACTATATGCTACACTGCACTACACACTATATACTGCACTGCACTGGGGACACTGCACCACACTACACACTATATACTACACTGCACTACACACTATATACTGCACTGCACTGGGGACACTGCACCACACTACACACTATATACTACACTGCATTACACACTATATACTACACTGCACTACATGGGGGATACTGCACCACACTACACACTATATACTACACTGCACTACACACTATATACTACACTGCACTACACACTATATGCTACACTGCACTACAGACTATATACTACACTGCACTACATGGGGGACACTGCACCACACTACACACTATATACTACACTGCACTACACACTATATATTACACTGCACTACATGGGGGATACTACTACACACTATATACTACACTATATACTACACTGCACTACACACTATATACTATACTACACTGCACTGCATACTATATACTACACTGCACTACACGGGGGACACTACACCACACTACACACTATACTACACTGCACTACACACTATATACTACACTGCACTGCACGGGGGACACTGCACCACACTACACACTCTATACTACACTGCACTACACACTATATACTACACTGCACTACACGGGGGACACTGCACCACACTACATACTACACTGCACTACACACTATATACTACACTGCACTACACACTATATGCTACACTGCACTATATACTATATACTACACTGCACCACACTACACACTATATACTACACTGCACTACACAATATATACTAAACTGCACTACACACTATATACTACACTGCACTACATGGGGGATACTGCACCACACTGCATACTATATACTACACTGCACTACACGGGGGATACTGCACCACACTACATACTATAAACGACACTGCACTACATACTATATACTGCACTACATGGGGGACACTGCACCACACTACACACTATACACTACACTATATACTACACTGCACTACACACTATATACTACACTGCACTACACAGGAGATACTGCACCACACTGCATACTATATACTACACTGCACTACACACTATATACCACACTGCACTACATACTATATATTACACTGCACTACATGGGGGATACTGCACCACACTGCATACTATATACTACACTGCACTGCACACTATATACTACACTGCACTACACAGGAGATACTGCACAAAACTGCATACTATGTACTACACTGCGCTACATACTATATACTACACTGCACTACACGGGGGCACTGCACCACACTACACACAATATACTACACTGCACTACAGACTATATACTACACTGCATTACATGGGGGATACTGCACCACACTGCATACTATATACTACACTGCAACACACGCTATATACTACAATGCACTACACGGGGGGGCACTGCACCACACTACACACTATATACTACACTGCAGTACACGGGGGACACTGCACCACATTGCATACTATATACTACACTGCACTACATACTATATACTACACTGCACTACACTGTGTATATTGCACCACACTGCATAGCATAAACTGCTATACGGTACACCGTGTATACTGCACTACACCGAGGAGAGTGAGGGAATGTAACTGCCACACTACATACTATATACTACACTGCACTACGTGGGGTATACTGCACCACACTACATGGTATATACTACACTGCACTACACAAGGTATACTGCACTGCACTACATACTGTATACTACACTGTGTATACTGCACCACACTACATAGTATATACTTCTATACACTACACTGTGTATACTGCACTACACCGAGGAGAGTGCGGGAATGTCACCACCCCACTACATACTATATACTACACTACACAATATATACTACACCACAGGATATATACTACACTGTATACATTACACTGCACCACACTGCATACTATATACACTGCACTACTCAGGGTATACTGCACCACACTATAAGGTATATACTGCACTACTTTACAAGGTATGTACTGCACTACACTATATATACATTACACCACACCATACCTAGGAGAGTGCGGGAATGTCGCCGCCACACTACATACTATTTACTGCACTACTCTACAAGCTATATTGCACTACACTACACTGTATATACTACACCACAGGGTATATATTACACTGTATACATTACATCACACAGAGAAGAGTGCAGGAATGTCACCGCCACACTACATACTATATGCTACACCACACTGCACTACACGGTGTATTCTGCACCACACTACAGGGTATATACTGCACTACACTGTACCGTATACACTGCTCCACACTACACTGTATATACTACACCACAGGAGAGTGCAGGAATGTTACCACCACACTACATAATATACATAACACTGCACTACACCGTGTATACTTCACCACACTACAAGGTATATACTGTACCACACTACAAGTTATATACTGCACTACACTACATGGTATATACTGCTGCACACTACACTGTATGTACTATACACTGAGGAGAGTGCGGGAATGTCACTGCCACATTACATATTATATACTACACAATACTGCACTATACCATGTATACTGCACCACACTACAAGGTATATACTGCGCTACACTACACTGTATATACTATACTGTTTACACTACACAACACCGGGTACAGTGCGGGAATGTCTCACTACACCAGATGTACTACACCACACAGTATATACTGCACTACACTGTATATACTACACCATACGGTGTATACCACACTTTATACACCACACTACACTGTATAGTACACCACACGGTATATAATGTACTACACTGTATACACTACAACACATTGGGGAAAGTGCGGGAATGTCATACTACACCATATATATACTACACCACACAGTATATACTACACCAAACTGGGGAGAGTGCAGGAATGTCACACTACACCGTATATAATACACAGCACCGTATATACTACACCACACTGTATATACTGTACTACACTACACTGTATATACTACACCACACGTTTATTTTGCACTACACCATATAACTACAACACTGTACTACACTAAACCATATACTACACCGCATATTCTACACTATACACAATTGCAGGGGAGAGTACGGGAATGTCACCACAACACTACATTGTATGTACTGTACAACACTGATCTACACTACACCATATTCTAAACTGTATGTACTACAGTGTACACAACACCAGCGGAGAGTGTAGAAATGTCATCGTGTCAATACACAACACCGTATACTACACTACTGCATGGGCTTCTTCAAACGACTGTGATTTTGTCTCTTTTTGCGGCCATGACAGTCACGGGCGCAAAATGGGACAAGATGAAACCATTAATTTCAATGGTTTCGTTTACACTGGTGGAATTCTCACACGTTACTACTACACGCCAGAAAAGATAGGACAGGACCTGTATGCCTGATTTTCTTGTTTTTCAATCTCGGGTGCAATAGTGCAGTTTGAATAATCAACAAAAGACAACAAACACTGGTTTATGCGCTATTACACTCTATAGCGGCGAGCGTATTTGCACATGTATCCGCCTTTTTAAGCCCTAAAGTATATATACTACACAATACCATATACTGCACCACATTCCACTGTATGTACTACACTATACACAACACTGGGAGAGAGTGCAGGCATGTCACCACAATAGTGACCATATACCACACAACACTGCATTACACTACACCGTATACACTATGGTACACTACACCATGCATACTACACAGCACACTACACTATACTACACCGTACATACTATACTATACAACACTACACTATATATACTACACAGTACACTACACAACACTACAGCATACATACTGCACAGCACACTACACTATACTACACCATACATACTACAGTACACTACACTACACCGTATACACTATGGTACACTACACCATACATACTACACAGCACACTACACTACACCATACATACTACAGTACACTACACAACACTACACTACACCATATATGCTACACAGTACACTACACTACACCATATATGCTACGCAGTACACTACACAACACAACACTACAGCATATATACTACACAGTACACTACACAACACTACACTACACCATGTATGCTACACAGTACACTACACAACACAACACTACAGCATATATACTACACAGTACACTACACAACACTACACTACACCATATATGCTACACAGTACACTACACAACACAACACTACAGCATATATACTACACAGTACACTACACAACACTACACTACACCATATATGCTACACAGTACACTACACTACACCATATATGCTACACAGTACACTACACAACACAACACTACAGCATATATACTACACAGTACACTACATAACACTACACTACACTACACCATATATACTACACAGTACATTACACAACACTACATTACACCATGACACGTCACATGACCTTTCATTTACTACCCTCACCCAACACAAGCCTTTAAACACTACATGCACCACAACATAATCCTATACATATTACACTTGCCCATCATAATCCTACACATACTACACTCTCTAAACACAACCTTGCATATGCTACACTTACCCAACACAACTCTGCATATACTACACTCACCCAACCAACACCAACACAACTCTACACATTCTATACTCAACCAACACAACCCTGCACATACTACTCAGCCCAATACAACCCTGCACATACTATACTCAACCAACATAACCCTACACATAATACACTTACCCTAATACAACCCTACACATAATACACTTACCCTAATACAACCCTACACATAATACACTTACCCTAATACAACCCTACACATAATACACTTACCCTAATACAACCCTACACATAATACACTTACCCTAATACAACCCTACACATAATACACTTACCCTAATACAACCCTACACATAATACACTTACCCTAATACAACCCTACACATAATACACTTACCCTAATACAACCCTACACGTAATACACTTACCCTAATACAACCCTACACAAAGTACACTCACCCAACGTAATCATACACACACTACTTCTATTCAACATAATCCTACACACACTCACCCAACACAACTTTACACATGCTACACTCACCCAACAAAACCTTGCACAAACTACACTCAATCAACACAGCCCTGCATACACCAACACAACCCTGCACATACTACACTCTTTCAATACAACCCTATACATACTAAACTCACCCAACTAACACTACACATGCTACCCTCACCCAACAGAATCCTACACATACTATTCTCACCCAACACATCCCTGTACATACTGCACTCACCCAACACAACCCTACACATACTACACTCACCCCAATACAACCATACACATACTATACTCAACCAACACAACCCTACACATACTACAATCTACCCAATGCAACCCTACATATACTATACTCAACCAACAAAACCCTACACATACTATACTCAACCAACAAAACCCTACATATACTATACTCAACCAACACAACCCTACACATACTATACTCAACCAACACAACCCTACACATACTATACTCAACCAACACAACCCTACACATACTATACTCAACCAACACAACCCTACACATACTACAATCTACCCAATGCAACCCTACATATACTATACTCAACCAACACAACCCTACACATACTATACTCAACCAACACAACCCTACACGTACTACACTCACCCCAGTACAACCCTACAGATACTATACTCAATCAACACAACCCTACACATACTATACTCAACCAACACAACCCTACATGTACTACACTCACCCCAGTACAACCCTACAGATACTATACTCAATCAACACAACCCTACAAGTACTACACTTACCCCAATACAACCTTACACATACTATACTCTACCGACAAAACCCTAGACATATTATACTCAACCAACACAACCCTACAAGTACTACACTCACCCCAGTACAACCTTACAGATACTATACTCAACCAACACAACCCTACAAGTACTACACTCACCCCAATACAACCCTACACATACTATACTCAACCAACATAACCCTACACATACTACACTCACCCCAATACAACCCTACACATACTATACTCAACCAGCAGTGTCTGCACAGTGTGTAGGGGCAGTACACAGCACATTTGCTGCACGCTGACTAGTTCTGTGTCTGTCTGTCTGCCACCTGGTCAGCAGTGATCTCCTGTTCTTGGTATCACTTGTCCTCCTGCACCCGCGTTATTTGTCACAGCTGGAGGCAGCTGCGCTGGGATCCGGGTGAGAGCGCCTTCGTGTGGATTACTCTCAGCAGTGAGAGAGTTTGTGTTAGAGCATCAGAAAACAAGATCCCAAGAGTGCAACAGTGTGACACAACTATGGAGGTTATCTGACTACAACTGCCAGCATCCCTTACGAGCCGCTAAACCCTGGTGACATAAATCCAAGAAATCAGCATGCGGGAACTTGTTGTTAATCACTTTAGATGATTTGTTCTCAGTGTTGTGACAGCTGCTCTCTAGTGATTGGCTAGGCTGCATTCTCAGTGATGTCACTGCTACTCTCTAGTAATTGGCTAGGCTGCATTCTCAGTGATGTCAATGCTGCTCTCTAGTGATTGGCTAGGCTGCATTCTCAGTGATGTCACTGCTGCTCTCTAGTGATTGGATAGGCTGCATTCTTAGTTATGTCACTGCTGCTCTCTAGTGATTGGACCATCAGCATTCTCAGTGATGTCACTGCTGCTCTGTAGTATTTGGATAGGCTGCATTCTCAGTGATGTCACCGCTGCCCTCTAGTGATTGGATAGGCTGCATTCTCAGTGATGTCACTACTGCCCTCTAGTGATTGGATAGGTTGCCTTCTTAGTGATGTCACTGCTGCTCTTTAGTGACTGGATAAGCTGCATTCTTAGTGATGTCCCCACTGCTCTCTAGTGAATCTTATTTTTAACATTTATCTATTGCTCTCTGTTATCATCCAGCAGTCACACAAGACCAGAACTTTCTCACCTTAGGTAAACTTTGGCATACGATGTTCGTCTTTTTATTGGTCTAGTGACAATTTCTTGGTTTTTATTGTTATGACCGGCTGTTATCTCCAATTGCTGTTACCCAATGAAGCGTAATCATAGAGTGTGCGGATCTCTCAGCGTGAGAGCGCGGATTAGAAAACGGCATCAGAATTGGAAATGTTCCTTCTCTGTGCAAAAAAACAATTTATGGCGATTTCTGTAATCAGACAACAGAGAATTGGAGGATCTCAGGAGGGGCAGCACTAACCTACATTGAGCACGACACTGAAGACCTCCATACTGGGAGTTGTAGTTCTGATTAAAGTCGAACCCTTACAGCCAATGTCCGGCCTTGGCCATATTACGGCTCCATGAGGACACGGCTGGGGTCGGTGACCTTAGCTGCATTGTCTATTGGTGTTTACCTCATCAGGGTGCTGCTTTATACTACTGCTCTGCTCCATTAAATCACAGCTATGATTTAGTCTGTAGGAGGTTGAGGAAGTCTGAAGGACTTCTACTTCTGTTTCCTTCTGGTTTTGGCTCTAAAAACTGCCTTGTTATTTTGATATGCCAGATTTTTGAGTTGCGCGTCAAAAATAAGTGACGTGTTACTTCTTGATGCGGATTCTGCACTGTTTCTGTTTGGAATCTGCTATGGGAATTGCACAGACGGATTCCATTGAAGAAGGCTGAATCTACATGTGGATTAGTGGCCGCATACTTACTTGCATAGCTCAGCTGCGAGTTTCTGCCTTGGATTCTGCAGTGCAAATGTATTCTTAAAGTGAACCTCTGTCCTGGGACTGGAAAGGGGTATGTTATCTTGTGCCCACCAGTTAATGGGACCCTACTGTGGTTTCCCAAATTGGCTGCGCCACTTCTTAGTCTATTCATCACTTGCAGAAATCACTTTAGGTGATCTGTTCTCAGTGATGTCACTGCTGCTCCCTAGAGAGCAGCAGTGACATCACTGAGAATACTGCCTATCCAATCACTAGAGAGCAGCAGTGACATCACAGAGAATGCTGCCTATCCAATCACTGTGATGTCACCACTGCTCTTTAGTGATTGGATAGGCAGCATTCTCAGTGATGTCACCGCTGCTCTCTAGTCCCTGGATAGGCAGCATTCTTGGTGATGTCACCGCTGACCTTTAGTCCTTGGATAGGCAGCATTCTTGGTGATGTCACCGCTGACCTTTAGTCCTTGGATAGGCTGCATTCTCAGTGATGTCACCACTGACCTCTAGTGAATGAATAGGCTGCATTCTCAGTGATGTCTCCACTGCTCTCCAGTGATTGGATAGGCAGCATTCATAGTGATGTTACCACTGCTCTCTAGTGACTGAATGGGCGACATCCAGTCTCACGCTGGTCTGGTTAGCCAGCTACGGTCACTTGAGCAGCCCTGGCCAATCAGAAAGCAGAATGTAATGGCTGGTTACTAATGCACAGTATGCATCGGCAGTCATGGCCATCTTTGATTACCAGAGTGAGGTCCCAGGAACAGGCCGTTCAGTGTCTGTACAGGAATAAAGGAGGCCACCAGGAGCGGAAGGTCACTTTAATAAAATATGCAAAATGGCATCCAGCAGTTTTCCGAACACTACATATGTACATGCGTGCAGTTTTCATGATTATCCAGCTGTGTGGCTATTGAGTAATGTTGGCAATGGGCCAGTTGCTTGTCTCGGACCTGCAGTTCTTTGGGTTCAAGTTATGGGTTTCCAATAGGGGGCAACTCTGTGCCTCTGCGCACCTGACCTATTCATCCTTCCCTCTCCTCGGAAACAGCGCAGGATCCGTGGATGGAGCCGCCACACTCCTTGGCTCTTTCCTTCTGATTGCACAGAAGGGGATTCGGGGGCATTAAGGCTCCAGATGTCAAGCTGTGATTTGGTGGAGGGCGGGGGACATCCCTGCATCTGTCACTAGAGATTTCGGTGGTCTCCACTTTAATCTCCTCCATTGCAATTTTGTCTACATAAATTGGCCTGAAGGCGCCATCCTGTGCGGCACGCCATCGCGTAGTTTGGGATATTTATGCTCTGTAATTAGAGGGGGACGCAAAAGACGCTTTTATTCCACTCACTGCCAAACAATCAGAGGCTCTGCAGATGGAGCTGCGTACACTGTGCTGCACTGCATGCAAGATGAGCGCACTACAAGTACTAGAAACAGTACATCACATGCAGAAATGTTACAGTGTATCAGCGCAGACAATCCTCTGTGAGGTGAACACATCAGCTGCAGCACAAATCTCTCTCCTGGTAGTTTGTTACAGTGTATCAGTGCAGGTAACATGTAGCGGTTCAAAGGATTAGCTAGACTGGAATATGTTGTAACAAACCCTCAGCTGTGAGTAGTAATAGGTCAAGATGGGTTTTCATGTAAGAAGCTGCGTTAGCAGGACGGCGTTGCCTAAGGACCCATTCACACGGGTGTGTTGTCTGTCAGCATGTTGCACCTTCTTGCATTTTTTTTGCTTGAAAAACGGATGACACACGGATTGCACAAAGACATAGAAAAAAATAGACAAACGCAATAAAATCACGGGCTGTCTGGGCTGTCAGTCTCCGCCTGGCTTTTGGTTGACATCTTCATCTCCCTTGAGCTGGCGACGCCGTATTTTCCACTTCTTGCGCATGTGCGGCACTTCTGGAATCAGCGCATGTGCATTGACATTCCCTGTTGTGGCCATCTTGCTGGCAGGATTGGTTTCGGATGATAACTTCAGGTGAAGGACTTCCTTTAACAATGAATGTTCACTAGTAACAGCAAGCAGAGGTATTGAAAATGGGCAGAAACTAAAACATGATTAATATTAGAATGTCACTGATTTTTTTTGTCCTGCCGTCACTTTTATATAAAACCCTGAACAGTAATAATCCGCATAATTCTCTGCTTTTT
This sequence comes from Eleutherodactylus coqui, assembly GCF_035609145.1. Lineage (NCBI taxonomy): Eukaryota > Metazoa > Chordata > Amphibia > Anura > Eleutherodactylidae > Eleutherodactylus > Eleutherodactylus coqui. Next base: position 206,733,047 of record NC_089839.1, on the reverse strand, counting down.
GATCCCATCAACTTTTTGAAGAGATTAGACCCTTCATTATCTCTACATGCTGCCCCTCCTCCACCTTCAGGGATAATGTCTAGAGGAACTCGTCGGTGCCGGCCAGCCGCTGTGGTAGAGGCTGCAGATATCCATGTTATATCCCTACACGGACACCAGAATTTTGACAGCACTTCAGGAACTTTGCTTTCCTTCAATTGCACTGATTCTCTAGTCACATCTTGAGCTGCATTTACAGTTGCACTGGTTTGGCTGTTGCCAGAGAATAGTGCATTATGGGAGCTCAGACGATGGCTACCCGATGCTGAGAGAGGCACAGTCTTTTTTTCCGCTTTGGATGTTCCCAGAGTAATGAAATCACAGCTTATCATTTAGCGTCACATCTCTTGCTGTTGCTGTCTCTCTCTTGTGACTGTCATCTGTCTTGTAGCTTTTCTTGTGGCTGCTGCTCTCTCTTTTGTGGCTGACACCCTCAATCATGACTTCCCTCTGGGTTGTGCCTGCTGGGTCTCTTATAGCTTTTCTCTCTTGCGACTGTCACCTCTTTTGTGGCTCCTGTCCTCTCTCTTGTAGCTACCGACATCTCTCTTGTAACTTCCCTCAATTGTGACTGCTAGGTCATATCTCTTGTGGCTTCTCTTTCTTGTGATTTCTCTCTGTTTCTTGTGTCTTTTCCTTCTTGTGGCTTCTCTCTGTCTCTCGTGGCTTCTCTCTTGTGGTTTCTCTTTCTTGTGGTTTCTCTTTCTCTCTCTCTCTTGTGGCTTCTCTCTGTCTCTTGTGGCTTCCCTCTCTCTCTTATGGCTTCTCTCTGTCTCTCATGGTTTCTCTCTTTTGGCTTCTCTTTCTTTTGGTTTCTCTCTCTCATGGCTTCTCTCTGTCTCTCGTGGCTTCTCTTTCTTTTGGTTTCTCTCTGTCTCTTGTGGTTTCTCTCTCTCTCTTGTGGCTTCTCTCTGTCTCTTGTGGCTTCTCTCTGTCTCTTGTGGTTTCTCTCTCGTGGCTTCTTTCTGTCTCTTGTGGCTTCTCTCTGTCTCTTGTGACTTCTCTCTGTCTCTCGTGGCTTCTCTCTGTCTCTCGTGGCTTCTCTCTGTCTCTCATGGCTTCTCTCTTGTGATTTCTCTTTCTTGTGGTTTCTCTGTGTCTCTTGTGGTTTCTCTCTGTTTTGAGGTTTCTCTCTCACGGCTTCTCTGTTTCTTGAGGCTGCTGGTTTGTCACATTCAGCAAAACTGCAAGGAAGGGCTCTAAGAAGGCAACTACACTAGGAGACAATTAGCCGCGCTGATGATGGGGTGACCTCTGATTGAGAGCGCAGCTCCGGTTGTCAGAGCGCCCAGCCTGGGGCCTGGATACTAATGCAGCACATACTATGTTTTGTATTACCAGCAGCTGTAGTCTGCAGGAGACAGATTGTTCGCATTTCCTCAGATTTACTGACCGTTTATGGCCTGAGACGCCTTCAGATCCAAGGGAGATTATTATTTCTCACCGTCACATGACCAGAGTCTGTGGGGGATCTCCACAATCATAGATGTCACCTGATCTCTCTCTGCTCTTCTGGTTGGCCAATATTGTGCATTAACCTGTGAGACTATAACTCTTGTCTGACTGTCCCGTAGATGTCAGTGGATCCATCACAAGGAATCTCAGCAGTAAAAGCTATTTATTTTCCTTATTTCTTAACATTCCGGGGATTGTGACGCCATGAAACCAGGACACTCGTAATCATACAGTGAAGAGTTCTGTAGATTTTGTGTTTCGATTTCTCATCATTTTCAAGATCTTTGCTTGCTAACATCCCGAAATTCAGACTGATACATGTTAGCTGCACTAATACATTGTAGCAAACTATCAGGACAGGAGGGATATGCTGCTGATGTGTGCAGCTCACAGAGGATTGTCTAGTTTGGATGCTACTGTAAAAGAACTGTACAGATTTTCAGACTCTGGATGTAAACAGGAAGTAGACTTTAGGAGTCTGTAGTTGACTGTTGGTGAGGGGTCTGTAGTTGACTGTGGGGGTCTGTAGTTGACTGTTGGGGCAGTCTCTAGTCGACTGTTGGTGGGAGTCTGTAGTTGACTGTTCGGGGGGGGGGTCTGTAGTTGACTGTTGGTGGGAGTCTGTAGTTGGCTGTTCGGGGGGGGTCTGTAGTTGACTGTTGGTGGGAGTCTGTAGTTGACTTTTGGTGGGGGTCTCTACTTAACTGTTGCGAGACTGCAGTTGACTGTCGGTGGGGTCTTTAGTTGGCTGTTGCGGGTCTGTAGTTGGTTGTTGGGGGGGTTTATTTGGCTGTTGGGAGGCTGTAGCTGACTGTTTGTGAGATCTCTAGGTAACTGGTGTGAGGCTATAGTTAATTGTTGGGAGTCTGTAGTTGACTGCTGGTAGGCTCTCTAGTTGACTGTTAAGGATCTCTAGTTGACTGTTAAGGATCTCTAGTTGACTGTGAGATCTCTAGTTTGCTGTTGGGGCTCTGCAGTTGATTGTTGGTGGGGTCTGTAGTTGTCTGTTGAGAGGCTGTAGTTGACTGTTGGTGGGGGTCTGTAGTTGGCTGTTGGGGGTCTGTAGTTGACTTTTGGGAGGTTGTAGCTAATTTGATAGAGCTTTTTTTTTCTCAACTGTAATTTTTATTAGAAATTTATGAGGTTTACAATCCTGCAGTAGACATGAGCTGAAATGTATCACAATCTCATTAATACAAAGCAAAAGCTGTTCATAATTATACAGATTGAGGAGAGAGAAGACAACATGGCTATAAAACAGATAGAGACTCTTTTTTGGCTGTTGGGAAGCTGTAGCTGAATGTTAGTGGGGGTCTCTAGTTGGCTGTTGGGAGGCTGTAGCTGACCCTTGGTGGGGTCTCTAGTTGGCTGCTGTGGGTGTGTAGTTGAGTAGTTGGTGGGGGTCTGTATTTCACATGTTGGTGGGGGGTTGTAGTTGACTGTTGGTTGGAAGGCTGAAGTTAACTGTTGGGGGTCTGTAGTTGACTTTTGGTAGGGTTTCTGGTGGGCTGTTGGGGGAGCTATAGTTGACTGTTGGGGGCTGTAGTTGGCTGTTGGGGATCTGCAGTTGACTGTTGGTGGGGTCTGTAATTGTCTGTTGAGAAGCTGTAGTTGGTTGGTGGGGGTCTGTAGTTGGCTGTTGGAAGGCTGTAGCTAATTTGATAGAGCCTCTTTTTGGCTGTTGAGAAGCTGTAGCTAAATGTTAGTGACGGTCTTTAGTTAGCTTTTGGGAGGCTGTAGCTGATTGTTAGCAAGGTCTCTAGTTGGCTGTTGGGAGGCTGTAGCTTACTGTTGGTGAGGGTCCGTAATTGGCTGTTGGGGGTCTGTAGTTGACTGTTGGGAAGCCGTAGTTATCTAGGTAGAGTTTCACCTTGGTTGTTGGGAAGCTGTAGCTGAATGTAAGTGGGGGTCTCTAGTTGGCTAGTTGGCTGCTGGGGGTGTGTAGTTGAGCAGTTGGTGGGGGTCTGTATTTCACATGTTGGTGGGAATTTATAGTTGACTGTTGGTTGGAAGGCTGTAGTTGGCTGTTGGTAGCGTTTCTGGTTGGCTGTTGGGGGAGCTATACTTGACTGTTGGGGGCTGTAGCTGGCTGTAAGGGGACTATAGCTGACTTTGTGGTTGTAATTACGTTGCCATCTCAATGTTCGGCGTCTTTGGCGTTGTGCAACCAGAGATGTGTGCCGGGAGGAGGAGGTTATTGGTTAGCAGACATCCTGTCTCGTCCCCCCACCCCCCATGATCCATCCGAGGAGGACGTGATGAGATATCTTATAGCCCTTCACAGGAGAAGAGCATGCACTACAGAAAATGCTTCATCCTTGCGGTTATCCACCCTCCTTGGCATACATGAGCTTACAATATACAGAAGTATGGATGATGGGGGTAGTTGTCGCCATGCTGCATCTCATAATGCAGAAACTAATTCTCCGCAGCCCTCATGTCTCCATTGTAGCCCAGTGACCAAGACAGTTGTTCTATATCATGTCATGCTGGGGGTTGTAGTGCTCTATAGATACAGTATAATAGATTGTTTTAGGGCGTAAAAAGATGTCTGTATTTTCAGAACGTTTTGCGGTAGTGAATATTTCGATAGTTTAGTTTTCACGGCCATATTTCTCGCCCAATATTCCTACGTGTGAGAAAAAATAGGCCTTGCCCTAGCTGTCTTGCGCGTACTTTTTATACATGCAAGAAGGTATATGTCCAGTCCTATCTTTCTGTTTTCTTTTTCTTCCGCGTGCAAATAGTGCAAAGTTTAAAGGGTTAAAAAAAGACTTTTGACTGGTTTATATGCAAATACTCTCTACAGTGGTGATCATATTTGCGCTCGTCTGCAGAAGCCTTTATGGTCATGTTGGGGGTTGTAGTACTCTGTGTATAGAGTATAATAGAAGTGTATTAGGGTCAAGTCCAGTGGTCGGTCATGTTGGGGGTTGTAGTTCTCTGTGTATAGAGTATAATAGAAGTGTATTATGGCCATGTCCGGTGGTCGGTCATGTTGGGGGTTATAGTGATTGTTCTAGGTATAGGGTATAATAGAAGTGTATTATGGTCATGTCCGGTGGTCGTTCATGTTGGGGGTTGTAGTGCTCTGTGTATAGAGAGTAATAGAAGTGTATTATGGTCATGTCCAGTGGTCGGTCATGTTGGGGGTTGTAGTGCTCTATGTATAGAGTATAATAGAAGTGCATTATGGCCATGTCCAGTGATTGGTCATGTTGGGGGTTGTAGTACTCTATGTACAGAATATAATAGAAGTGTATTAGCGTCATATCCAGTGGTCGGTCATGTTGGGGGTTGTAGTGCTCTGTGTATAGAGAGTAATAGAAGTGTATTATGGCCATGTCCAGTGGTCGGTCATGTTGGGGGCTGTGGTTCTCTGTGTATAGAGTATAATAGAAGTGTATTATGGTCATGTCCAGTGGTCGGTCATGTTGGGGGTTGTAGTTCTCTGTGTATAGAGTATAATAGAAGTGTATTATGGTCATGTCCAGTGGTCGGTCATGTTGGGGGTTGTAGTACTCTATGTATAGACTATAATAGAAGTGTATTAGGGTCATGTCCAGTGATCAGTCATGTTGGGGGTTGTAGTTCTCTGTGTATAGAGTATAATAGAAGTGTATTATGGTCATGTCCAGTGGTCGGTCATGTTGGGGGTTGTAGTTCTCTGTGTATAGAGTATAATAGAAGTGTATTAGGGTCATGTCCAGTGGTCGGTCATGTTGGGGGTTGTAGTACTCTGTGTATAGAGTATAATAGAAGTGTATTAGGGTCATGTCCAGTGGTCGGTCATGTTGGGGGTTGTAGTTCTCTGTGTATAGAGTATAATAGAAGTGTATTAGGGTCATGTCCAGTGGTCAGTCATGTCGGGGGTTGTAGTTCTCTGTGTATAGAGTATAATAGAAGTGTATTATGGCCATGTCCAGTGGTCGGTCATGTTGGGGGTTGTAGTTCTCTGTGTATAGAGTATAATAGAAGTGTATTATGGCCATGTCCAGTGGTCGGTCATGTTGGGGGTTGTAGTTCTCTGTGTATAGAGTATAATAGAAGTGTATTAGGGTCATGTCCAGTGGTCGGTCATGTTGGGGGTTGTAGTACTCTGTGTATAGAGTATAATAGAAGTGTATTAGGGTCATGTCCAGTGGTCAGTCATGTCAGGGGTTGTAGTACTCTGTGTATAGACTATAATAGAAGTGTATTATGGTCATGTCCAGTGGTCGGTCATGTTGGGGGCTGTAGTACTCTGTATATAGAGTATAATAGAAGGGTATTAGGGCCATGTCCAGTGATCAGTCATGTTGGGGGTTGTAGTTCTCTGTGTATAGAGTATAATAGAAGTGTATTATGGTCATGTCCAGTGGTCGGTCATGTTGGGGGTTGTAGTACTCTATGTATAGACTATAATAGAAGTGTATTAGGGTCCTGTCCAGTGGTCGGTCATGTTGGGGGCTGTAGTACTCTGTATATAGAGTATAATAGAAGTGTATTAGGGTCATGTCCAGTGATCAGTCATGTTGGGGGTTGTAGTTCTCTGTGTATAGAGTATAATAGAAGTGTATTATGGTCATGTCCAGTGGTCGGTCATGTTGGGGGTTGTAGTTCTCTGTGTATAGAGTATAATAGAAGTGTATTAGGGTCATGTCCAGTGGTCGGTCATGTTGGGGGTTGTAGTACTCTGTGTATAGAGTATAATAGAAGTGTATTAGGGTCATGTCCAGTGGTCGGTCATGTTGGGGGTTGTAGTTCTCTGTGTATAGAGTATAATAGAAGTGTATTATGGTCATGTCCAGTGGTCGGTCATGTTGGGGGCTGTAGTACTCTGTATATAGAGTATAATAGAAGGGTATTAGGGCCATGTCCAGTGATCAGTCATGTTGGGGGTTGTAGTTCTCTGTGTATAGAGTATAATAGAAGTGTATTATGGTCATGTCCAGTGGTCGGTCATGTTGGGGGTTGTAGTTCTCTGTGTATAGAGTATAATAGAAGTGTATTAGGGTCATGTCCAGTGGTCGGTCATGTTGGGGGTTGTAATACTCTGTGTATAGAGTATAATAGAAGTGTATTAGGGTCATGTCCAGTGGTCGGTCATGTTGGGCATTGTAGTGCTCTGTGTATAGAGTATAATAGAAGTGTATTATGGTCATGTCCAGTGATCAGTCATGGTGGGGGTTGTAGTACTCTATGTATAGAGTTTAATAGAAGTGTATTATGGTCATGTCTAGGGGATGGTCATGTTGGGGGTTGTAGTACTCTATGTATAGAGTATAGTAGACTTGTATTACAGTTCTGTTCAGTTCTTGATCATGTTGGGGGTTGTAGTACTCTATGTATAGAGTATAGTAGACTTGTATTACAGTTCTGTTCAGTCCTTGATCATGTTGGGGGTTGTAGTACTCTATGTATAGAGTTTAATAGAAGTGTATTAGGGTCATGTCCAGTGGTCGGTCATGTTGGGGGTTGTAGTACTCTGTGTATAGAGTATAATAGAAGTGTATTATGGCCATGTCCAGTGATCAGTCATGTTGGGGGTGGTAGTATGATAGAATTGTATGGTGATAATACATCGGTAAAGACAGATTCCTTTAATTGGCTCCACTCAACTAGATGAGCGTAAATCATTCAGTGCAGGAAATAGGATAAGCTGCAGATCAGCGGCGCAGGGTGAGCTCTGCTGTGCTGGAAGACAATGTGGATGTGACGGTGAAGGTGTAAGCTGGAATCCGGGGACAAAACACCTGACCTGGTAGAAATCCAGAGGATGGAGAGCAGGGAAGGGACATACATCCACTATAGGACACAGTGTACAATATCAATGACCAGCAGTTATTTTCCATTCAGTTGCCTCGGAAAGTTAGGTGATTGCCCCATGGGAGTTATAATAGCGCTTACTTTGTTTGTCACTCAGCTTTACTTGGTTCCTGAATGACCCATCTGCCTAGTTATAACTGGAGGTGTCATCCTCCTGGGACCAATAACGGTCACCATATTGGTTTTCACCTAGTTCACCACAACCGCGATTTTCTTGAATTCCGTTCCTTCTGAGGAGCAGGGAGTCCTGGCACAGATCACATAGTCTATTCGCCGTGCCAGGACTGTAGAGGTTATCATTGGTGTCCGGTGAGCAGCGCGCTCCGCAGTGTCAGCCGCTGATGGAGGTAATTTTCCTCTTGGATGTGGAGAGATCTAATATTAGAGCGCTGCTCCATTTACGCTCAGTCTGTCTCAGCCTGACAGGAAGGATCAGGTCACGTTCACTGGTCCCTGGGGCCACGAGCCGCTCATACATCTTCCCAGAAATGGCTCTGAATCCCAACATCGCTCCACCTTATGTTTACCAACAGAGGATGCCTCCTCCTTGTATCTACATGTATCTCATCTACCCTCATGTATCACCTGTACAGCACCTAAACACTGAATGGCCCCTTTATTAGAGACCCCCATTTAGCAGCACATTGGACTCCTTTGGCCATCGGTACCGCAGTAATTTGCCATGACGTAGATTCCATTAGGTGATAAAATTATCTTGCTGGAATATCGGCCCCTGCGGACAGGAAGCTTCTTGTAGTTGCTGCAGATTACATGGAGGTGCTGACATGTTCTGACCAGCTGAGAGGAAGGGGTCATCATTTCATGCTGCTTGTGCCAAATTCTAACCTCTCATCAGCACGGTGCAACAGAAAACTGGATCCATCTAACCAGATGTTGTTTTTCTGCTGTTAAGTGATGCAACTTTTGCGCTCCTTTGACAGCTGGAATCTTGCCTTTTTGTTTCTCTCAGACAGAATGTCGCAGGACCTGGTCATCTGCTGTTATAGTCCTAAGGAACGGGGAGTTGTGTGCTCGGACACAATAGTTGGAGCACCAGTGTTGTATTCAGCTGCTCCTGACTGTGCCACGCCTATTGGTCAGAACGATTCCTGACATCCTCCTCTGACCCCTTTCGATGACGAGTTGTTTCCATCCACAGGATCCCCTGTCGCTGGATGTTTTTCCTTTATCACGCCAATCTCGCTATACTCTCCACACTATTACATAAGAAAACCCCACACGGTTGCAGTGAAATCCCAGCCCCGGCTAGTCTAGCACTGATGACCCGGCCTCGTTGAGAGTCGCTCAGATCGCTGGATTTTCCCATCAACTATGAATTCACACTGAAACTGAACCACGGAAAACTTGTCGCGTGATTCCATATTGTATTCCAGGGTCACAGCGATGATTTCAATACAGGGAAGCGCCAATCATGAAAGGGACAGGGGCTCTAATAAAGGGTCTGTTCAGTGTATGTGCAACCCCTGTAGGGCTATACTGTATCTCTTTATATCTCCTGTATACCTATATACATTTACGCCTCTAGATATAAACAGTGTCTAGAACACGTAACAACTTTGGCGTACAGCATGTCCATTTTCGGTCACATTTTGCCTAGTAAATCCCCCTCACTGGTCGCCTGATGCCGCTGGGCTCATGTGACGAATCTTTTTGCACTTTCGTGTCTATGGACTCCATTACTTGGTCTACGAGAACTACTTGGACTGTTGCACAATATCCTGATATCCTGTCCCAGGGGAGCGATCCTGAGCCATCGCCGTGTTATTTGTGCGCCTGATATACGGTTCACCCTCCATTAGGGCTGTAATTGATTTTAGGGATGTTACGGTTGACAAAAACTGATAAATGCGAAGTATGAGATGAATCAGGAATGTTTATCTCCTCTAATCCCATTGTAGTACATTTACCAAACTGGAGAATTGTCTCTGATTTCAGATACGTGGACACAAGGCCCGCGAGGGTCATGCATTAGCTAATACTATATGGAATCCGCTTCCTCTGCGGGTTTGGGGACGTCCCGTCAGTTGCTGAGGGGATTTGGTAGCATTTTCTTTGCATTAGTAAATAAGGCCACATTGCAGTTTCCAGTGTGAGCCGGGGGTCAATCATCCGATCGGAGCTTTGTGCGAGAATAACGAGTTTGTCTTGGAAACGCGCACTATTTATATCCTACTATTATGTGCGGCCTCTTAACCAGTGTGTGACCGGAGCTGACAGAGTGTTGTGTGCACATTTTTATCTCCGTAATTAACATAAATGCATAGTAATTAGGCTGCCAGCTAATGAGTTACTTGCTAAGTTATTGCAGAAAGATGAGAAGCTGCAGATTAATCAGCCGCTATTCATCCTCCATAGACAGATTAATAAAGTGTTTGTGAGGAAACAACGTACTTAGGAAAATCTGTTGCAAGATCGTATGAGATATAGGCTGCAAGTCATCTGCAGATGAGTAATGGCGGATGGGCTTGTATCTAGAGAGGAGGAATGGAGGACGGGCTTGTATCTAGAGAGGAAGAATGGAGGATGGGCTTGTATCTAGAGAGGAGGAATGGAGGACGAGCTTGTATCTAGAGAGGAGGAATGGAGGACGGGGTTGTATCTAGAGAGGAGGAATGTAGGTCGGGCTCGTATCTAGAGAGGAGGAGCAGAGGACGGGCTCATATCTAGAGAAGAGGACGGACTCGTATCTAGAGAGGAGTAGTAGAGGATAGGCTCATGTCTAGAGAGGAGGAACAGACAACGGGCTCATATCTAGAGAGGAGGAACAGACAACAGGCTCATATCTAGAGAGGAGGACAGACTTGTATCTAGAGTGGAACGGAGGATGGGCTCGTATTTAGAGAGGAGTAGTGGAGGATAGGCTCATGTCTAGAGATGAGGAACAGACAGCGGGCTGGTATCTAGAGAGGAGTAATGGAGGACAGGCACGTATCTAGAGTGGAGTAGTGGAGGACGAACTTGTGTCTAGAGAGGAGGAACAAAGGACGGACACGTATCTAAAGTGGAACAGAGGACAGGCTCCTACCAATATCTAGAGAGGAGGAACACGAAACGGGCTCCTATCTATAGAGGAATAGTGAAAGATGGGCTTGAATCTAGTGACGAGTAGTGGAGGATGTGCTTGTTACTAAAGAGGAGGAACAGAGAACAGGTTCATGTCTAGAGAGGAGGAACAGAGGACAGGCTTGTATCTAGAGAGGAGGACAGACTTATATCTAGAGTGGAACAGAGGATGGGCTCATATCTAGAGAGGAGTAGTGGAGCTCGAGCTCATGTCTAGAGAGGAGGAACAGAGGACAGACCCATATCTAGAGTGCAATGGAGGACGGGCTCCTATTTAGAGAGGAGGAATAGAGAACAGGCTTCTATCTAGAGAGGAGTAGTGAAAGATGGGCTTGTATCTAGAGAGGAGTAGTGGAGGGTGTTCTTGTATCTAGAAAGGAGGAACAGAGAACGGGCTTGTGTCTAGAGAGGAGGAACAAAGGACAGGCTCATATCTAATGAGGAGGACGGACTCATATCTAGAGTGGAACGGAGGGTGGGCTCGTATCTAGAGGGGAGGAACAGAAAGCGGGCTCCTATCTGGAGAGGAGTAGTAAAGACAGGCTCATATCTAGGAAGGAGTAATGGAGGATGTGCTTGCATCTACAGAGGACAAGCTCATATGTTGAGAGGAATAATGCAAGATGGGCTCATATCTACAGAGGAATAATGGAGAACGGGCACATACCTAGAGAATGAGTAGTAAAGGATGTGCTTGTATCTAGAGAGGAGTAATGGAGGATGACCTCATAACTAGAGAGGAGAAATAAGAGTTATGAAAACAGTTTTATGGAGAGTCTGGATAGAGAATTAGAGATATGAGATGAGAAATAACTGGAGAGGCAAGCTCATCTAGAGAGAAGAGATTTGAGTTGAGAAATATATAGAAAGACAATCTCATTTATAGAGAGAAGTAGCAGACAGGCTCACACTTAGGAGGAATAGAGAGAAGTTATATAGAGAAGAGCTAGAGGGACTTCATATCTAGAGAGGAGAAATAGAGAGCTAGAGAGATGGGTTCTTATTTAACTTATAGTGGGTTCCAGTCTTTTATGGTGAGGAGCTTATTGGGGGTCTCTTCCTGTAATGTCTGTGGGCATCGCTCTACCCCTCAGCGCTCTACCCCTCAGCGCTCTACCCCTCAGCGAGCGCCTACGCAGACACCACAGGGGTCGGGATGGTTCCTGATTCTCCTGGTGGGGGAGGGCTGTGCCTTTGTTGAAAAGGCGATCTAATTAGGCTAATCTGTGCTGAAAGCTCTAAGTAAACTGAAAGCTCCAGACATTACTGAAGTGCGCAGATAACCGGACTGCGCGCCGCCGACCCCCGTATAAGAGACATATAGCTGAGTGTATAAAACATTGTAATAGTTCCTCATTGATTTCAAGATCTCTGCTTGCAGTTGACGCATGGAAACATTTCTCTTTACATGAAAGACCTAAGGCCTCATGTCCACGGGCATAATTGAATTGCGGAATCCATGTGGGTCACCCACGCGGATGATCTGCAGTTCAATATTCCCATAGACTATTATTGGGCATCCGCAGGTATTTAAATACCTGCGGATGTCATTTTTTCCGGTCATGTGGACCGCACTCAGGGAAAGAATTGCAGCATGCTCCATTTTTCTGCTGATCCTGCAGGGATGGCTTCTTTTGAAGTCAATTGAAGCTGTCCGTTCCGCGGCACACCTGCAGCTGACACTGCGGACGTGTCACGGATCTGCAGGAAAGTAGTAGATTTTTTTAAAAAGCAGAGCGCGTTCACCATGCAGAAGAAAACAAGATTCAGCCACGACGGAGGAGACCCCTGCCGTGTCCGAACAGGCGAGTAAATGTATTTTTGCCTCATGTCTGTGGGCACGGCAGGAATCCACTGCAGGATTCCACACTGAGAATCCATGCTTGGCCATGGACATAAGGCCTACTTCTCACAGTTCAGGGTTTGTTACAATTGTATCCAGTGTAGACAATCCTTTGTGGACTCCAGACTGATACATTGTAACAAACTATCAGGCCAGGAGAGACATTTGTGCTGCTGTTGTAAGGTGCTTTCACATCTGCACTGGGGATTCCGCTTTCCTGTTCGGTTCGTCGAGCAGGAAAGGGGAATCCCTGCAACCGATCTGCTCCATCTGTGGATGGAACAGGACAGTGCCCTGGACAGACCCCATTGACTATAATGTGGTCGGCTTGCTTTCCGCCCAGCTGCCTTTGGATGGCACAAAAAGCGCTGCATGCTTACATTTTTCTATGGACCGATATGTGCAAAATAAATAAAACCGCACGTCCTCTTTTGGTCTGTCAGCCATGAAATTCTATGGGAGCATAACACAGTGAACAGGGATGTCACATCGAAATTGGTGCATTTATCAGGGACTGAAATTGCATACGTCTGTGCGAATGAACCCTAAGGTCTGTTGTCCAATCACAGCAAGCAGAGATCTTGAAAATAGTGACAACATTTTTTGGAAACTTGCAAAACTTATCCTTTTAAAGTGTGTTGGATCATCAGGCATTGTATATTCAGGTTTGGCCCTTGGAGTGAAGAGTGGCTGCCGGATAATTGTCTGCTACAAGTATGTTGGTTTGTATGGATGATTAGAGGTGGGTGATGGTGGTCCCTGTTGCAACCACTTCTCCATGGCCCACCCATCTCCACTCTGGGCAGCATTCAGTCTGCCGAATTTCATGGCCACTTCTATTCTGCAGTTCAGCGGAGTGACCAACTAGTGCTGAATGCAGGATCCTGCCATGTGTCCCCGGGGACCAGCAGAAGAGCATCTGCAGAGGTGCTGAGCAAGCACTGAGGTCATTATGGCGGGGAACATGCAAAAAAGCACTTCAGGCATCTGGTGTCAAGCCAATGGTAGAGAAGGAGGGGTCACAGTGACCCTCCATAGACACTGGGGTGTGACTGCAATGAACTCACTGCCTATAGAGCCTATATACGCTATGACATTACTGCCAGCTATGCGCTCGGCCTGGGTAAAGCTTTTGCACTGGGACCTGCGGCACCTTGGCATCATCCTGGCAGCACAAATAGGAAGGAGTCAATAGCGGCTCCAGGAAAGGCCAGGATTATATCTGCGCAGGAGACGGTGGACAACATGATTGTTATAATCAAATCAGCGTTAAATAATCCTCTGGCCGAGCGGATCGCCGCCCCTCCTGCTGCTCTCCGGGCTGTGTCTGACCTTAATTCACGCAAACCTCAGATGCGAGCATGGGGACGAGAAAGCAGCAAGTGTGCAAATAGAGACCTGTCCTATCCCCGGCCGGCACTGCAGTAATAGGGTCAATTATCCGGAAAGCCTTCCGATCTCCCTGTGTATATAATGTCAGAGGATGGCGGGCGTAGACGAGGAAAGGCGGAGGGTTGCCATAGAGGGAATCGCATGACTAGTAATTCCCTGGTATAATGTTGTTATTGCGCACCCATTACACACTGCAGCAATGCTATCAAATCCTGCCGTTGTATAGGGAGTCCATAGATACCTACGTGGTTCTCTTATGTCACCATTAACGTCAGTTCGGTCTTCTATAGGTAAAATGTATAAAGAGAATTTCTGCAACTTGCTGATAGACCCTGGGACACTGATATTTCTGGTGTTGCGCCAGAATTCTGGCATACGGTACGCCTCTTTTTGGCACCAATCAATATACTATTGATTGGCGCCAAAAAGAGCCGATGTTCTGCCTCCCACTCAGCTTTTTAGGGAGAAGGGTTTTAGACAGACTTAAGAATGGCGATTGTTTTGAAATTTTGCTAAATTTGTTGCAAATCTCATTCCAGTAGCCCGGCGGCTACAAGGTGACTCCACATCTCTAGACATATTTACAGATGCAACAAATTTAAGGCTTATTTACACACCATATTTTTGGTCCATGTCTGTTAGGGCGGATTTAGATGAATATGGTCACTGCCATGATAATCACGGTCATATAACAGGACAAAACAAAACCACATTACTCAATAGGAGTTCAGTGGTTTCATTTTCACCATCTCTTTTTCCGCCTGTGATTTGTACAGTCGGGAAAAAATAGGACCTGCCCTGTCCTACATGCGTGGAAGATCTGACGGCACCTATCTTCCCGCCTCTTTTTTCATACTCCTGCGCTGGCAAAGGGGAAGGGATTCCCCTCATACAGGCGAAACTACGCTCCATGCTGATGAACATAGTCACGCCTATAGCTGAGGCTGGATTTACAGGGGAAAGTGTCCGTGCGAGGCACACAAAACTCGTACGGAAATAGCACCCTTTGTTTCCAATGGGCCTATTTACATGTGCGATTTTCTCTCGCAGCGAAACACCGTGATGGAAAAAATGCAGCATGTCCTATTTTTGGGCCTATTCACATTGCCATAGGCAAACTATGCTCACCGGCATGGAGCATAGCTGCGCCTGAATGAGACGATTACCTTCCCCTTCGTCGGCAGTTCAAACTCTGCACGAGAGCGCAGAAGTTTGAAAAAAATGACGGGAAGATAGCGGTTGCCCTACACAATGTATTCACTACGTACGGGAAAGATAGGGCAGGTCTTATCTTTTCCCGGCTGTACAAATCACGGGCAGGAGAAGAGGTGGTGAAAACAAAACCACTGAAATCCCATCGAGATCAGTGGTTTTGTTTTTCCCGTTATGCGGATATGATGATCACGGCCGTATAAGGGAACAAAACCACGCTCGTCTGAATCCGCCCTTTCTGCGAGATTGCAGAAAACTCGACCATTATTTGCTAAGGGCAAGTTATAAAATCACATTGCAGTGGTATGCGAGTGCGATTTTTCAATTTTCATACTGAAAAAAAAAAAGCGATTTGTAAGAAAACATACAATTTTTCCGCACATCAAAAATCAAAAAACACTTGCAGTGAAAATTGCATTTTTACAAGCGTGATATCGGTGCGATATTGCGCTTGTCCGTGTGAATCCAGCCTAACTAACTGCACTGCACCAGTGCTCCGTGAAAAGACATTTCAGCATGTGCTTTTCTGCTCCATTTTCACCTACCAGAATAGCCCATTCAAGTCAATGAAAGTGCAAAACAAAAGACGGAGCACACGCAAATGGCATCCGAGTGCACGCCATTTTTTGCTAATCATTGCTAAGCATACCTAGAAAAAAATGGGACCAATCTTTTTTTTTTTCTTTGCGTGAAAAAGAATGGATGACACATGGACATAAAAAACGCACAAGGCGTACAAATGTCATGCACATACACATGCATTGATAGCACTCCATTTTTCATAGCCAAAATCACACGCACCCATGTAAATAAACCCTTAGAGCACATTCACGAGGGCTTATTTTCTGCCCCTGTGTTGTCCGTATGTCCACTGACTAAATACGGACAGCACACGGACCCATTGAAGTAACGTTTTGCATTCAGATGTACATTTTTTATGCGAACCGATGGTTGTCCGCAGAATGTTGTATTTTGGTCTGGATTCGCATTGCCCATGAAAGTCTACAGGATGCAGAAAATATGGATGTTACATGCGTGTGCGCTGCGTTTTTCACTTATATTGCCAGGAGTCAGTGAAAAAAAAGGGACATTAGTTGGGCCTTCTTGATTTTCTTTTTTGGCACGCATGAAAAACAGATGATACGTGGATGGTACATGCATGTAAAAAAGCACATATGCAACACGCACATATACACGCAGGGAAATTGATCCATGTGAATAAACTCTCATCGTCATTGTGCACCATTTGATACATTTTTCATGTTCTCTGCTAGCTGTCAGTGAATTATAATATTCTTTCTTAGGCTGTTTGTTACAGTGTATCAGTGAAGATAATCCTCTGTGAAAAAGCCTGTCATCAACACAAATCTCTCCCTGTCCTGGTAGCTTGTTACAATGTATCAGTACAGGCAACATGTATCAGTCTGGGGGCCACAGAGGCTTGTCTAAACTGGATACACTGTAACAAACGCTCAGCAGTGAGCAGGATTAGTTTTGCAGGGGATCCAAGATTAATGTTTTTTTTGCCTCCATTAGTATATCGTCCTATATGGTGGAAGAGTTTTGAAGATCGTAAGCTCTTGGGGACACGTTCTCTACTCTATCATATCACTATATGTATATAGTTTATATGTTCACAGTTACATTCCTCTCATCTGGCATGAATTGAGCTGATGGTGCTGGATTATCAGACAGTCACAGAATAGGCTGTAGTCCTAGCCTGTAACAGTTCCTCTGGACAGCTTGATCTGACGAGATCAGCATTGGTTTGAATGACCTTCATGAAGGATTCGGACTCTTATGGCCCTGTTCACACTGCGCCGATTCTGTGTTTATCCAACATCAAATCTGCATTTAAAGAGTGCAAATAAGCGTCCCATTCATGCTGTAGTCTATATGTAGTGAAATCCGTGTGCGCAAAAGAAGAAGTAGCATGTGACTTCTTGGCACGGATTTCGAGAAGTATACAGATTAGCCACTTTAAAAAAAAATGGGTTATTCGTATACGGATCAACATCAACTGCATGTGCAAATCCGCAACAGAAAACCGCAGTTTAGCCGCTGTTTTCTGCCATGAATTGTGAGGCGTATCTGCAGTGAGGACAAGGCCTATGGGGATAATGGATCATTAATACAATGGTTATTCTCCCAGCACATCCCCCATTCTCATGAGACGTGCTGCTAACAAGAAAAGATCTGCTTGTCTGTCGGTTGATCGCTGCCCTGTTTACATGGGGCAACGATCAGGTAGGGAAGCTGGGATGTTATTAATGCCAGCAATTTCTTTGATGCCTACCTGGTGGGACGCCTCTGCAGTTGTACGCCGGATTATTGGACTTCCTGTAATATTGGATGCTGGATCTGTGTTGTATGATATTGTACAGGGTCTTATAGAAATCGCTATTAGGACTCATTCACACGGGCGTATGCAATTTCGCTGTGTGAGAAACAGACTGATTTCATTGCGTATGTGCGCACATTTTGTGTCCGTGTGCCATCCATTTTCACGCACACAGCCCCCCCCAAAGGCCCAATTAATGTCACTTTTTTTACTGCCATGTATAAAAATCGAAACGCATACACATAACATCTGTGTTCACTGTGTTTTTTACCTTTACTTAGGGCCCATTCAGACTGCTGTAGGCGCAGCTACTCTCGGCAGCATGAAGGGTAGTTGCGTCTCAACAAAGCGAATGCTATCCCCTTCGCCAGCTCTTCACTCTCTACGCCAGAGTTTGAAAATAACTGCGGGAAGATAGGTGCTGCACGATTTTTTGCGCACGTAGTTTTACTACATGCTAGAAAGTTAGGGCAGGTCCTATCTTTTCCTGATTGTACAAATCATGGGCGTGAAATGAGGTGGTGCAAACAAAACCTCTGAAATCCCCTAATGATCAGTGGTTTCGCCTTGTCCGGTTATACGGATATTATCACAGCAGTATAAGGGGAGAAAACCGCGGTCATCGGACTCCGCCCTCAGGCCCCTGGCACACTAGTATTTTATCGCTTGATTAAAAGACGACACGGACAACATACGGACGATATTCTATGTGGGTAGACACACCATGGACTGTGAGAAAAAAAACTCCTGGCATGCACTATTCTGATCTATTTTACGGATGAGACTCACCCATTTAAGTCTATAGGGTTACAAAAAAAAACACCACCCGTGTGCTGTCCGTTTTTTAAAAAGATACTGAAAAAAAGAATTGGGTCTATTTTAGGTTTTTATTTTGCTGGGTGATGAGTGAGAACTTATTCACTAGTCGCCTCATTTCTGCTCACCTTAAAATAGTCGCTGGTTGATTTACTGTCTGGTGTAAACAGGTAATCATTGTGCGCTTGTTCGGCATGTGCCCCCACAAATACTGATTGGCTCCGCCTTTTTTGAATATTTTGCCCTCCCACTTACTGCTCATTGGTTCCCAAAGACACATAAGTATACAGAAATGATCCTCGGCTGACCAGTCCCTGCTGGTCTTCGACGGAGCGCCCTCTGCCGCGGTCTCTGGCTGATTTTGTTCCTCAAAATGACACTCGCCGCAGCACTGACTGCTCAGACCGCTCACACATATTTATGTGCATTCAGTGGACTTGGCAACCAATGAGCTTGTATTGGAAAGGGGGTTGAAATTTCAAACACTTGTCCGCCTAAGAACCTCACACCCCTAATTAGTCGCTGAACCATATTTCGGACCGTATAAATGTTCCCAAAAATTAATTCAGTGATTGCGAATTTGAGAAAGTGAATAACAATCGCGCTGTGTAAAAGCGCACAAGCAGCAGTCATTCGTACGCTTTAGCGAATATTTCCACCGCCTGTTCATTTGATAATTGTCCTGTGTAAAGCCACCCATAGCCAGGGAGGATCCCGCTGAGGTCTGTTAACCCTTCTCTGCTGGTGGGGCCAGAACAGCGCACTCTAATGCCCCCCATACACGAGGCTCTGCACATGTGAGTGCGCGGTGCAGCAGTGTGTGGGTGGTGGTTGCGCAGAGCTGTGTGTGCAGGAGTGTGACTGCAGAGGCACAGGATATATGAGGTGATCCGCATCACTGTCTGAAGTGACATTCTCTCTTCAAGGACATTCCCATTTAGTTGTCCACAATCAACATATTTACAAATACCTTCGAATCTTCTATGGCAGAAAAAAAATCGGTGGCGCAACGTCAACGGCAGTCAGTCACGTGGCCTGCTAATGGTGGGCGATGCCGCAGTGTTCACGTGGTCGGAACTGTGACTGCAAAAGTGAAGAAACTTCCAGCCGTGGCATTCTAGCTATTCTGACAGGTGCAGGGTAGAATAGTTCTGTGGGGCGCAGCGGAATCTGTGGCCCTGCGAACAATTCTGCATTGCTAACATACGGATTTTGATGCAGAATTGAAAATGGCAGAATTCTAGAAGCAGCTCTGCATCAGAATTTTGGTTTCCGTGATGGTAAATTCCACTCTGTCCACTGGGCATGAATATTGGCATCTGTGTGAAAGTATCCTAATGGAATTTAGCGACAAAGTTTCCAAGCGGGATCTCCAACGCTGATATGAACAATCCCTTCA
Source organism: Eleutherodactylus coqui (assembly GCF_035609145.1). NCBI lineage: Eukaryota > Metazoa > Chordata > Amphibia > Anura > Eleutherodactylidae > Eleutherodactylus > Eleutherodactylus coqui. The sequence goes on along the minus strand of NC_089839.1, from coordinate 206,713,658 downwards.
CATCAGTGTTATGTATCACTTTGCATATGGGAAGATGGAACAGTACCTCTGTAGCGCCACCTATTGCACCTAGGGGCTCTTCTTAAGGAGCAACGACACCCTTCCTGACCCATGTATCAGTTTTTAACAGATCAGTTATAAAATTAAAGCAAACTGATGCGAAACTGAAGCATAACAGAAACAAACAGAGATCAAAGTGTCCGTTTTACTGGAAAAGTTTGACGCATCCATTAAAAAAAACCCAAAAAATGGACACTTTGGAAAAAATTTACTAAAACTGACATTTCCAATGTTGGTCTTACTATAATTTCGCCCAGTGCACAATTTGCCTAATACATGAAGATGCGCATCTCCGGACCTCCGAACGCCTAAATGAAGAAGTACTCCAAGTCGGACTTTGCGTACATTTCTGATACAATTATGTATGTAAATTATGCATAAATCCGGCGCAGCTACCCCCCCCTCCCTTTCCCCTTTGATAAGCCTCGTCCACTTTCAGATCTCCGTTTATTTTTGTAATATCCTTCTTATTAGTTTATGACTGATCCGTTGTTTATACTCTGTCTGTGCAAGTGCAGTTGAGAAAAACGGATCCGTTAAATGGATTAATTAATGGATAGAAACGGAAACCTCCCCTTTACATCTCTTTCCCATTGACTTCGGTGTTAAAATAATAAAAAACGGATTTGACCATTCCCTCATGGTTCCATTATTTTGAATGGGAGAATTAGCACTGCAAACCGCGCCATTTTCTCCATCCAAAAAAAACTGAATAAATAGCAGAACAGATGCAAACTGAACGAGCGGAAGGGATTTCCTTCACCATTGAAATCAACAAGACTTTTACGGGTCTGTTTTTTTTTCATCTTTTGGTCGGAGAACGGAGAACATAATTCTGATGTGAACTGAGCCATAAGTGTATATCAGGAGCATTAACTCTTACCCCCAGGGGGCGCTGCAGTAATACCCCACACCTCCATAAGTAGGGGCTGTACCCATCGGGAGGTCATTTCCGTACAGCTAGGCTTAAAGAGGTATTACAGGACTTTAACTACTGTTAATCTATCCTCAGGATAGGTCATCAGTAGTTGATCAACAGGGGCCGCTGCTTGGGGTCTTCACTGATTGTTCAGCCCGCTGTCAGTGCAGAGCGCTGGCCATCGTCATAGGTGGTCAGAGGAAGAATTGTAGTAGAAGTGCAGCTCTCACATTGATTTCAATTGGAGGGAAGCCATCCATTACACTTCCTCCCCTTACCACCTATGACGACGTCCATCACCCTGCACTGACAGCAGGGGGGAGCAATCAGCTGATCGGTGGGGATCCCGAGCAGCAGGCCCCAGTCAATAAACTACTGATGACCTATCCTGAGGAAAGCTCATCAATAGTGAATGTCCTGGAGTACCCCTTTAACTATTTGTTGCTTATTGACCCATCCTCTTTGCAGGTAGTAGGGGCATGTTGAGAGTTCCCGTTTTGCAGACCATCTGGGGGCTTGTGTAGCATTTTGGTTCTTTCTAGCTTGGAGCTGATTTCTTATATGTAGGTCGGCACCGTTCTGCGCTGATTCTGCAGGTAATTAGGTCATTTTATAACTAATTGGACTGTGCAGAGTATATGAGACTAATAAAGAGGACCCCATGCGACCTCTGAAGTGGAATGTTCCAGGTGTCAGTTGTGGGTCAGGGCATGCTGGGAGTTGTAGTCCCCCCCCCCCCCCCCCCCCAGCTGCACACTATAATAGTGGTGGGATTATTAGGATTGTCACCTCTGTGCTATAGGGGGCCCCCTGGATTGGGGCCCATGCTAAACCCTCCCTGTTTATCCTCAGTTGTCTTTGCATTGATCAGTTATGGCTGTCGCCTTCTCTCTGTTACGTAGTAGAAGTCTTTGGGGGGCTGCTCTTGTATACGATATTCTGGGAGCCATCTGTCTTTGGGAGCACGAGATGATGTGATTGCCCTGGTGGGAGGCTCGACGCGGCCCGGCAGCGGGCGCAGGGGGTGAGTAAGCCTGTTACTCATGTGCTATTTGTGACGGGCGACTCATTATTTTTGGAGTTGTCTGCCTGGAGTGGGTTACGCCAGCAGGTTCTTGGCAGGCGGCTTTGATGAGCAGGAATATGGCAGTGAAAGGGTTAGTACTGCAGCAGCAGAGAGAGAGCTGAGCGAGAGCGCTCCCCGTCAGGGTGTCACAGGGGAAGAGATATGGCGCTGACGCAGTCCATTTAGATGGCTCTATGGACTCTGAGCAGACGCCAGAATAATGGATCCGAGGTTATTGATGATTCCGGAGACTTGTCTACACGGGGTCACAGCCTGACGGCACGGAGCTGTCTCATGGGGGCCACAGACTGGCTATATGGGGCTGTCTCATGTGGTTTCAGCCTAGCAGTATAGAGCTGTCTCGTGGGGGGCACAGACTGGCTATATGGGGCTGTCTCATGGGGTTTCAGCCTGGCAATATAGAGCTGTCTCGTGGGGTTATGGCCTGACAGTATAGAGCTGTCTCGTGGGGTTATAGACTGACAGTACAGAGTTGTCTCGAGATATTTTAACCTGACAGTATACAGCTGTCTCGTGGGGTTATGGCCTGACAATACAGAGCTGTCTCGTGGGATAATGGCCTGACAGTACGGAGCCGTCTCATGGAGTCATGGCCTGACAGTACGGAGCTGTCTCGTGGGGTCACAGCCTGACAGTACAAAACTGTCTCATGGGATAATGGCCTGACAGTACGGAGCCGTCTCGTGGGGCCACGGCCTGACAGTACGGAGCCGTCTCGTGGGGCCACGGCCTGACAGTACGGAGCCGTCTCGTGGGGCCACGGCCTGACAGTACGGAGCCGTCTCGTGGGGCCACGGCCTGACAGTACGGAGCCGTCTCGTGGGGCCACGGCCTGACAGTACGGAGCCGTCTCGTGGGGCCACGGCCTGACAGTACGGAGCCGTCTCGTGGGGCCACGGCCTGACAGTACGGAGCCGTCTCGTGGGGCCACGGCCTGACAGTACGGAGCCGTCTCGTGGGGCCACGGCCTGACAGTACGGAGCCGTCTCGTGGGGCCACGGCCTGACAGTAGGGAGCCGTCTCGTGGGGCCACGGCCTGACAGTAGGGAGCCGTCTCGTGGGGCCACGGCCTGACAGTAGGGAGCCGTCTCGTGGGGCCACGGCCTGACAGTAGGGAGCCGTCTCGTGGGGCCACGGCCTGACAGTAGGGAGCCGTCTCATGGGGCCACGGCCTGACAGTAGGGAGCCGTCTCGTGGGGCCACGGCCTGACAGTAGGGAGCCGTCTCGTGGGGCCACGGCCTGACAGTAGGGAGCCGTCTCGTGGGGCCACGGCCTGACAGTAGGGAGCCGTCTCGTGGGGCCACGGCCTGACAGTAGGGAGCCGTCTCGTGGGGCCACGGCCTGACAGTAGGGAGCCGTCTCGTGGGGCCACGGCCTGACAGTAGGGAGCCATCTCGTGGGGCCACGGCCTGACAGTACGGAGCCGTCTCGTGGGGCCACGGCCTGACAGTAGGGAGCCGTCCCGTGGAATTATGGCCTGACAGTACGGAGCCGACTCGTGGCGTCCCGGCCTGACAGTACGGAGCCGTCTCGTGGGGTCACAGCCTGACAGTACGGAGCCGTCTCGTGGAATTATGGCCTGACAGTACGGAGCCGTCTCGTGGAATTATGGCCTGACAGTACGGAGCCGTCTCGTAGGGTTATGGCCTGACCGTATGGAGCCGTCTCGTAGGGTTATGGCCTGATAGTACAGAGCTGTCTCGAAGGGTTATGGCTTGAAGTATGGAGCTGTCTCATAGGGTTATGCCCTAACACAATGGAGCCGTCTCATAGGGTTATGCCCTAACACAATGGAGCCATCTTGTAGGGTTTTGCCCTGACACAACGGAGCAGTCTTGTAGGGTTATGCCCTGACAGTACGGAGCCATCTCGTAGGGTTATGCCCTGACAGTATGGAGCTGTCTCGTAGGGTTATGCCCTGACAGTATGGAGCTGTCTCATAGGGTTATGCCCTGACAGTACGGAGCTGTCTTGTGGGGTTATGGCCTGAAGAACGGAGTAGTCTCGTAGGGTTATGCCCTGACAGTATGGAGCTGTCTCGTAGGGTTATGCCCTGTCAGTACGGAGCCGTTTCGTGGGATTATGCCCTGACAGTACTAAGCTGTCTCGTTGCGTCAGTATAGCTGTACAAAGCTGTCTGATGGTGGGCATGGCCTGGCTGTATGGCAGTATCTCATGGGGTCATGGTTTGGCTGTACGGAGATGTCTCGTGGGGTCACAGCGCATCATATACGCCGGCAGACGCTCTCACAACATGCTGCTGTCACCGAGATCCTAGCCAAATAATGCAGCTGCCACAACATTTACAACCTCACGGGGCACGGATGTCACATTGTTACGTCTCTACATACTGCTGCGTGCAGGAACATACGTGTAATGTTATAATGTCGCCACACATCACACACATGGTTACAATGTAACAACTCTCACACTACACAATGCAACAAAGTTTCCATCCAGCAGCCGGGATACATGGAGGAACAATAGAATACCTCCCTGTGGTTACGCCAGTCACACTTCTACAGCGTTAGTGTCACATTGTTATCACACCGCATGACATTGCGGTCACACAGCGACATAACACGGCGTTCCCATGCAGCGTTACAGTGTATCATTTGGCAGGGCTCAGGGTCACCAACCTACACAAACATCCTACATAATGTTCAGTACACGATGATCACACTGCAGCCGTACACTGCAACCCCGTCATGTCACATCCCACAACGCAGCCCGTAAGTGTTGTCACATTCCGGAAATGTCGCACAGCATCACCCTCCATGCACAGACCTGCACTGTGACCCAGGAATAGGGGGGTGCTAATGATGTAACTGACCCTGTTACCTCTGCTATAATCTGTCTTGTCTCTCTGTGTTTCAGTCATATCTAGTTTCCGTGGATCAGTACCTCAAGGGTTAACTCTGGAACTGGGAGAAACCGTGCATATCCTGGAAAAATGTGAAGGTGAGTGAGATGACGGACTGTGGGACACGCCGGACCACCTAATGGGCGCAAAACTCCCGGCTCTACTGATAAGCTGCCCTAGTGCAGGATGCGAGGAGTGGAGCCTCTGCCGTACCACAGTGCCACGTTGCGACTACTTCTGCAGCATGTATAATACAGGGCATCAGTAGTGCCTGGACTGTTCTTCTTTAGGTCCTATTCACATGAGTGAGTTTAACATCCGAGTTCTGTCCAAGTTTGCAACTGACAACTCAGACTCATTAAACTGAATGCACGCACATGACTTGTGTGTCTGCACCATTCCTTTTTTGCGCACTCATTGACAGCAATGAGTGTTTTGGGTTGTGCCACCTTCCGTGTTTTTGGTTTTTTTTGATGCGCGTAAAAAATAGACGACACTTGGATGAGATACGCACATTGCAAACTCAACAAATACTGATATAACACACACGCACCGTGAAATCAATTGGGTTTTCACTGACCAAAATCGCACTTGCCTGTGTGACCATGGCCTTTATATTTGAATTTGGGTGACAACCAATATGGCCGTCATTCTGCCTCCCACATGTGTTATCGCGCAAGTTTTTTCAAGAAACAGATGTAACTAATGCGGGCGATGCGCTCTATAAGGGGCAGTGCTTTCTAGTTAGGCCACGGTTTTAGAAGCGTTTGGGGTTGGTCTTTGATCCCATTCTTTGAGGTGCAGCATTCACAACCTCTCAAGGGTATGTTCACACGGCGGAGTCTGATGTGGAATTTTCCATGCGGAATCCGCCTATAAAACCATTGCAGAAGACCGCAACTGTTTTGTCATAGCTTTTGCCACAGATCTGCATGTGGATTTAGCCCTGTCAATGGGCAAAATACATGTGTGGAACCTCCAAAGTGTTTCCATTCCGATCCACCTGAAGTAGTGACACGTCACTTCTTTATACGGATCCATGCAAAAATGTGGATTTTTTTGTGTTTATTGACACAGAACCTGACATGGATTTTGGTGCAGATGTTCCACTGCGGACAATCCTCTAGGTGTGAACGTATCCTTATGGTAACACATACAGAGCAACAATGTATCACCGAGGACTGTATACACCGTCGCCCTCTGTTAGCCACTTCCTTATATTACTTTTCCCAGGAGACATCTTGCGGGCTGAAGAGCTGGTGGAGCCATCACTATTGAATGCCGCCATCACTTCTGACACTAGGCATTAGTCTCCGCAGGAGTTAGGAGATTGGTCATTGTCATCCACATCCTCCTGCACCTGGCAATGATATAGAGGATCCTTCCTGGAATATAGCAGCAGCTTTGCTGAGAGCCGCGGTGGGGGATTCGGCTTATTTACCGGAGTTTCCCTTTAAGTTTCTACCTCTGATGCATTTGTAATTTCCGTTATTGCAGTCGGGACGATTTCCAACCAAGTGGAAAAACATTAAGAGAATAATAAGCGTGAATGTAATATCCTACTAATGGGATGTACAACACGGCAAAGTAACACTTGCTTCATTACACTGGGATTCATAAGTGTTTTAGCCCCCAGAGCTGTAATCAGCAGGATCCTCATGTCCCACTGAACCTACACAGCCAATACAGCATTGTGTACAGGTCACCAATCATTGACACCGACCGTCAAGTTCATATCTCTACAGAGAATGCCTGGATAGATCAGATAATCTGCGCTGATTAACCTTATAATAGATCTAAATACTGATACAGAGTCATATGATAACATTCTGTCCACCTGCAGCCACCACTAGGGGGAGCTCACTGCATACTTTTCTATTATTGAGGCCAATGGATATACTATTGGACCTACTGATAACGTGGAGATTCACTCTCTGTAAAAAGGAGCTGTACATATGATGACTGCACTAAATCCACAGAACACGGTATGGTGTATAAAGTGTGCCAATGAGGATACTTCCAGGCGACCGTGTGCCCTTGCACTCTGTGTACTTCTGCCTCTGTCTAGATCTCGCTTCTCACTTAGAGTACATTTACATTGACTGAAAATCAGCCCAATTGACACAACATGTCAGTCAACGCTTGTTCACTTCCTTCCACACATGGCAGAGGATAATGGGAGCGAACAGAAAAATCATCTTATAACCGCCGCCATAGTATTACGCAGCATAACATAAGCAGCCCATATGTGGCGGTACACAAAAGAAGACTTTTAGCACCACTAGAAATTACTTTGCTGTTTGCGTGCCCAATATGCAAATATGCTGTCTTGAGTCACAAAGGGGGTGCCATCAGCGTTCCAAGTCAGCGCATCACAGCTGAAACCCACCCTCTCCTCCCGTTCTCCGTCCCCCCCTATTTATTGACATCAATGCTGGTAGTGCTAAAATCTCACAAACGTGCCCTGCGCCCCTTCAGCCACATTTTCTGGTGCATGGGCAGTGTGCCAACAAGGTGTATACTCCTCACTTCACTGTGCATGTGCCAGAAATTTGCAACCACAGCAGGTGCACACCAGGTTTGCGAGGTTACAGCGCTTCCATCGTTGATGGACAGGTTTTGGCTGTGACACCCCAACTCTGAGGCATGATGGCACACCTCTTTGACTTGAGACAGCATATTTGCATACTGGATGCACAGCCTTTAAAGGGGTGAAGCTACAAGGCTCCACTTGTGTACAACCATGTTGTCCTGCCTGTGTCAACACTATGGCGGTGGCTTTAAAACCATTTTTCAACTGACAGGTTCCTTCTAATGTTCTCGTTCTTCCCCATGGAGCTATCGTTGGTCTTCACATGGGAAGACGTGACCAGCCAACATTTTATGCTGTCATAAACAAGACGAACAAGTGACTGTTTGCACATTTTGAAGGCCGATTATATCGGACAACCGAACATTTGTGCCTGGCAATTGCCTGTGATACATTGTAACAAACCCTCTGCTGTGTGATCAGGACTGGATTGTTACTTGTAGTAAAGCCCACAGCAGACAAGTGGAATCCAGTATATGGTAGAGACGGGGTTGGCGTGCGGCTCACCCTGCATCAGTCACTCTGATAAGAGGCTGTCACTGATGTGTCTGTCATGTCCTATTGTAAACACGTGCCGAGGTGCTGAGGGCTGTGTTCTCCGGCGGTGGCACCTCGCCTCTCCACGTGCCATGTTGCCATCTCTCCTGCACGCACACCTTGCTGACAGCTCGATGTCCTGCTTTACTCAGTGAGGCTTGTTTACAGGACCTGACACTTCACCGGACGCTGGAAGGATTGTGGTATTGCCGAGGCATCTTAGTAATACTAAGAATTCAACACTTTAACCTCAGAAACTTTCTAGGTATTACCTGCTGCTTAATGTATCCGAGTGAAGTTACCCCGTCGCCCGCCATAGATCCCAGCTCTGGACCTATCATTATTATTGGTGAAAGTAACAGGGTTTATTTTCCTATTATTTATAGTTAATACCTCCTACTGGAAAACACTGGGAGGATTCTGGTTCATGAACTAAATGCCAAAACTACAGTAAAGACTGACACACAAGCGAGGCAGTAGAAGAAAGAGTGCTGACATCCTATATACCCAATGCAAGTGTCATTCAGGGCTTGGAGAAAGCTGGGTGACAACTGCTCTCCACTGGGCACTGCAGTAGCAGCCTTTAGTCTGTGCCAGGAGTCCTGCAGGATTAGTCATATGGCTTCTGTAGAAGTCTTAGGAGCTGAGGTGCCTCTTGGGAATACAGGTATGAGTATCCCTTACTACGTCACTCAGAGGAATACAAATGCCTCTAGATTCCTGGAAGACATGAATTTTCTTCCATCCTTTATTCTTGCACCCCATTGCATACTTAATTAATTAATGTTCCCACCCCTAGTTTAATCCTCTGCACAAAAGTGAAGGGAGGGTGGTGCTGGGTCACTGGGTAGGACATGTCGTGGCATCACTCCCATCAGAGTGTACAGACAGGGTGACCAGTGCTCCACCTGCTTCAGCTGTCTGTAAACCCTCCTGAGACTTGTAGTTCATCAGTAGGCGGAGGTTTGCTGATGCTGTCTCTGTGTTTTATGCTAGATGAGTCCTAATCATTGTTCTTGTCTTACAGGTTGGTACCGAGGATCTTCTATCAAAAACCCCAATGCAAAGGTAACAGCCAGCAGCATGGCGAACATCAGATTCATCATAAAGATGGGTCCACGGGCGGGTGTATTATGGGGGGGGGGGGTCATGCTAAGCAGGCATCATGGGGGGATGCAAGAGTTTAGGGACATTTTTGTTGATGTTTTAATGGCATTTCTTCTTAAAAAATCTAAGTGTAATCAGATGTTACTTTAAGGGTATGCTCACATGGTGGAATTCACCACAGAAGTTTCCATGGCGAATTCCGCCTCACGAGCCGCATCAAAATCCGTGTCTTTCTGCTGTGGTTATTGGCGTGGATTTTGACTTGTCAACGGGCAAAATCCACGTCTTGCATTCTCATGCAGAAAATCGCACTTTCGCATCAAAAAGTGATACGTAACTTCTTAAAGCACATTAGAATTCTGCACACGGAATTTGCGCATTGACACGGCAAATTGTCTATGCGGATCCGCACCAAAAATAATGGCAAAAAGCTGCAGATTTCATCACGTTTTTAGAAGCAGAATTCGCCACGGAAAATTCCACTGTGAATTCCACCACATGGACATACCCTCAGAGTGCATTCAGACATGGCAGATCCTCAGCGACAACTAATAGAAGACCTCTCTGTGTTTCCATAGTAACCAATCACAGCACAGCTTTCACTTTTCAGTAGCAGAATATTAAATGAAAGTTGTGCTGTGATTGGTTGCTACGGGCAACAGGGACAGACAAAGGGAAAGCTGCATAGATTGGTTACTGTAGGCGACAGAGACAGATAGGAATTGAAAGCTATGCTGTGATTGGTTGCTGTGGGCAACAGAGAGAGGTTTTCTATTCGTTTTTTAAGACTCTGCCCTCTGGTCGCTTTTGGAGGAGGCGAAAATAAAAAAAAACTGGTGGCTCGGCGCAGCGACCATAAGAATAGTCAGAAGAATTAGATGGAAATTGCTCTTTTAATTGGTAAAATAGACAACCAGCAATGGAAAAACACGTTTCAGGGCAGAACCCCTTCATCAGTTCCACTGGATTAAATACTAGAACTAGACAATAAGACATCAGGGGGAAAAATATATAAATACATAAAACACGTGTGAGGTATCAACACAAAAATATAACATTACAATTAAATAAGTACAATATTTGTAGTAAAATAATAATAATAACCATAAGTAAAACTGCATGCAGAACCGATGACTGGGGATTTCTATGCCGCCCTTTAGGGATCTGCTCCACAGGAATAATAACTGCTATCTAGTGTGAGGAGTGGAGCTGGCGGTGTACTCTGCTGTCCGTGGTGCTGATCTGCTGGTGGGACGTCCCACAACCGGCACTGTTCTCAATGGCACAAGGAGTATTTCAGGAGAGGAGTGCTGATCTTGTGCGGGGTCACAAACTGAAAGTTACATAGTGGGAGGTGCAGGGTCCCCCGCAGCACAGAGTGTTTTAGGATAGGGGAATCCTAATTACGACAGAAGTCACAGACTGAGAGTTAGGATGCCTTTCCACTTGCGTATTTTAACGCTGCGTTAACGCTGCATTTTTTAACGCAGCTGTCAACAGGACTTTGTAATATTAAATATTCATCGCACAAAAATCGCAAAGCACAAACTTGCGATGCGTTTTTAACATTAGAAAGTCCTATTGACAATCGCGTTAAAAAAATGCAGCAATATCGCAGCTTTAAAAAAACGCAAGTGGAAAGGCACCCTTAGCTAGGTGCACAGATGCGTTAATACGTCCATGTTACACTGGCAAAAAATGGATGCATTTTCATATGTGTGCAGCTCCGTGTGGCCTCCGTATTCGTTCCATAGGTCAGATTTTTTTTGCTCTGTATACCATGTGTTTTTCATGTCCACCAAAAAAAACGAAAACAAGGCCAATTCTTTTTTTCCCCTGCATATTAACCCCTTAATGATTGCCCTTATGTCTTTTGGCGGCAGCTGTTAAGGGGCTTTATTCTGACCATCTTTTTTAGGTGCTTCATTAGAAGCCTTGTGCGGGTCTCCCATGCCAGAGAGAGTAGGTGATTGGCTGTCGGATGAGCTGGGCTGCCACCTATCAGACCACCGTAATGTGATCGTGGGATCTTGATGGGTTGATGTGGTACCCGGAGGCTTGGATATAGTCTTCAGGTCTGCCAGCTTCTTTGGGATATGAGGCTCAGCTTCTGGCTGCGCTTCCTAGGTTTTCTAATGCACTACTGTACTGATGTATAGTAGTGCATTAGAAGAGTGATAACTAGAGATGAGCGAGCATACTCGCTAAGAGCAATTACTCGATTGAGCATTGCCCTTAGCGAGTATCTGCCCGCTCGGAAGAAAAGATTCAGCTGCGGGGCAGAGCAGGGAGGAACGGAGGGGAGATCTCTCTCTCCCTCTCTCCCCCCCCCCCCCCCCCCTCGCTCACTGCCGCAACTCACCTCTCACCCGCGCCGGCAGCCGAACCTTTTCTTCCGAGCGGGGAGATACTCACTAAGTACAATGCTCGATCCAGTAATTGTCCTTAGCGTGTATGCTCGCCCATCTCTAGTGATAACAGATGCTGATAATCTAGTTCTCCAGTGGGACAAAAATAAAAAGTAAAAAAAAAAAAAGAAGAGTATTAAAAAAATTTAAAAACCACCATAACCCCACCTTTCCCCCTTTACTATGTAAAAAAATAAGAGCTAAAAATCACATATGTGATATTGCTGCATTCGTAATGACGTCATGAAAAAAAAACATGGCGAAAATGGTTAATCTTTCAAAAAAGTGAATAGAAGGTGATCAAAACATCACATGAATTAACAAATGGTTCTAATAAATAGTACAACTGATCCCACCAAAAAGAATACCAACCTTTTATAGCACCTATGGGGAAAAAAAATATTAGGGGTCTTTGAATGCAGCGATAATCAAAAGATACATTTTGTTAATAAAATTGTGAAAAAGTTGCAAGAAAAAAAAGCAAAAACACTATATAGATTTGGCATTGGCATAATTGTACTGGCCTGCTGAATTTATTTAAGATGTCATTTATACCGCACGGTGAACGCCGTTAAAAATAAAAAACAAGCTAGGATTACAAAGTTTGTTCATCCTGCCTCTAGAAAAAAAAATGGTATACAAAGCAATCAAAATGTTATATGTTGCCAAATATTGGATAAATGATGACTAGAATTTGCAAAAAACAAACCCCCATAGAGCTCCGTCAATGGAAAAATAAAAATACTACGGCTCTTAGAATACAGCAACATAAAAGCAAATAAAAAAAAAAATTTCTTGTGTACAAAAGCTGCAAAACATAAAAAAAACTATACAAACCTGGTGTTACCCGAATCCTGACGATCCAGAGAAGAATGTTATCACATTATTTATTTGGGATACTGAACGCCGTAAAAATGAAACTCAAAGAATAAATAGCAGAATTTCTTTTTTTCCCCCAAGTTATAAAAAACACATTATATCTACACAAAAATAATGCCATTAAAAAATACAACTTGCCCGGTAAAAAACAAGCCCTCATATGGCTATGACGACGGAAAAATCAAAACGTTATGGCCCCTGGAATGCGATGATGGAGAAAACTGAAAAGTGTGTTGATCATTAAGGCGCAAACAGGCTTGTCACTACGGGGCCCAAAAAAACGAAACAACAACACAGACCGCACAAGGACGGCATTTGTGTCCATTTTACTTCTCTCTCCATTGACCTAAATGGGTGAATCTTATCCGTAAAAAAGATCAGAATTGTGCATGTGATGAGTTTTTTTAAAGCATCTCTGTGGTAAATGTTGCACCATAGAATAATATGCTTTTTTTTAACGGACTACACACAGATGACAAATAAAAACGTTAGAGTGCCAGAGGTCTTACATGGTGGAAGAAGCAGTGAGCTAGCAGCACAGAGGACAGTATTCAAAAAAACCAAAAAAACAACAACAATCCCTTCCTTGGAAGTTGTTGTCATTTTGCTGCAAAACCCGGCATGCAGTTCCATCTCAGGCAGATATACAAATGATGAACGGTCTTGTCACCAGAGACACTAAAAGTGGTTCCCCCCTTGGCCTATAAAAGGCTCTCGGAGGCTCCTTGTGTGTAGTGACCTCTTCTTCCGCTTGTGTAGAGCTTGTTGGCCACTAGACGCCTCTACGACGCAGAGAAGAGATTTCACCCCGTTATCAGAGCCTGAGAGGGGCGCATTATTGGAATGTGAGAAGCTGGATGGTCCTATCGACAAATTGCCCGCCACCGGGGCCGTTCTGACCAGACTGACAACGGCCGTGTTCGTGTCTAAAGACCTTGGGGTGAGCGCCTCAATCCTGCCTTTGCTGTGGAGCGGCACACTGCCCCCTGCTGGTGTGAGGTCTGGGGACATCACATATGACAGTCAGTCACCCCTAATAGTGGGGGTCAATAAACATTGACAGCTCAGCGATATGTACAGGACATCCTGCAGCCACATGTGTTCCTCTCATGGCGGCTTCCAAGAGGCATTTCCAGCAGGATAATGCTCGGCCGCACACACAAGGGGGTCACTTTCACCAGATTTATCGCCAATAGAACATGTACAGAACAATCTGGGACACCAACTTCGACAGACTGTGAGTTTGCACGATCTAGATCTATACGCCGCAGGATACCATACAGGACTTGAATGTCTTCATGCCTGCCCGTATCACATCTTGTATCCAAGCTAGAAGCCGTACAACAGGGTAGTAGAGCCTCCATGCCCGCCTGTATTACATCTTGTATCCAAGCTAGAGACGGCCCTATGGATCCTGAGGAGTTGGCCCCTGGCCTCTCAACAACCACAGCGCCATGCCCCCACTGCACGGATGCCGCATTGCTTGTTAATAATAAGAGTTACAGTATACAATACAAGAGAGAATCCTCCGGCTCTTTTTATACTGAGCCTTCTGTTTGATAAATAGAATGCAAGAACTGCAGTGAAGACTGACAGTAAGAAACCTCATGAACTAAAAGAACGAATGCAGTTCTACATAACAATACAGATATAAGTGCCAGGCTCCATAGGAGAAGGCGAATGTGCGCTGTGGGGTCTTGAGGTTTGGTTAGGGCTCAATATTAGGGCCCATTCACACAGGCGTATTTTCTCTCCGTATTACGCCCGTATTTTCTACGGCTGTCACATAGACAGCATACAGCGCCAGCGCCACTGTTGTCTGTAGATGAGCATTTTTTTCGTGAACCCATCAGTCATGTAAACCAATAAAAAGGCGTCTCTTATTTTCGTTTATATTTAGGCAAACATCACCCATTAAAGTTTATGGGATAGTGTAAAAATGCAGTGAATGCGCAGTTTCATGTTTTTACACTGTGGGGGGCTTTCTTTTCTTGTTTGTTTTTTTACGCGTAGCCAGGAGACATCTGGGGAAGAAGTGATACATTGGGCCTTCTTGCAAATTTTTTTTTTGCATGCCTGAAAAACACCCTGAATACGGATGCAATACAGACGCATCCAAAACACATGCAGTGAAAACAGGGAGCTTTTCGAGGACCGAAATTGCATAGACCCTCCCCTCATTACATGTCTGTCATGCCCGCTGCAGCGTGGCGGCCTCTGGGCGCTCCCCTGTAGTAGCTGCCATGTTCTGTCCCCTGAGTCGCTGAGGCATGAGTCACTAGACCACGCCTGCCTCCAGCTGTACATTTGCATAAGTAATTGCACACTTGTTAACAGTTCATTAGTGCTGGTGAAAGCTGCAATCTATAAAAAGGAGTCAGGAAGAGCCCCGCGGAGCAGATTGTGCGGCAGCCCCGGAATATTTCATCTGTAGTGTCAGGCCTCTCTTGGAGATCCTTCCTTCATTCTCCTTCCATTGACCTCATCCTCCTCCCTTCTTGTATCTATCCCCTCTTGTCTGACACCATGGATCTCTCCGTTTGTAGTGATTGACTGTCTCTAGTTTCATATTGAATTGTGGATGCAGCTTTAGATGTAATTGGAGTAGAGACCTGATGCAACTTAAGATCCGTGCAAGATGCAAGTTTTCTCCAACATCCGCTTACCTTCTTCACATGAGCGTGCAAAATGTACACGTGTAATCCGTAGAGAATAGAAGCCATTCTTTTCAATGGGTTCATTCTCACTCTCGCTTTGGCACTTTTGGAAATGCAAAATCCAAAAAGCAGCATGCTCTATTTTGGTTCGATATCACGCTTGCCAGTGTAAAGGAGCCTTTATTGCATTGTAACAAATTAATCCCGTAGAGAAAATTTGCTGCAGCAGTAGAGCATGGTGTGCACTCCGAAATCCGCAGCAAAACTAACTTCCCCTATGGATTTTTACTGTTATTAGGCCTCATGTCCACGGGTGGGTTGGATTTCACATGCAGGAGCCCGCAGCGGAATCCGGCCCTGTCGGCGGCCAAGGACAGTGCTTACCTGTCCGGGTCTTCACTGCGGATGTGTGCGGAAGTGCCTTTTCTTTTTTAGATTCTCCTGCTTCCCCTGTGGAATCCGGAATTGCGGACAGGCTGTGGATCGGACGGATTTCATTGACTTCAATGGAAGTTGTCCGTGTGGAAACCGCAGCAAAATGGAGCATGCTGCGATTTGTTTTCCAGACCAAAAGGTCCACAAAGCAAATGCGCATGCTTTAATGCAGCTGTGGACGCCTATGCCTTCCTATGGGCAGCTTGAACTGCGGATCATCCCCATAGATTCCACAATTTGCCCGTGGCCTTATTAAAGTATGATCACATGGCAGATTTTGCTACAGAATATTTAGTGCGAATTCAGCATCTTCCAAAAGCATCAAAATCCGCGCCTTTCTGCCTTAGTTTTTGCTGTGGATCCGCACACATATTTAGCCCTGGCCATGGGCAAAAGCCCTGTGCAGAATTCTGATGCATTTCTGCGTGGCTTACTGCCAAGAAGTGACATCCACAGTCTTTAGAGGTGGAATTCGCATGGAAAATTCTACCGCCTGAACATACCCTCAGGCCTCTTTCACACGAGCTAATCGCGTCATTTTCCTGTGATCTTTGAGCATGAGCGATGCTTTTCTCAGTAAAACATCGCTGCCACTTACGATTTTCTCATGCGTTTTATCGTGTGATTTTGTCACAATAGAAAAATTGCAAGTACATGCTTTGCGATGTCATAAAAAAAATGCTCCATAGGGAAATATGGGAGATTTAAAAAAAAAAAAAAAAACGCAAAACGAAAGTTAAGGCATGTCACAATTTTTTTTTCTCTCACCATCGCAGGAGTGAAAACCTCTCAAATGTAAAAGAAACCATTGAAAATCATGGGTTTTATAATTCTGCATTTTTACTCCCTCTTGCATCGCGCGAAAACCCTTAGGGCTTTTACCCAATTACGTTTTTTTTACTGCAAAAGTCAATGGGACTTATCTAATATTAAAATAGCATCGCACAAAAATCGCAAGTCTGCACTTCTTCAATTTTTTTTTTTTTTGTGTTTGTTTTTGTTTTTCCCTGCAATGCAATTTTAACATTAGAACGTCCCATTGACAATCACAGTAAAAAAAATATTCAGCGATGTCGCAGCGTTAAAAAAACGCAAGAGGCTAAAAGCCCTCAGGCTGCCTTCACACTGGCAGTAAAATTGTGCAATGCGATAGCGAGTGAAAAAACAGAATTATGAAATCCATGCTTTTCAATGGTTTCATTCACATCTGCGACGTTTGCACTAATGCAATGTTGTGAGATTTGTTGACGTTGACACAGGAAGGAATTTGCTGCGGATTGTCCTCCCAGCGGCAAATCCGCAGCGCAAAATCCACATCAATAACTGCACCAATTTGTGTGGGTTTTATGCAGGTTTTGATGCAGAATTCATCCCCCCGTTTGAAGGGGTGGATACCGCACCCAAAATCCACAGCTGTAATTGACGCTGCGGATTTAAATTCCACATTGCATATCTAGTTCCGCAGCTGACTTTTTTTTTCTGCAGCAGTTTTTTAAAATCTAATTCACTTTGCTGTTAGGGCTCCTGCCAATGGCAAGGATGATATTGGGTTGTGATTCACAGCCTGATATCGCCCTCGCAGTCCTTTTTAAAAGGACCACCAATCCGATACCGTATTGCTGCGATTTTCTCGCGGTGATATCGTGTCGTCCATGTGAAGGGGGCCTCAAAAGAATGGATTTCATAGCTGTGCGAAATTTGTGAGTCTCGCAAAGCACAAATCTCGCACGATTTTCTCACCAAAATGACATGCTGTGGATTTAGAATCCTCAGTGTATTTCTAATGCGCTGTTGATTTGGTGCAGAAGTTCTCCGCTTCATGTGAATGAGACTTTTTCAATCTTGTCCACATAGCTTCTCACGCATTCTGCAGCATTTCCGCCCCGTATGTACATAGATTCACACATCGCAGATTCACTGTGGAAGTTCCATTGCAGATTTCACAGGGAAATCCTGCAGTAATCTTATATATAAAAGGCAAAATCTGTTTGTGCAGTACACAAATCCTCAGTTCTGGTCCGATTTGAGTGAAATTTTGCCTGAGCGTTCTTCAGCACTAGGTGATGAATATTGGCGTAACTAAAAATCGAAAACTCACTGACTTTCCCTGTAATTTTTGCCTGTAGCAACCAATCACAACCCAGCTTTCATTTCTTACACAGCCGAGGTAAAATGAAAGCTGCGCTGTGATTGGTTGCTATTTCTTATACTGCTGAGGTAAAATGAAAGCTGCACTGTGATTGGTTGCTATGGGGAACACAGATTTTTTTTTTGGACAGCTTTTAGGCCGCATCCACACGGGAGACACAATAACAATGTGAAAAAATTGCAGCAATATTACATTGGTGGTCCGTGTGATAACGCTGAGCTTTCTCACTGCTATACTGCGATTTTATGGTGCTACAAAGTCACACGACTTTATAGCCCAACCTGTGAGGATTTTTTTAGGTGGGTGGGACCTTGAAATATAAGCCATACCCTAAAAATAAGCCCTAGCTGCAGTAAAAAATAATAATAATAATACATCACCTAAAAAAAGCGCTGTCCGGCTCCAGCGCGGGTCTCTTCTTAACGTCCGGCACTCGTCTTCAGTCTTCTTTCAGCCCTTTATGGATTAGAGAATCAAAATCCCTACCTCCAGGAAGGGCTGCTGTGATTGGTTCACAAGTGCTGGGGGCTCAGCCAATCAGAGCCGACGCTCGACGAACCAATCATAGCCATTCATTCATTCATGGAATAGCTGTGATTGGTTCATCGAGCACTGGCTCTGATTGGCTAAGCGTCACATTACTTTCGCGTGGATTTTTGTGCAGATTTCAATTATTGTG
Organism: Eleutherodactylus coqui; assembly: GCF_035609145.1. Lineage (NCBI taxonomy): Eukaryota > Metazoa > Chordata > Amphibia > Anura > Eleutherodactylidae > Eleutherodactylus > Eleutherodactylus coqui. The sequence goes on along the minus strand of NC_089839.1, from coordinate 206,695,287 downwards.
TAGTGGCCAAAAGTCTGTATATCTGTATAACTGTCATACATGTCATGTCTTCAATGTGGATGCACTGTGCAAATTGTCTTGTCTTTAGTTATGTGTATTGCACAGCTGCAGCATGTAAGTGGTTAATGTCTGTGAATGGCTGGGGTATGTCTGGAAATTGTAACCAATTGTCTTGTCACGTGGGTATGTAAGATATAAATATGAGTGCAAGCCAAAATGTGTGTTCTGTTCTGGCTGGCTGTCATTGGAGATCCTTGGCTTCAACAGTTGAGTGTGGAGGGAGAGTGCCGACCACATGGGGGTACCTTCAACCCTCATGTGTTGAAGTGATGGAAGCAGAGGAGAGGTACCCTGATGACATAATCCCAGGACCCCTATCCTAGGAGAGAGAGAGAAGGAGCGGCCGTGCAGTGTTCAAGTGTCCACCTGCAAGTGAGTGTCAGTGGAGCGTTGTGTTCTCCTCCGGTATGTGTGTCCAGGAGTGGAATCATACTGATAACCTAGACTGTAGGCCCAGTGTCATCCTGTGTCCTCCTCCCTGACCTCGTTGAACAGTTCTTCCTGCACTGGTGTGTGAAGTTGTTTTCAAGTGGACAAGTAAAGTTCCAGTCACTGCCCGTTCCCAGTGATTGAAGTTTCCAAATTCAACTGTGTGGACTTTCTTATTTGCCCGTTGGACATCCAACGGAGTAAGGCCTCATGTCCACGGGGAAAATCAGATCCGCTGCAGATTCTAAATGTAGAATCTGCAGCGGGTCCCTCCTGCCCCGCGGACATGAGCGCCGAAAATAGCAATTTAAAAGTATTTACCTATCCGGCGCGGGCGGGGAATGTCAGCTGTTCCTCACGGCCGGATCTTCATTTTCGGCCGGCGGATGAATTCCTGACGCCGGCGGCACGTCGCCGGCACGTCGTCGACGTGCCGCGCGCATGCGCCGGGCACATCCGCCGAGCCGAAGCAAGGAAGATGCGGCCGTGAGGAACAGCTGACATTCCGCGCCCGCGCCGGATAGGTAAATTCTTTAAATTCCTATTTTAGGTCTCCCGCGGATCCGGACGGCTTCCATAGGCTTCAATAGAAGCCCGCGGGAGCCGTCCCCGCGGGAGACCCGCATGAAAATGGAGCATGGTCCAGATTTTTTCATGCTCCATTTTTTTTTAAATCACTTTTATTGACGATCCGCGGGTATTTATGTACCCGCGGGTGGTCAATGCATCCCTATGGGGTGCGGATCCGCGCGCGGGGGATCCGCTGCGGATTTTAAATGTCATTTTGCCCGTGGACATGAGCCCTAAAGGAATAGTGGCATCACGCGTGACAACTCTTCAGATCCACCACAGTACTTATTAGGGTAACTGCTTCCCCAGCGTTGCCTGGAAGAGGCCTAGCGGTGCCTTGACTGAGTTGTGTAGAGCCACCGTGACAAGTGCCATCTCTACCCCACCATCTCCTCAGCATGTTCCTCGTGTCTCGGTCGCTGCGGGACGTTACAATTGCATTGCAGGGAATGAAATTCGTGGCAAAAATCCATCTCTTTTCCACAACCGCATGCTGATGGTTTTCACATCTACAGCATGTCTATTTTCCTTTCCTCTGCTGTAAGTGAATGGGGTTCGTAAAGATTCCTTTCATTTACATTGTACTTTCATTGTTGTGGCGCGCACTCTGCAGCTGAAATTCCAAACCAATGATGCTGTGTGTGTCTGAACTCGCCCTTATAATTACGATGATCAGAGTCATTCATAAATCCTCCCCCATAGTAAGTGGAGTCATTGTCCCCCTGTAGTTGTAACTTAGACGGGGAGTGATGACTGGGGTGAAATCCAAAGCAAATTCACATGTAACGTGTGCGGATTTTGCGGTGGAAAACCGTGGCTGAAATATGAGGCGGAGTATCGAATTTCTGCCAGTTTTGCACTGATGCAGATCCGCATGCAGATTATCTCCATTGAGTGGTTACCATGTGTGGCTACCCAATGCAGATTTGGAAGCCATGTCAAGGTGTCACATGTCTCTTTTTTTTCTTCCATAACATAATTTCAACGTGGAAGCTACATGAAACACACTTAGGCCGGGCTCACACGGGCAGACAAGATTCCGCATGTGGTAGGCCCGCAGAGGATTCCAGCTGTGAGCCTGGACGGCGACCCTGTGTACCTGATTAATCTGTATTGCGGATGATCGATTTTTTTTTTTTTGATTTTTTTTTTTTTTACTGTTTCTATTACCCATGCCGTCGCTAAGTGATGACGCGGGTTGGACAGCCTCCATTGACTTCAATGGAAGCCGTTTGTGACAACATAGAGCATGCTGTGAGCCAGCCTAGTTGTTGTAGTAGTCCTGGAGCCAGCCTAGTTGTTGTTGTCCTCTCAGGGCAAGCCCAGTTGCTGTTGTAGTCCCGGGGGCCAAGCCCAGTTGCTGTTGTAGTCCCGGGGGCCAAGCCCAGTTGCTGTTGTAGTCCCGGGGGCCAAGCCCAGTTGCTGTTGTAGTCCCGGGGGCCAAGCCCAGTTGCTGTTGTAGTCCCGGGGGCCAAGCCCAGTTGTTGTTGTAGTCCTGGGGGCCAAGCCCAGTTCTATGTTTTATATAGGTTATAGTTACAAAATTTTTAGTAATTGTTATGTCTAACAGTATGGGGGACAAATACTTTTTAGGATGTGGAAGCAGCAAATGTGAATATCTTTGTGTGAATTCTTGCAGAAGGGATTTTCTCTTTCACCGTGTTCTCGTGTTTTCCTCTCAGAGCAGGCACTTAGCGACACATAGCCAAGAGCGCAGCAGTCGAGTTAATGCAGTAAACCGAGTGAATAGAGATGTGGTGGCGCCTCCTGGGCGAAATTCACTCTTCAGCTTCCTGATGCTTTTGGAATTTTTTTCACCTTTGCAGAAGTTTATATCAGATTATTTACCATTCGTGTTTGAAGGTGGGGCTGTGGAAATAAGCGCACAGTGAGAACCAGGACTGTGACTAAGCTCCACCTCCATGCATTCCTTCTTATATTTTGTGTATTGATTTAGAATACTGATACTCATTGCATTCTAGCTCCTCATTATCCCCTTCTATTCAGTACCCTTCCCACTCCTTACCCTCTTGTTCTCATTATCCTCCCCTCATCATTCCAGCCTACTCATTGCCCTGCACTTTCTCATTACCATCCCCTCAACCCTTCCTCTTCCTTATTGCCTTCTGCATCTTCATCCGACCCCTCCTCCTTACCCTCCCCCCCTTCATTTTCACCTCCTTCATTTTCCTCCGATCCTCATTACACCCTCCCCATCCTCATTTATACCCCCCTTACTCATTATCCTATTCCTCTTTCTTATTATCCTCCCCCTTCTTCATTGTCCCCTCCCCTTCTTCATTGTCCCCTCGCCTTCTTCATTGTCCCTTCCCCATCTTCATTGTCCCTTCCCCATCTTCATTGTCCCTTCCCCATCTTCATTGTCCCCTTCCCCATTGTCCCCCCCCCCTTTTTCATTGTCCCCTTCCCCTTCTTAATTGTCCCCTTCTTCATTATCCCACTTTTCATTGTCCCTTCCCCCTTCTTCATCGTCTTCTTCCCCTTCTTCATCGTCCCCTTCCCCTTCTTCATTGTCCCTTCCTTCATTGTCGCCTCCCCCTTCTTCATCGTCGCCTTCCCCTTCTTCATCGTCGCCTTCCCCTTCTTCATCGTCGCCTTCCCCTTCTTCATCGTCGCCTTCCCCTTCTTCATCGTCGCCTTCCCCTTCTTCATTGTCCCCTTCCCCTTCTTCATTGTCCCCTCCCCCTTCTTCATTGTCCCCTCCCACTTCTTCATTGTCCCCTCCCCCTTCATTGTCCCCTCCCCCTTCTTCATTGTCTCCTTCCCCATTGTCTGCTTCAGCTTCTTATTTGTCCCCTCCCCTTTCTTCATTGTCCCCTCCCCCTTCATTATCCTCTCCTCCTCATTATTCCTCACTCCTCCTCATTAGAGCCCTTTTCCACAGAGCGATCAATGTTCAAATTATTGCTGGATTGTGTGAGTCTGAACACTAATCACACATGTTGGCGCTGCCAGCGCCTGAACAACAAACCATAATTTGCTGGTCATTCAGTTTTGGCAAGCATAAAAATCAGATGATGATCGGCTCGTGTAAAGTTCTACGAGCAACTTCCTGCATACAGTGAATGGAGGTGGGGGGGTGGAGGAGATCTCTGGCATGCTCCACCTCCATTCACTGACCAATTATCGTGTGAAAGCACAGCAACAGTAATCGCTGGGATGACTTTTGGACACTTCAGCACTTGAAATTGTCCCATCAAAAAGGACCATAACTCTCCTCTTCCTCATTTCCCTCCCCCTTTTGTAAAGTGTGACAGTACATGCTGGGAGTTGTAGTTCTTGTATATTCTGCTGGAACTTTCTGCCCCCTTTAGATCATTACTCTTAAACATGAGGGCAGTGAGAAGTCTATGCGCTGTAAGCATTGTACTGGGATCTGTAGTTCTCCCACCATCCTATAGAGATTGGTGTCCTCCTGCTGACAGGAGACGATAGATACAAGATAAATGCAGAAAAACCAGCGTGAGAAAAACAGGAAGAGAAGAGATCCGTATAGATGGACGATAGACGCGAGGAGAGGCGGGGGTGGGCGAGGGCCAGCACAATGGCCGCTTTATACTCACTCATTGCAGACTCTCTCTTCACATCTCCATAGAAACCTTTAAAGGATGCCGGGGTCCTCACGTGGGGACCAGTGGGGTCTGGAGACGGCTTCCCAGCTCATCGGTGACACTTTAGCGACCTCTCCACAGCCTGAGTATCCCTGGCCATCGTCTCCACGTGCCAGGGGCACATAACGCCTGTGACCACCTCCAGTAGGGGCTGATGTGCCCGCTGGCACTGAGCTCTACAGACGGGTCACACTGGCATCAGCTTCCAGCCACATTCCAGACCCACTTTCTTTACACTATGGTGATTGCGCTATCCTGTTTCGCTAAAATGCCCGAAACTAACAGAAACCTGTTGTACCTGAGGAGAGCTGGCGGCTTTGGTCACCAACTTAGTAATGGCGGCTTTGGGTTCCGTCTGATGTTTGTGACATTCCAGACAGAACCCCAGGACAGACACCATATATGGGCCCCAAATGCCATATGAGTGTAATGTAATACTGCGTTCAAAATGAACCCGCAACATGTGAATGCACCCTAAGGCTGGGTTCACACGGGAGCAAAATCCAGCAGAAATCTCGCGGAATGACCGCATGGAAATACAGCAAGATTTCAGTGGGAGTAATGCAGCTTCAAATCTGCAGCCTTTCGCCACGAATTTTGAAGCAGCATAGTTAATAGTTCAAGAATAGTTAAAAATCCGTAAAAAGCATTTTGCATCCTCAAAAATCATGCTAGGGCTTATGTTTGGGGTAGGTCTTATTTTCAGGGAAACAGTGTACCAACTCAGACCACTGCAGTGTGTGCGGCGCAGTCGGATCCTTTCGCAATGACAGTGGGCCCAGCGAACAGCTGATTGGCAGGGATTTCAATCAGTGGACCACCTCTGGTCAACTATTGATAACCTATTTTGAGATTGAGTAATCAATAGTATAGGTCTTCTAGCTGAGTGCTTGGGGGTTTGCTAGCTGGGTGTTTGGTGTTTCCTCACTGGGTGCCGGGGGTCTCCTTCCTGGTTACTAGGGGTCACCTGGCTGGGTGCCGTGTGTCTCCTTCCTGAATTCCAGGTTTCTCTCGGCTGTGTGCAGGGGATCTCCCTCGCTGGATTCTAGAGGTCTACATGCTGGGTTCCAGGGGTCTCCTCACTGGGTTCTGGGAGGTGTTTTCGCTGGGTGTCAGGGGTCTCCTCGCTGGGTGTTGGGCTCTCCTCCTCTCTGGGTTCCAGGGTGTCTACTCACTGGGGGTCCCCTTGCTGTTTGCTAGATGTTTCTGTGCTGGATTCCATGGGTTTCCTCTCTGGCTTCCAGCGGTCGTCTGGCTGGGTGCTGGGGGTCTCTTTGTTGGATTCCAGCAATCTTCTCACTGGTTGCTACCCTGTTTCCCTGAAAATAAGACATACCCTGAAAATAAGACATAGCATGATTTTCCAGAATTTCTGAGGATGCAAAATGATTTTTCAGGCTTTTTGAGGATGCTTGAAATACAAGCCCTACTCCAAAATTAAGCCCTGCTAACAGTTAATTTAAAAAGTCAATTTAAATAGTGTCCAGGCAGCTATACATGTAAAAAAGTTAAACCTTTGTGAACAAAAATTAATATAAGACACTGTCTTATTTTCGGGGAAACACGGTAGTAGTCTCCTTGCTGGGTATTTCCTTGCTGGGTTCTAGGGGCTCTTCACTGGCTTCCAGCAATCTTCTCATTTGGTGATGGGGGTCTCCTCGCTAGGTCGTGTTGCTGATTTCTTAAATTCCTCATTGGGAAGGTAAAGTAATGAGACTCCTGTGAACATTTCTGTGACATTTCTTATCTTCTCTCTGCAGGGAATCTTCCCCATCAATGTGATTCACCTGAAGAAAGCCACAGTCAGCAACAGAGGGTGAGTCAGGCGAGCGGACACCATATGTGATGTAATGGGGGGGGCTATCACTGGATTATGGGAAAGCTCTGTGACACCAATGTAGTTACCATGACAACTTGCACAGGAGCTGAGAGGGGTAGTAGTACCGGTGCAGGACTCTGATCAGTGTCGGGGATGTCGGATGATGGTTGTACCACTATGACTGACTGCCAGGAAGAGCTGTATGAGGATGTGGGAGCATGTGGATGACTGAGAAATAGCAGCTCATTGAGAGCAAAAACACCTGAGGGTGGTGGTCAGGCAGCTACTTCCCATTCCAGTAGCTCAATAATGCAGTTTACATGAGAACTGGCGGGGGAATCATCAGGCCCCTTACATAGACTACTAATCTCCATAAAAGATGGCGTCTGGCAAAGCCATAACCCAAACGTCATTGTGTCTGCAAACCGTACAAGCCTTCTGTCCAGACGTGATCCATGCCGCAAATGAGATGAAGATTCCCGAAGTGTCACCAAGACGCAGTTTCTGTTCAGATCTATATACAACATCCTTTACTTATTCTGCGCTTTCTCTAGTCACATCCAGAGCTGTATTCACAACTTTGACATTGTCATATCTTTTACTTTTTAGTTGCATTCAAAGTAGCCTTCCCAATGCTCCTGTTACAACATGTTTATGCTCCAGTCACATCCAAAGCAGCAGTTGACTATTACAATTTTATTTCTTATATACTCCAGGGAAATCCTGAACTGCATTCATAATTGTGCTGTTTTGTTTTTTGTTCACACTTCTTATACCCCAAATCTTCGCCTCATCAGATCACTGTGTGTAGAGAACCTGCTCTGATATGTTGCATTGTGGGAGATGTAGTTCTTACATATATTTTCTATAGTGCCCTCTGGGACTTCTGCTGAGGTGGTAAAGGTGGGTGCTTAAGCACAAGAAGTAGCTATCAGAATTGTAAAGGCAGCTTTGATTGTGATCGGAGTATAGGTGTAATATAACAACAAAATAGTGACTGCAGTTCTGGATGTGACTGGAGTATATGACACAATGTAACGGCAGAATTGTGATTGCAGCTCTGATTGTAACTGCAGTTTAAGAAATGACATAACTGCAGAATAGTGAATTCTGCTCTGGTTGTGACTAAAATATATGGTGTGATGTAACAGCAGAATTGTGAATGCAGCATTAGTTGTGACCAGTGCATAAGATGTGATATAACAACAAAATAGTGAATGCAGCTCTGGATGTGACCAGAGTATAAGACACAATATAACAGCATAATTTTGAATGCAGCTCTGTTTCTGGCTGAAGTATAAGACATGATATAACTTCAGATTGTGAATGCAGCTCTGGTTGTGACTGCAATTTAAGAAATTACAGAACTGCATAGTTGCGAATGCATCTCTAGTTGTGACTAGAATATAAGGCATGACGTTACTGCAAAATTGTGAATGGAATAGTGCTTGTGACTGGTAGATAAGACATGTTACAGCAAATTAGTGAATGTGGCTCTGGATGTGACTGGAGTATGACATGATATAACTGCAGAGTTGTGAATGCAGCTCTGGTTGCAACTAGAGTATAACACACAATGTAAATCAAGACCAGTAAAGTATATACAAAGTTACGTAACCCAATACGTAAAATTAACTTCTAAGAGGTTGCCCTTCCGCCACTTATTTGCTGCCTCTGTGGTACCTGACGGAGAAGCCCCCGAGTCTCGGCTTGTCCTAGTGACGAGCTGTAAGTGGATCCAGTATATGACATTTTCAGCCCCTGCAGGGTAATCGGCTGCCACAGAATGAGGTTGCGCCGGTGATCAGTGTGACAGGTCGGCGCCTGCGGAGAGCGGAAGACTCCAAGAGACGACGGTCACAATCTGTGAAGGTGTCGGTGCCGCTGCATTTATTAATACACTACCTTCTCCCGGACACCAGGCAGTCCTGTGCAGCTGCTTCTCCAGCAAGGTGAACACTTAGTAGGATGGACATGAAATATTCATCTTCTCCAGGCCACTCTGATGGTGATGCAGCCCTGTAACATGCATATTTCATGAGCGCCAGGCATTAACACACTTGTCAAGATGACATCCTCATTGACAGGACGTTCACCTTCACTTGCTGGATCCTACAAGATGTGAAATTCAGATTCTTCTCCATACAGGGAGCTGTCAGAGTACGGTCTGATGCCAGCACCACCGCATTAGTAATTTCTGGTTGTAAGTCGGGTGACAACCCATATGGCCACCATTCCAGCTCTACTAGTGGTTGTCGCCCAGCCACGATGCATTGTATTAGGGAATTCACTGACAGAGTTGTCATTCAGGACTCTGGAGAAGCTGGGTGACTACTCCTGCTGGACTGATAGACGCTGGTGTAATAAGAACACTTGTCCTCCTAGGTTGGCTCCTCCACTGGGGCTCATCTCATTAAGTCCTCCTGCAGAGCTCAGATCTTGGCTTTTTCCTCCCTCTATAGTGGAAGTTGTGCCATACAACAAAAGCGACTGAAGTGTCTGACTATAGATGACGGGCAGTGTTACATTTACCTGTGTCCTCCCAGAATCCCTTTCACTGCAGCACTCCTCTTTCTGGAGTTCTGTTCATCCTGAGCCTCCTGGTACATGAATACAATGCTAGAACTACAGGGTAGTTAATCGTAGCTCTACACGGCAGTGCAGGTACATTTACCCTTCTGGACATGTGCAAAGTTAGGTGATAACCCTTTATAGGCAGTATAATGGATGATGTGAGATTAGTGGTTGTCGCCCAGCATCTGTCATCCATAACAGACAAAATTGTTCAGAAAGTGTGCATATATGTGAGCTTTGCTGTTGGTTGAGTGTCTGTTGCTGTTGTTGGATGTATGTGCATTTGGTTTGCTGTCTGTGTGCTCTGCTCCTGGTTGTGTGTCTGTGTGTGTCTTGCTGTGGTTGTGTGTGCGTGTTATGTGTTGTGTCTGTATGCCTTGCTGTGGTTGTGTGTGCATTGCTGCAGGGTGTGTGTCTGTATGCCTTGCTGTGGGTTGTGTGACTGTGTGTGTCTTGATGTGGTTGTGTGTGCCTTGCTGTGGGTTGTGTGACTGTGCATGTGTTGTGTGTGTCTTGATGTGGTTGTGTGTGCGTTGCTGCGGGTCGTGTGTCTGTGTGCGTTGTATTGTGTGTGTTTGTGTGCCTTGCTATGATTGTGTATGCGTTGCTGTGGGTTGTGTGACTGCATGTGCATTGCATTGTGTGTGTCTGTAGGCCTTGCTGCGGCTGTGTGTCCTTTCCTGCAGATTCTGTGTCTGTGTGCGTTGAATTGTGTGTGTCTTGCTGTGGTTGTGTGCGTTAGTGCTGATTGTGTGTCTGAGTGTTTTGCTGTGATTGTGTGTGCTTTGCTGCAGATTGTGTGTCTGTGTGAGTTGAATTGTGTGTGTCTTGCTGCAGGTTGTGTGTCTGTGTGAGTTGAATTGTGTGTGTCTTGCTGTGGTTGTGTGTGTCTTGCTGTGGTTGTGTGTGCCTTGCTGTGGTTGTGTGTGCCTTGCTGCGGATTGTGTGTATGTGTGTGCGTTGTATTGTGTGTGTCTGTGTGCATTGCTGCAGGTTGTGTGTGCGTTGCTACAGGTTGTGTGTCTGTGTGTCTTGCTGTGAGTTGTGTGTCTGTGTACTTTGCTGTGGTTGTGTGTGCCTTAGTGCGAGTTTTGTGTCTGTGTGTATTGTGTGTTTGTGTGCTTTACTGCAGATTGTGTGTGCATTGCTGCGGGTTGTGTGTCTGTATGTGCGTTGTATTGTGTGTGTCTGTGTGCCTTGCTGCAGGTTGTGTGTGCGTTGCTGCAGGTTGTGTGTCTGTGTGTCTTGATGTGGTTGTGTGTGCCTTGCTGCAGGTTGTGTGTCTGCGTGTGCATTGCATTGTGTGTGTGTGTCTGTGTGCCTTGCTGTGGTTGAGTATGCATTGCTGCAGGTTATGTGTTTGTGTAAGCGTTGAATTACGTGTGTCTTGCTGTGGTGGTGTGTGTTTGTGTATGCCTTGCTGCGGGTTGTGTGTCTGTGTGCCTTGCTATGGTTGTGTGCATGTTGCTGCGGGTTGTGTGTTTGTATGCGGTGCTACAGGCTGTGGTTGTGTGTGCGTTGCCGCAGGTTGTGTGTGTGCCTGTGTACGTTGCTGCGGGTTGTGTGTATGCCTGTGTACGTTGCTGTGGTTGTGTGGGCATTCTTACGGGTTGTGTGTCTGTGTTGTATTGTGTGTGTCTGTGTGCCTTGCTATGGGTTGAGTGTCTGTGTGCCTTGCTATGGTTGTGTGTGTGCTGCATCAGGTTGTACGTGCATTGCTACTGGTTGTGTGTCTGTGTGTGCATTGTGTGTGTCTGCGTGCATTGCTGTTGCTGTGTGTGCATTGCTGCCGGTTGTGTGTCTGTGTGTGTGTTGTGTGTGTCTGTATGTGCGTTGCTGTAGATTGTGTGTCTGTGTGTGGTTTGTATTGTGTGTGTCTGTGTGCCTTGCTGCGGATTGTGTGTGTGTCTGTGTGTTTTGCTGTGGTTGTGTGTGCCTTGTTGCGGGTTGTGTGTCTGTGTGTGTGTTGTGTGTGTGTGTCTTGCTGTGGTTGTGTGTGCCTTGCTGCGGGTTGTGTGTGTGCTCTGGGGATCTGTGCAGGGTACGTGGGAGGTTTATGTTTCGCTCCTTTTTGGATGCCTCATTACTGCACAGATCGGAGAGGAGGCAGCCATACAGCAGAGGTAGGAGCCTCCATCCTTCTCTCATCTCCATCCACCTGGCCAGAGATCCAGACAGCCCGACCTCCGAGATGTGCCCTGCGTACTGTGCATGTATGGCATGGGGGGACGGGAGCAGACGTCTGCACAGAGGGGGCATGCTGTGTGTGTGGCAATGGCACCAGTGGGGGAGTCTCTTGTCATTTAACCCATTTACTGCCACATAAATGCACCACAAGACTGCACAGCTGTATGTATGATGTACCAGAATATGCCAGGCTGTGCCATCAATCAGATTTCTGACTGTATGATAGGTCAGAATATAACAGGTTGTGCCATCGCATGATATGTGATTGTGTATATATATATATTTATATATATATATATATCAGGATATGCTAGACTGTGCCATTGTATGTGATTGTATATATATCAGGATATACCAGGCTGTGCCATCATATGAGATGTGTGATTGTATATGTGACGTATCAGGATATGCCAAGCTGTGCCATCCTATATGATTGTATGCATGATATATCAGGCTATGCCATCAAATATCTATCTATCTATCTATCTATCTATCTATCTATCTATCTATCTATCTATCTATCTATCTATCTATCTGTGCCATTATATGAGATATGTGATTGTATATACGGTATGTTAGGATATGCCAGGCTGTGCCACCATATATGTGATGTCACTATGTGCCAGGCTGTGCCGTTGTATGAGATATATGATTGTTTTATATAATATGTCAAGATATGCCAGGCTGTGCCATTGTATATGTGATTGTATATATGATATGTAAGGATATGCCACGCTGTGCCATTGTATATGTGAGTGTATGTATGATATATTAAGATATACTAGGCTGTGCCATTGTATGAGATATGTGATTGTATGTATAATATAGTGGGATATTCCGGGCTCTAGTTCTGTGTATGATGTCAGGATGTAACATTTTACATTATCACAGTATGTATGACATGTCAGGATTTGCCAGTTGGTGCCATAGTATGAGAGAGATCATTATTTGTATGATATGTCCATATGTGCCAGCCTGTAACATCATAGGTAATATGGGATTCTTTATATATGCTAGGATATGCCATTGTATGTGATTACATGTATGATATGTTAGGAAATGCCAGGCTGCGCAGAGTCGGGACATGTGATTGTCAGTGTATGTTAATATATGCCAGGCAGTGCCATCTTATGAATGATATGTAAGGATAGGTGATGGTATGTGTATGTTAGGATATGTCTACATGTAATTACACCTGATGATATAGAGGAATGTATGTACCATGAGGAGGGGGCATTGCTAGCTATAGATGTGTCTATACATATATATTGGTGCGCTACACTCTACTGGTTCATGTGGTTGTATGCTGGGAACTGTAGCTGCTCAATATGTTATATGATGTATGTGCGGGGGCAGGGGGAGTGTGTGTAGTACCACATCATGGGGGTGTAATATCGTGGGGGAGCTTGTTCTTTCGGATAGTGTGGAAATAAATGGCAGGCGGAGGCGAGGATGATTTACAGCGAATATTAACTTTTTACTGAACATCTACTTACTGGTTACACTCCATAGGGGGGCACTGAAAACCGTAGCGTTACTAATACAATTTCAGTTAGGCCCTACGGCTGCTTCAAGTAATGGGTCTCAGTACCTTGTAGCTACATGGGGTAAAGGGTCTCGGTCCACAGTCCTTGGGGCGACGACTTTGTGGCTACATGGGGTAACAGGTCTCAGTCCACAGTCCTCAGGTCAATGGCCTTACAGTCCCAAGGGTTAACTGTATACACAGTCTCTAATTGTCCTGCAGTCCCGAAGGACCTCCCTGGTACAGGGACATGTTCTCTGGCCCAAAACCACCTTTCACCACTGGTGACAACCTCCCTGGTTACTCTCTGGTATGGGCACCCAATGCGCAAGTGCAGAGAGGTTCCTGTCCACTTCTGCATCACAGCAGGCCACACTCCCCTCGCAGGTCCTCATTCTGCTTTTGGGGTGACCAATGATAGGCATCCATCTGTCATCGTCATCTGTGGCCATCTAGTCTCTGGTCAAGCTGGAAGGAAGACTTTCTCTCCTGGCATGCATATGGGTGTTCTTGCCAGGCCGCACTGGTACATGTGGTTGCATGCTGGGAACCCTGCTCAATTGGTCATCAATTGAGCGGAAGGGAAACTTCCACTCATTCTGCACATGGGCATAGATTTCTTTGGGCTGCTTGAATATATCTGGCCATCTGCAATTCTCCGCAGTTAAGGCAACACTCTGCTCCCTGACTAGGAATAGTGTTGAAGTCCCACATACATTCAGCAGGGGGAAGACTCCCTCTCCTACTGTACCCCGTCCTTAGCCAGGGACTCTGCGCCTATGTCTCTACTTGTGCCTTCCTGGCCCTCTGGCTCTGGTGGTCTGTTGGCACGACCGCCACTCATTTTGGGTTGCACTAGTCCTTAGGGTCCTGTCTGGGAACTGAACCCGTGACCGGAATGTTTGAAGACAGCAGCTGCCATTCATTCCCCAATTCTCTGTATTATGGCATGTAAAGCTAATTTGGTGTTCCATGCCAGCTGGATCCAAGTGACACATTCAGTGACTCCCCCAGACTTCTGTAGACAAGGTACGGATAGTGCCAAAGGCCCAGTAAAGCAGAGCTGCAGTGTAAAACATGGAGGAGCCGCAGCCTGAGCATCTGATGAAGTGGATTTCAGACAACAGGCACTGTAGCTGAGCTGAAGACATTGATCAGAGTTGGGCCTTTATGGAGCAGAACTGCAGTGTAAAACATGGGGAAGGGACTGAAGAGCAGACTGAGCATCTCCTACAGCAGGGGGTGGACTTCAGACTACATCAAAGTTATACAGTAATGGAGGAGAGAGAACCATCAGTGGACACTGGAGTCAGTAAATGACATAGAGGCGAGGAGGTGTCCTGTAAATGTACTGATACACAGATGATGTAGAGTCCTCCTCATTCTCGTTTTTTGGATGACGGTTTTGAGCCACAACCTGCGTCCGAATCCCCATCCTTTTGAGATCCCTTTGAATGCAAAGGAAATCCGCACTGTAGTTCATACAGATTTTGAAATCTGCGCCACAGAAAAAAAAAAGAATTCACATGTCAATTCTTAAGGGTCCATTCACACTTCCATGATCTCACCGCATATTATGCATGCCTGCGTAGTACATGGTGAATGGAATCAAGGAAAGTACATTGATTTTCATTGATCGATTCACATTAGCGTATAGATGCGCTCATGAAGAAGATCGCAGCATGCTCTACCACGTAGCACACACAAACAGCCCTATTGCTTTCTATGGGTAGTGTATGCAAACTGTCCATGTGCAATACATTGCGTATGGGCAGCGTTGCATATGCAACGCCCCTAGTCACACTGTGCATGACAGCGTACGTGAGATACGCTGTCATGCACAGTGCACTACTTCTGCCATACGTAGCGATACCAGCTTACAGGGTGAACCCACACAGTGTTTTATGCATACGCCTGTGGGAATGAGCCTTAACGTGATTTCCACGTGTAAACCACATGGGGTGGCTGTATACGGATTAGCTACATTGAATGAGGCAAAAGGCTTGTTTACCTCTTCCTCAGAGCCTGCATCACAGATTTCCATTGCAGGGATTGTGCCAAGTTATAAAGTTATCTGCTATCCACAGGATAGGGACTAACTTTATGGTAAGTGCTGGTCAACCCCACCATTCCTAAACATTGGGGTCCAATCAGCCCCCGAATCAACGGAGCAGAGGTTGCACAGGCATCGCTTCTCCATTCACTTCAGCCATTGCAGCTGAGATTGCCAAAGTACTTGCGCTCAATAATCTCCAGCTCTGTCATTGAAGAGATTGGAGTGGCGGCATGCCTGTGCCACTTCCGCTTCGATCGCTCAGTTCTCGGGATTGGTGTGGGTCCCAGCAGTCAGACCCCAACCTATCATGAAGTTAGCCAATATCCTGCAGGTTGGGGATAACTTTATATTAACCCTTTGCAATCCAATTTTGGATTCAGTGTTTCCTCGGGGGGCTTTCTCTTTCTGCCATTATACTATGGCGCTGTCTGCTGGCTAGAACCAGTACTGCGGTATGTGACATGCTGGAGAGGCCCCCGACAACAGAGCAGCCAGTAATATACAGTAAGAATACCCTGCTGGACATCCTCCGACATCGGAACTGTACAGCCTTCAATCAGAATGTCTTCGGACGTCAGACAGTGGATTGGAAAGGGTTAAGGAAGAAATAGCGCAGTGTTACGTCATCCTGGAAAATGAATCCAGACGTATCCCATTATAGTAAATGGCACCTTTCACCGGCACTTCAGGATTCACCTTTGCGTTGCTCCTATGATGTAGCAGAACTGAACTATGTGGCGTCAATGTGAACGCGCCCTAAATCAAATCTGCGCGTGGATCCGCATGCAAATCCGCAGCAGAATTCTGAGGCTTATCTATGGGTTATAAGGCAGGTCGGCGTCAGAACGCTGTGAACAATATGTTCTCGGACGTTGCATTACATCATCAATTGTACCGGAGCTAAATGAACCCCGTTTTCCTTTTTTTTTTTAGTCCCTTTCAGCTAACCTTTTTGGTCCGAGCGAGCCTGTCACATGACTGCTTGCACCTGAGGGGGTGGAGCCTGACTTGATCATTGCTGTGGGAAAATAGTTGTCATGGAGATGGCAGCTATGAGTTGTTATAATGTAGGAACCATATGGTAACCGTATCTAAGTGAGGAGGCTCTTTGCATCTTCTTATATGACCCTGTGGATTTGTGCACTTGTTTAATAAATGTATTACAGATGACACAAATGTCACTGATTTCCCAGAGTAACTATCTGAGTGTCACCTCGGTTATTGAATATGCAATCAGTGGCTCCGGCCATCAGTGCTGGAGGTCCAGGCCAAGTAGAAGAAGTCAGACAACGGTGGTATTAAGATGTGACTGGCCTCATGTGACCTCTGTCTTCTCCCCTACAGGCAGTATGAGACCGTGGTTCCTGTGGAAGACCCTCTTGTCACAGAGGTGACATCCACGCTGCAAGAATGGGCCTCTCTCTGGAAGCAGCTGTACGTGGTAAGTCTCCGACATTGATGGAGTCGTGACAAGCTAAATAGCGCGCTGACAACGCGGAGGAGGATGTGCATTACTGTACTAATCATGCTGTTGGGGGGCTGTCACCTCTGGTAATGAAGGGGTTATGTGACTGACGTGTTCCGGTCTCTTCAAAGTAGTTGTTGCTGTAGTAACAAGTATTGTACTCTGTGATGGCAGCACAGTGTAGAGTTCTATAGATGCAGGGCGGTGTAGGGTCCTATAGATGCAGGGCGGTGTAGGGTCCTATAGATGCAGGGCGGTGTAGGGTCATATAGAGGCTGGGCAGTGTAGGGTCCTATAGGCACAGAGGGGTGCATATTATAATAGAGATCTGCAGCTAGTTTCCCCTTTATTATATGCACGCTATCCCTGTGCAACATCAGTAGCAGTGTAACCTTGAGGCGTATTGTGACTCACGCCTCAGTGGAGCAGTGGGATCTGTGGCTGCAGACCGTACGTTGAGATTTCACATATGTGATGAGCCGTGAATGTGCATATTATGTGCTACACGGTCAGCACCCTGGGGAACTGATATGGATCGTACATGACCCAGGGAGCCTAAAGGTCTGATGTGGTGTGATCACTACCAGCTTCACACTCGCTACACCTCCACCCTGGATTCAGTCAGCCCCGTTTAGTAATATCCAGGATGTCACCCCTCATACCATTTTGTTTTCTATATGAATAAAGTGGTGGATATAACATGTATGTGTGCAAGAATCAGGCAGATGGTGGATATAACATATATGTGCGCAAGAATCAGGCAGATGGTGGATATAACATATATGTGCGCAAGAATCAGGCAGGGAGTGGATATAACATATATGTGTGCAAGAATCAGGCAGGGAGTGGATATAACATATATGTGCGCAAGAATCAGGCAGATTATGGATATAACATATATGCGTGCAAGAATCAGGCAGATGGTGCATATAGCATATATGTATGCAAGAATCAGGCAGATGGTGGATATAACACATATATGTGTGCAAGAATCAGGCAGGTAGTGGATATAGCATGTATGTGTGCAAGAATCAGGCAAATGGTGGATATATAACATATGTGTGCAAGAATCAGGCAGATGGTGTATATAGCATATATGTGTGCAAGAATCAGGCAGATGGTGGATATATAACATATGTGCGCAAGAATCAGGCAGATGGTGCATATAACATATATGTATGCAAGAATTAGGCAGATGGTGGATATAACAAATATGTGTGCAAGAATCAGGCAGATGGTGGATATAACATATATGTATGCAAGAATCAGGCAGATGGTGGATATAACATATATGTATGCAAGAATCAGGCAGATGGTGGATATAACATATATGTGTGCAAGAATCAGACAGATGGTGGATATAACATATATGTGCGCAAGAATCAGGCAGATGGTTGATATAACATATGTGTGCAAGAATCAGGCAGGTAGTTGATATAACATATGTGTGTGCAAGAATCAGGCAGATGGTGGACATAACATATATGTGTGCAAGAATCAGGCAGATGGTGAATATAACATATATGTGTGCAAGAATCAGGCAGGTAGTTGATATAACATATGTGTGTGCAAGAATCAGGTAGATGGTGGATATAACATATGTAAGCAAGAATCAAGCAGATGGTGGACATAACATATATGTATACAAGAATCAGGCAGGTAGTGGATAAAGCATGTATGTGTGCAAGAATCAGGCAGATGGTGGATATAACATATATGTGTGCAAGAATCAGGCAGATGGTTGATATAACATATATGTGTGCAAGAATCAGGCAGATGGTGGATATAACATATATGTGTGCAAGAATCAGGCAGATGGGGAATATAACATATATGTATGCAAGAATCAGGCAGGTAGTGGATAAAGCATGTATGTGTGCAAGAATCAGGCAGATGGTGGATATAACATATATGCGTGCAAGAATCAGGCAGATGGTGGATATAACACATATATGTGTGCAAGAATCAGGCAGATGGTTGATATAACATATATGTGTGCAAGAATCAGGCAGATGGTTGATATAACATATATGTGTGCAAGAATCAGGCAGATGGGGAATATAACATATATGTATGCAAGAATCAGGCAGGTAGTGGATATAGCATGTATGTGTGCAAGAATCAGGTAGATGGTGGATATATAACATATATGTGTGCAAGAATCAGGCAGATGGTGGATATAACATATATGTGTGCAAAATTCAGGCATGTGGTGGATATAAAATACTAGTAGAGAGCCCGTCCGAGAACGGTGACTGCAGTCTATATATATATATCCATGCTCAGGAAGTGTAGCTCAGTGTGATGGGACCATGTACATTTACCCCAAGGATTGTGCGTGATTGAGAGAGGTGGCTTCATGTTGTTTGTGTGGATGTAGATGATGTGAGGCATAAAGTCTGTTGAAAAGGATGGGCCACGGAAAATTAGCCCAATACACACTGCTATGAAAGCTGACTAAAAAAAAAATCTCTGCAACACACTGTTACGCAACCAATCACAGCACAGCTGTCAATGTTGCTTATTCTGTTGAAGTATGATGAAAGTTGCGCTGTGATTGGTTGCTATGGGCAAAAAAGCTTTTCTTTTAGTCTGCTGCTGACTCTCCACTCAGGGGTCTCTTTGCAGACTCTCCAGACTCTCCTCTCATGGTCTCTCTGCAGCTCCTCCGGACTCTCCTCTCAGGGGTCTCACTGCAGACTCTCCTCTCAGGGGTCTCACTGCAGACTCTCCTCTCAGGGGTCTCACTGCAGACTCTCCTCTCAGGGGTCTCACTGCAGACTCTCCTCTCAGGGGTCTCACTGCAGACTCTCCTCTCAGGGGTCTCACTGCAGACTCTCCAGCCTCTCCTCTCTGGGGTCTCTTTGCAGACTTTCCAGACTCTCCTCTCAGGGTCTCTCTGCAGCCTCTCCAGACTCTCCACTCAGGGGTCTTACCGCAGCCTCTCCTCTCAGGGGTCTTACTCCAGCCTCTCCGGACTCTCCTCTCAGGGGTTTCACTCCAGTCTCTCCGGACTCTCCTCTCAGGGGTTTCACTCTAGCCTCTCCAGACTTTTCTCTCAGAGGTCTCACTGTAAACTCTCCTCTCAACGGTCTCACTGCAGCTTCTCCAGACTTTCCGCTCAGGGGTCTAACTGCAGCCTCTCCAGACTCTCCTCTCAGGAGTCTCTGCTGACACTCCAGACTCTCCTATCAGGGGCCTCTCTGCAGCCTCTCCAGACTCTTTTCTCTGGGGTCTCTCTGCAGACTCTCCTCTCTGGGGTCTCTTTGTGGACTCTCCAGACTCTCCTCTCACGGGTCTCGGTGCAGCCTGTCCAGACTTTCTTCTCAGGGGTCTCTTTGCAGACTCTCCAGAATCTCCTCTCAGGGGCCTCTCTGCAGCCTCTTCAGACTATTCTCTCTGGGGTCTCTCTGCAGTCTTTCTAGACTCTCCTCCCAGGTGTCTCTGCAGTCTCTCCAGACCCTCCTCTGAGGGGGGTCTCTGCCTCACTTAGCATTATTCCTGGGGATGCACCAACCTTGTATGCTCTGGTGCCCCCACAGGTCTCTGGGCACTACCAGTTTCAGGAGCTGCCCACGTCCCTTCACAGCTGCAGGCACAGAGTGTGCTCAACCATGGGGTCACCAGTCCTAGGATGATGTTGGCCTTGTTTAGGGGCTATTACAATGATCTGGATGGCACGCAACCACCAGCTCCTTACACGGGTCTCAGACTCGCCAGCCTCTGCAGCTCTTTCCCTCTCTAGGAATGACCCCTCTGAACCCGTCTCGCCTTGTACACACGGCAGTTTCATGGGCACCACTCTTCTGCCCCAACACCAGCTTTGTGCCCAGTGGATAAGGTACAGACTGCAGCTCCTTCTCCAAAGATGGCTGATGATCCCCTTCTATTCCTCTGAAGATGAGGAGGGTTTGCTAGCCCTTCATCCCTGGAGTTCACTATCCCCATTTCCCATATGTAACCAGCAAGATGGAGAACTGCCATAACCAACCTGTGCGTCATTTCACAGTGCAGCAGAACAGTGGAAGCGGCTGCTTCCATATATGCAGGCGTTTAACTCTTGTACATGTGATTCTCTGTCATTTGCATCAACGTCAGTTTGAAACGTCCATTGATTGACCATTTTCCCTGTGGACAGTCACTGACCCATCACCTACCCCTCCACTGACCCCAAGGGAACAACTGGAACTATACTGCCATGAACTCAGATTTGCCTATCAATAGGTGGCGCCATAGAGGCATTGTTCAATCTGTCCATTTCCATATTTCCCAGAAGTACATGCATGGCCTTATAAGTCTCGTCACACCTACTAGGTGCTCTCCTTATACCCTTCCTGACCAACTGTCTCCTGAGTCATGTATCTAATCCTGTCTCATGAGATACTGTTTGTTGAGCCGCTGTATCTAATCCTATCATATGTGATACTGTCTGCTGAGCTGTGTATCTAATCTGATTATGTATAATACTGTCTGCTGAGCTGTGTATCTAAGCCTATCATATACCATCCTGGTGCTGAGCACGGTCCAGACCTACAGACCCCATCATGGTGTTCCTCTGCCTCTATAGAAGCTTCGTCCGCCCGTGTGCTGATGTGACCTTATTACGGTGACCCAGTTTCTGCGTTTGGGACTGCAGCCCCCAAGCAGCTTCATCTTTTACATTGTGCCCCTCCCCCTCCGCCTGACCCTTACCAATGTGTAAATCCCCTCATCATATTATCTCCGTCCTCCTGCCATGGCTGGATACCATGGATTTAATCCCCAGTCGCCCCCTCCCCCACATGTTGGCATCGGTCAGAGGCTACATGGGGTGCCCGCCACTGGTGACTCTCCTGGGATTTAAGTGCATTAGTTCTCAGATTTGGCCATAGCGCAATAAAAGGAGTTTATAATACACTTACCTCCCCATACTCCAGGATTGGAGGGGAGGCGGGTAAGTGTAACAGTAAATATATCAATCCTGTTTGCGCCTGTACTGACCAGCTGAGCTGACTATTGGACATGGCAGAGTGATGGGTATTTTTGGTTCATATTTCCTGTATGTGAAAACTGTTTGAGTAATGGGAGTGTTTGTAATCTCATCAACACTCGGTGTAAAAGATGCAGCGCCATCAACGCGTATCCCTTATCCATTGTGCAAATGTTTATGATGCATGGCAATAAAAACCACTGCAATGTTGCCCACATTGCGATGCCAGTAGTTCTGCCATTCATTTATTGGTGTCTCCGTATCTTAAGGATCCTCTGTGACATCACCTAGTGCGATGCCCTGATTGAGGCAACGTGGGAAAGTGGCACAGAAAATGGGGGCAAATATCCTTTATTGCCAGGACATAACGATCCCTTTCCCTAGGACGGGGCTCACACGAGTGGGTCAGATTCCGCATTCAGGAGGCCCACAGCGGAGTCCACACCAGTGACCCTGCATACCTCATTAACCTGTATTGCAGGTGACCGTGGCAGCTCGCAGGTGGGCATGCGTAGTATAGTTTTTTTCTTCATTTGTATTTCCCACGCTGTCACTTAGCGATGATACTAGTACCCACAGACAATCCGCAATGTTAATTGCATACGGAGCATGGGTCTGTCAAAATCAACGGAGGCCATCCGCACGGATTCCGCGGTACAATAGAGCATTCTGGGATTTTTCTTCCACTCATGGAATACGCAATTCATATTCACCAGTGTGAATGAGAAATCGAAAGTACATGCCGCCTTTCAATGCCCGCCTTTTACCACGGATCATCTGCGAGGATGGCGATCGCAGAATCCGCAATACAAATCTGCCCGTGTGAGCCTGGCCTTAAACTGATAGGGTTAAATCTGCTGTGGATCTGCATGAAAATCGGCACCAAATGCTGTGGATTTTGATGCAGATTCGCGCATAAATCAGCAGCGGAAAATATGTTGCAGATGCGGTCTGCACCAAAATCCACTGCGTGTGAACATGCACTAAGGGTATGATCACATGGCAGATTCCGCTGTGGATCCGCTTACTGATTGAGTCCTGTCAATGGGCAAAATCCGGAATTTCTGACATATTTTCCACAAAGAGCGCAAAAATGTGTTGGAAACTCTGCACGTTGACAGGACTAAATCCACACGTGGAGCTGCAGATTTTTTCCAGAGTTTGACAAGCGGAGTCTGCACAGAAAATCCTGCAGCGGAGTCCTCCATGTGAACACACCCCAACGAGCGACAGGTCACTACTTTTGTTTTTTTTTTTTTGCATTCCAGACTTAAAATCTGCGTGTGGACAAAGACTGTTTGTAATGGGAATCAGTGTCACAATATGACACTTTTGAAATTGGATTTCTCAGTGGATTTTAAGCAAAATCAATGTTAATTCTGCATTAACCACAGAGAGATCCGCTGTGTGAACACTGCACTAACACAGCTTACAGCTGAGTGTTTGTTACACTGTGTCCAGTCTAGACAATCCTCTGTGAACTGTGGACTGATACATTTTACTCGCACTGATACATTGTAACAAGCTATCAGGACTGGAGAGAGATTTGTGCTGCTGTATATAGAGGATTGTCTATACTGAAGAATTGTAACAAACCCTCAGCTGTGAGAGCCTGACATGATATAGGATGGTTTTTACCCTATATATAAATTGGAGGTTTCGACATAATGGCCCACACGTATTAAGTAGTTTGCACCAGTTTTTGTCATAATGTTCCAAATTTAGGCGATACGCTCCTTTGATTACTTTGGCGCAATTTACTCCCACAAACTTTTTTTAAAGACTGGTGTAGGAAGTGCCAATAACTGTTTATCGGATTAGTTGCATTGCGCGATGATGTAGCTGAAATCACAGGAGCTCCTCTGCTGCGGTGCATTGTGAGAGATGCAGTGTTTAGTACAAATCATCATGCTTCGGTGCAGATCGTAAGCTGCGTCTGTGAGTGGCCACCATGTATGCAGCTCTAGATGTGACTAGAGTATGAGATACGATCTAAATCCGTAAAGTATTTACAAAGATACTTGTCACAGACATGTAATAACATGGCGTTCTGCGGTTTGCATGCGCGGAGCCTCCCTGGTTCGCACTCTTTTCTCTTTGGGTTCTTGGTCTGAACTTGCACATCTGAAGTTCAGCATTTTTAACCCTTTTCTGGTAGCAAGAAGCGCGAGTGACTGTATCCAGGCTCTGTGCTATGTGTTTCCATGGAGACCCAGCAAACCGCGCTTCCCACGCACCGTCTCCTGTCTTTCTGTCTGTGCCCACTCACATCTTTCCTCCTCCTGGCTGGTACCCCGACTGTGCCTGAGAACGGGAGGCCGCAGGAGCCCCGTAATGCCCGCAGAGAGGACGCCGCTCAGTACAGGAGGCACAAATTCATCGCATGTTTTATAGGACAATATTTAAGATGATTCTCGCTTTGTCGCTTCCTTCTCCGGACGGCGTATATTGCAAGTTATCTGCCATAGAGATCAGAGCAGGAAGTTTCTGTATACGCCGGGGTGACCAGAAGATTCCGCGTCAGAGCCTCAAACATGGCCGACTGTAGCCACAACTGTCCGAAGTGGGAACAACAGCTCTGGGACACAAACCGCTGCTGGAAAGTGAACAGGCGCCTTCATGCCCATTCGTAGGGGCTGACCGTTACTGTCTGGGCGCTGTCCGTCTTTTCTACTGCCTGAATGCGACACCATTAAAATAAATTGGTAGATTCAAACGTGCATAAAAATTGCAGCACGTCCTGTTTTGGGCCCTGAAAGTCTGGGAATGTAAAAAATGCAGCGAGTGAACGTAGATGTTACACGCTTGTGGGCTGCGTATTTTTTAACACGTTGCCAAGAGGTAGTGAAAACAACAAAAAATGACATCAGTCGCCAGCCTTGTAATTTTTTCTTTTTTTTTTGAGCGCTTGAAAAATAGATGACACACAGATGGTCACGGGCTTAAAGGAAATTCAAATACACAGCAAAACGTATGCAACACATATGCACACACGCACTCACACACATGCAGTGCAATCAGTGCATTCTGTCATGGGCTGCATCCGCTCGTGTGGATGGGCCCTACACATATGTTCACACTGGAGGAATCCAACAGTTTTTCTGCACAGATTCTACCTCTTAAATTGACAAAAGAAATCTACGGCTACGCCAATGCATTTCTGCCACGTATTTTAGCCCGGGTCCACAGGCAGATTTAGCCCCGCGAATGGCGAAATCCATTTGAGTAATTTCTGATGCGATTTCCTGTGGATCTGCATGCCTAAATACAACACTGACCGGGTTAGATCCATGTGCAGATCTGTGGCTGCACAGTCGTGGATTTCTGGTTTTACAGGCAGAATCCGTGTGGAAAATTTTGCATTGGATTTCACCATGCAAAACATACCCTCAGGATGCCTTCTGTAAAAATCGGCAGGTCTAAATGTGGATTTTGGCTCAGAATTGCCCGCTGATTTCTGCCATTTTCAAATTTGCACTAAAATCCGCATCACCGACATGCAAGTTTTTGTGTGGATTTTTCTGTATGGCTGCAAAATCTGCTGCAGGTTGGGGATAATTCTGTTCCATGGGAAAGGACCCTCAGTATACCCATACACAGGCACGATACCGGGACGAGAAACTGCGTTTTCACGCTGATGTGAGGCGTCTTTCTGACAGAACCTCCCATCACTTCTGTGAAGTAGCGATCCTCCGGCGTGGCTTTTAGGAGTTTTAGAGTGTCAGCAAGTGTTTCCCATTGTACTTACATGCACATCACATGGCGTGCAATGCCTTTCACTGTCACATTGAAGATAATGGCCAAAGCCTTCCGAGGAACGCAAAAGATAGGACATGCCACGATTTTTTTCAACATCACTCATGTATACGACTCCATTCAAAAGAATGGGGTTCGTAATTGCGCAAGATTTGTGAGGATCCACATGCAAAAATTACCTTGTCAATGGGCAAGAACCACATGTGGAATTCCGATGCAGGAATGCGACTTTCCGCACCAGAATTTCGCACATGTATTTTTCCCATTGCAAAAGTAAATTCCAGGTGCAGATCTGCAAAACTGCAGCAACAAAATGCAGATTTTGACGCCATATTTTTTAGGTATAATTTACGTGGAAACATATCCTTGAGGGATGTCCACAGATCGTGGTGCAGGGTACTTTGTCGCAGTGGAATATTCCGTCCCATATGAGAGCGCCCTTATGTTGTTTTTCTTCTGCTTTCTCTCTTCTGTTCTTAATGTACTTTTTTTACCATCTTCAGGATCTCTGCTTGCTGTCAGTGACTGAGGACTGAGGTTTATGTTCACACAGAGCGGAAATGCTACCAATTTTTAGCTCAGATTTCACCTCTTCAAATGAGGAGGTAAAATTTGCGTTGTGATCAATGCGGCAGATTGATGTTGAAGTTTTCCAACATGGATCTGCTGCAATAAGCCTCTGTTGCGGATTCACACATAGATTTACCACCATTTAATATGTCAGTTCTTTTTCTTTCCATGATGTTGACTTTTCCAGAAAGACTATGCCATGTGAACTACAGTTCAGATTTCCATAGCATTCACTTGAATCCTAAAACGGTACAGATTTCATCGTCGAATCCGCGCCAAAAAAACGCCATGTGAACAGGGCCTAAAACTTCTCACAGGTGAGGGTTTGCTACACTGTATCTAGTGTACACAGTCCACTGACCTACTTACACAGGTGATGGGATTTGCTATCAGCCTTGAATAAACCTGCAGATTGACAGGAGGCGCTCATCTGGAGAATCTCCATACTCAGGATTTGCGGATCGCCGTTTGCAGGCCTCGTGTATTTCTGACAGCTCTGGATGTCTCCAGCACCGCGTGGGCGCTCCGACAAATAAACTATTTTCAGTGGCAGGTGCAGTAGAATATTAATTGTCTGCCTAGCTGTGTTGAAGGATGGGTCACCTTCCCTGACGCGATTCGGTGCGGCTGCCAGGAGGATGAGGTAGCGGACGTTTTACAGCGTTTTGGCGGCATTATGATTATAGTGAGGATTCCTTCCACATGGTTGATCACACGATTACTTCAGACAGGTTCATCGCTCCGTCTTCTATGGGAGATGCCCGCCGGTGCCTATAAACACATCGCCAAGAGTTACCTGCCAGGTGCCAGGCTGCATTATGTCTGACCTCCCGCTATTAGTCACTAATGGGAGCTGACAGCTGCCGGCCTGCCAGTGATCACCGTTCGCCAGGACATCGCGCAGCTGTGCTGACCGCACACAGTCTCATCTCTTTTGTGTTTAAGGGTATATGGGGTGTACTTTTAACATCTATAGGAAGGCTTGTTTGCCCTATCTGCGCTCTGTGACCCTTGGGTTAATCCCCGCGTCATTGGTTGCTGGCCTGAGGGATACCTGCAGCAGTTCTAACCACACAGTACTATTAGGGATTTGGCTTACATGGGCAGCAGCCTCGTAGCATGGTCTGCCTCTATGGTACATTCCCCTAACATGTTTATAAATGGACACATACCGTTCTGCTAATATCTATTGGAAACAGTCAGCATGCCTGTACACAGACTTCCAGCTGAGCTCCTCTGAAGGACCTTACACACGGGACAGAATAGGCCGCATGATGCACCACAAGCCACAGTAAGTTGTCTACAGCCCCTCATCTCGGGATAGCGATTGGTGTAGGATGTGACTTTTCGGTGACCGGACTTTTTTTAAGGGCTTTTGCCCTATTTCATCTGCCCGTGTGAAGGTGCCGCTGATCACCCAAAGAACATGCAAACACTCATTCGTCGGGTCATCGCATTTTTCATGTGGCACTAAAAATCATTGGCGATAAGAACTCTCCCCATGTAAACTGCGGATGTGCTGCCGGCAGCGATGAAACCATATGGGGGATCACCGATGGTACTTTCCTCATACATACTGAATTGGCCAGACAAGCCATCACCGATCTCGCTGATTGGCGCACATTACATGGTTCAGATTAAACCTTAGTTGTTCCTCTATCTGAAGACGGCACAATGTCTGGTGTAAAGACGACACTTCCCAGAATGCCGCTTTTACATGGGACAACTCTTGTTAAAAATCACTCATTTGAGCAATTTTTTGGCCCATGCAAAACTACACTAAAAAGGCGATGGACAGCTGTTCATCTTTGAGTGGCTGCCTGTTTTTTGTTAATGGAGGTGGGCGGCCGGAAGAGACCTTCAGCGCGCTTTGCCTCCATTCACTGAATGACTATTGCTGCTGTATAAAAGCACGAGGGTGATGGTCATTGGAGCGACTGTCATGCACTTAAGTGCCCGACAATTGGCATGTATTAAAAGTGCCCTAAAGGTGTACAAGCGCACAAGTGCCAACCATTGGGAAGACTGTTGGATGCATAAGCCCAAGAGTTGCCTCGTGCAAAAGTACCCTTTACCTTTTAGTGAATGGAGGTGGAGCGCGCCAGAGATCTCTTCCAGCCTCCCATCTTCATTGACAGTAAACAGGCAGTCTTTCAGAGATTGAACGACTCCTGTTTACACTGAGAGAGAAGCCGCTCGCCAGTCGCTTCCTTTCCGTAAGCTGAAACGAAGCGACTAGTGACTACTGAGCAATTTCTCACTCCGTATCCTGTGGCTGTATGGACACAATACGACTATTGCCGAAAATGGCTATTCCAATCGATTTATTGTAATCTGGGGAAATCAATTTGTCTACCTATCAGATTGGCGCATGCTTCTGTCTGGTCTCCACGGATTCACCATTGCTAGTCTAATAGTGAGACAATCTCAGCGGATGTCATTGTAAGTCAGGTGCCGTTGGGATCCATTTTTGGATGACCTATCCAGCACTGCGACGCATCTTCCCTTCTGAACAGAGCCATAGATCGAGCCTCCTGTGTCTGGCCTTAGTTTTATGGGTCAAACTGAATGTTATACATGTCTCGTAAACGTGAGCGCCACTGGCAGAAAGATAAACCGCAGTCCGGCCACGTCGTGGAACGCTCTACTAATGCGCATTGTTACTGGTGCATCCAGGAAGGATCTCAGTTACCAAAGCAACTCACAGAGGAGATGGAAACTTGTAGCCTTGGCTGAGATCCAGAAAAGCGATCAAGAGCGAGAGGGCGGCCGGCGTGGATCTGAGCAGCTTTGTGTGATTGACAGATCCCGGCCCCAAATGTTGTTAATGCAAAATGCTCTTGAAATGGAATTCTGGGGTCATGTAAAGCCTCCGCATCCTCCGCTCGTCGCCCTCCGCACATGGATCAGGGCTGACTTATGTCACGCACATCCTCCAAGCAGATACTGTCTGGGGAAATCCTACGGTTTTAGTGAAATACTAAATTGTATTCTCTAGTCACATTCAAAGCTGCACTCATAATTTTGCGGCTGCATCTTGTTTTTTACTAAAATAACAACCAGAGCTGCATGATGTGCCCATTAAAGTCAATAGGTGCGTGAAAAAGAGGAATGTACTCGCATGGCATGCATGCACGCTCCTTTTTTTTCATGCACCCATTGACTTCAGTGGGAGTTTTAAGCAACATCAGTTAGGTAACCTTCCAGTTTTTTGGATGCGCATAAAAAACGGATTACACTCAAATACCACTGATGCATCAAAAAAAAACCTGATGTAAGACACGTAAACAGTGAAGTGGGTCACTGGCCAATCGCACTCGCTTGTGTGAATATGTCCTGAAGGCCCTATTACTGTATATGCTTCTTGGGCCCTTGTAAATGAGCACTGATTGACAAGGTATATTTATTGGTGCTCACGTGTGGCAGACGATTGCTGATAGGGGGATATATGATTATTATTACTACGATCCTTTGTCCCCAATGCATTTGTTGGCTACACCTATGCTCATTTGGATGGATAGATTTGCCGCCATGAACTAGTATTTGCATGACCACACAAAAAACATGCTCAGCCGATGAACGAGTGCTTACTCCCTCGTTGGCTGATTATGTGTACTTTCACACAGGCTGCCGATCAGGGAAACAAATCTTCGGCCGAACTTTCATGCATGATCATTGCCTCATGTAAATGGGTAGATGTGCCGCCATTAAATGAATTCTGTATAGAAATGACCAATCATAGTAACGACTACTCATCCCTACACCAGTGATGCACGTGAACAGCAGAAACAAGCGCTGATCACCACACTTTGTCGATTGTCACTCATTCGCAAAGGCTTGAGAATTATGTCATGTTAGGGGGCCCATCATACTCTAAATGCAGCCACAATTCTGCCTGGTTCCTTTCAAAACTTATAGAATTGAGAAATTTCATCTCCTGCTGCCCCCTGCTGGTTCAGTGTCTGCACAGTATGGAGAACCTTCTATCTACTGCTGCCCCCTGCTGGTTCAGTCTCTACATGGCCTGCTCTGCTCAGGTGCCTTCATTCTGTACAGTAGTAGAGACTATTTCTGTGTTTAATAAAGAGGTTGGACAGAAGTGTCATATAGGAATAAATCACCAGCAGAATTATAAATGTTGCTCTGGATGTGACTAGGTAATAAAAGCAAAGTACGGCAAAATATAAGATGGCTTTTTAAGTGCAGACTGTAAAAGAGCTGGAAGCTTCGTTCCCATCTGCGCTGG
Source organism: Eleutherodactylus coqui (assembly GCF_035609145.1). Classification (NCBI taxonomy): domain Eukaryota; kingdom Metazoa; phylum Chordata; class Amphibia; order Anura; family Eleutherodactylidae; genus Eleutherodactylus; species Eleutherodactylus coqui. The sequence continues at coordinate 206,665,429 of NC_089839.1, read as the reverse complement.
GCCATGATTGGCTTCTCTGTACATTCTTCTGATGATGTCACTGGTGGGTGGATACAGCAGATCTGTGCCTGTCTGCTGCCCACTCACTGCTGCAGATCTGATACAGTGAGTGGCAGGTGAGACAATGACACGATGGCACAATAGAGAACAGACAGCTGCAGGCGGCAAATCAAAGAATCTCATGTCAGTGCAATGTCATAATGACGGTAAGTGGGGTCAGAGGAGGCGAAGAATGTGACTGCAGTGCCAGGAGCGCGGGGGACTGCACCAGCCTGCACTGCACTGTAATACAGCACAGTGGAGAGACCCTGAAGCAGAGGGGAGTGCAGGAATAAATGAGCATAGAGCCTGTGGCTGAAGCCTGTCAAAAGATGCAAGGCGGGTTTATCAGATCTTCCGGATTATTGGACAGTCATAGTAAAGTGAACAGATCAGAATCACTGGAGTCAGCTTGCACACGGGACAAAATATTCCAGAGGACGCTGCAAATATTCCAACGTGCAGAAAAATATGTACCAAAAGCTGCAAGTCTCATGTGCGGATTCTGATGCAGAATTGAAAGTGTCAGAAGTCTTCCCGCAATTCTGTGTCAAAATCTGCACTTAGACCTGCGGATTTAGACAGCAGAATATACCATATGAATGCACTGGAGCAGTCTCTTAATCACTAGATTGGTCTAATAATGACTGGAGCAGTCTAGTAATAATAATAATCTTTATTCGTATAGCGCCAACATATTCCACAGCGCTTATTCACTAGAGCTGTCTAATATCCACTGGAGCAGTCTATTAATCACTAGAATTATCTAATCAATGGAGCAGTCTACTAATCACACCAGCGGTCTAGTAACCACTGAAGTGGTCTAATTAATATTCATTTGAGGGGTCTAATAATCACTAGAGCAGTCTATTACTAGAGAGATATAATATTCTCTAAAGCAGTCTAGTAATCACTGTAGCAATCTAATACACACTAGAACAATTTAATAATCACTAGAGCAGTCTAATAACCACTGGAACAATCTGATAATTACTAGAGCAGTCTAATAACCACTGGAACAATCTAATAATCACTAGAGCAGTCTAATAACCACTGGAACAATCTAATAATCACTAGAGCAGTCTAATAACCACTGGAACAATCTGATAATCACTAGAGCAGTCTAATAACCACTGGAACAATCTGATAATTACTAGAGCAGTCTAATAACCACTGGAACAATCTGATAATCACTACAGCAGTCTAATAACCACTGGAACAATCTGATAATTATTAGAACAGTCTAATAACCACTGGAACAATCTGATAATCACTAGAGCAGTCTAATAACCACTGGAACAATCTGATAATCACTAGAGCAGTCTAATAACCACTGGAACAATCTGATAATCACTAGAGCAGTCTAATAACCACTGGAACAATCTGATAATCACTAGAGCAGTCTAATAACCACTGGAACAATCTGATAATCACTAGAGCAGTCTATTCACTGTTACTCCTCCTGTTGAGGACTTCACTATAGTGACAAGTGGGGTTTAGGGGTGAATAGAAGCTTCATTCATTGCTTAAAACACAGCTCATTGCCATTTTCAAGATTTCTGCCTGCTGTCAGTGAATGGGACCATTCTTGTTGACATCCAGTGAACCTGTCTTGGTCTTGTCCTGCTTTTGCAGCTGAAGGCTTGTTACAGTGTATCAGTGCAGGTAAGATCTATCAGCCTGAGGGTGCGGGCAGACGAGCGCATAAACGGCGCGTTTTTGCGACCAAACGTAGATACGTGACCATCTGAGGCAATGGTTTCGAATGTATTCGTTCACATGGGCGATTTTACGGCGCGTAAAAACGGCAATTTCGAAAAAAAACGGAACATATGCGACCGAAATACGCGCCAACGCATATTCGATCGCCGAAAAGACCGTTTGCAAAGTAGGAACAAACGAAAATACGCTTTCTAGCTCTGGTCGTGATCGGTGAAAAACGATCGCTCGGGCGATTATACGTTGCGCTCGTGCGAATGTAAATACGCCTACGCTCGTCTGCCCGCACCCTGAAGCCCAGGACAGGAGGGAGGTTTATTCTGCCGCCAGCCTTACCTCCCAGAAGATTGTAAAGAGGATTATAATTTGCAAAAGCTTCTATTTGCTGACAGCAAGCAAAGATCTTGAAAATGATGAGGAACAGTGTGTTATATAAAATTACATGAATGTTTGTATTTTTGATCCCGAACAGTCATGTGCCCCGACTCTCACAAATCTGTCATTAACTCCTATCATCTCTTCTCCGCCCTGGATGTCTCTTCCCTTGCAGAAGCACAAGGTCGACCTCTTCTACAAGCTGCGGCATGTGATGAACGAGGTGATTGACCTGCGCAGGCAGCTGCTGTCGGGTCACCTTACCCAGGACCAGGTGCGAGAGGTCAAAAGACATCTGACCGTGCGGCTCGACTGGGGCAATGAGTAAGTACTGATTTGGGTGACCCGATGGGCTTTGGGTGCGTGGGACCATCCTCTGACCATCTTCTCTCTCTGCAGACACCTGGGTTTGGACTTAGTTCCCCGCAAGGAGTTTGAAGCCGTAGATTCTGACCAGATCAGCGTCTCTGACTTGTACAAGATGGTAAGACACGTCAGTCGCTCCTTCTTCTCTGGGGATTGTGGCAGTAAAGTAGTACCATAGCAACTCCTGTATGACTACAACTCTCAGCATGCTCTGACAGCTTTTGGCTCTCGGGTCTTGTTAGGAGTCCACATAGACTGGTGTGTGGCGTAAACCTGACTATTAGGATCTATTCAGACGGGCAAGTTTACAGCTGTCAGATCTCGGACCCATTAAAGCGAATGCAGCCGTTCACACGTGTGATTATTTTTTTTTCACAGACTGCTGGTTCGTGTTAAAAAAAATTGTAGTATGTCCAATTTTGGTGTGCTTTCTCTTACCAAAATCACCCATTAGGGCCCCTTCACACGAGCGTTAGCACACGCAAAATTTATGCATCACAATATGCAGAGAATAGAACCCAGCATTTTTAATGGGTTGGTTTACATGTCTGTTTTATCCACATTCATTTCAGACACGCAAAAAAAAAACCACAGCATGCTGTCCTATTTTTCTGCGCATTTGCGCACCAGAGATCCACATAAAAATCAATGGCGCTGCGCAAATGCTCACAAAATACACAGGAAGATGCCTGATATACTGCATAATTCTGCTGGAACTCATTAACCATTTCAAGTGGTGCGTCCTGATTACTACACTCAAATGAACATGCCTGCGGGCAAGAAAAGTACAGTAAAATACACTCATAAACATGCAAAAAGCTTCTTTCAGTGCTAGGACACGCGCAAATGTGCATACGCTCGTGTGAAGTCAATAGGTGCATGAAGAAAATGGGATTCACTCTTATGGCATGCGCGTCTGCTCTTCTTTTTTAATGCACCCATTGAGTTCAACGGGCATGAAAAAAAAATTACATTCGGATGACATTCGTATATTACAAACACAAATCCACAATAAGGCTTTATTCCCACGAGCGCATATACGCGGCGTTTTCACACCTGGGCCTATATATGGTACCCATGTGAAGCATTGGTTTCCCATTAAGCCGTTTACATGGGCAAATATACAGCGCATATATATATGCCGTCAGCGCGAAAAATAGAACATATACGCAGCCGGCGCATATACGCTCAGCCAAAAGATAGTTCTGGAACTATCTTTTGGCCAATATACGCACGTGGGTCCCATAGACTCCCATGGGAGTAGGGAAACAGAAGGGAGGGGGAGGCATTTTTGCAGCATCCAACCCTGCCAAAAGCTTACAGGTGCCTTTATATAGGCATTGGAAGGTACCCGGAGGTTTTTCGCAGGGTGAGGGTTTTCTGGGGTGCTGCGTTTTGTTTTCGCTAAAAGGGATGCTTGTGTAAATGGACACAAAAACGCTGGCCGTGATCGTAGAAAAACGCACCTTCAGGCGCTTATACAGAGCAGGCGTGAAAACACGGTCGCCGTATATGCGCTAAGACTGATGTGGGCGTACATCCACATGAAGCGGAATTGGTATGGAGTTTCCACCGCTCAAAATCCACACCAAAATCTGTTTCAAATCTGCATTAAAATTTGCAATGGAATTTCACATGGATTTGGACGCGGATCCACAGCGCACGTCACCCCTTCCATTGAAGGCTGAAATCTGTTACGGATCCGCGTCAAAATCTGCACCAAGTGGTTTGGATTTTGGTGCAGATCCATACCAAAATCCACTATGTGTGAGCGTACCCTAAGGGTGCGGGCAGACGAGCGCATAAACTGCGCGTTTTTGCGACCAAACGTATATACGTGACCATCTGAGGCAATGGTTTCGAATTTATTCGTTCACATGGGCGATTTTACGGTGCGTAAAAACGGCAATTCGAAAAAAAACGGAACATATGCGACCGAAATACGCGCCAACGCATATTCGATCGCCGAAAAGACTGTTTGCAAAGTAGGAACAAACGAAAATACGCTTTCTAGCTCTGGTCGTGATCGGTGAAAAACGATCGCTCGGGCGATAATACGTTGCGCTCGTGCGAATGTAAATACGCCTACGCTCGTCTGCCCGCACCCTTAGGTGCAGAGGGGCGGGGAGGAGGCAGAGAGGGGGCGGGAGCTCAGTTCCTGCTCCTGGGCTCTTCCATCCTCCCCCCCTGCACATGAGGACAACGTATATCGGCTCGGCGTGAAAACCGAGCCGATATACGTTCGTGTGAATGCACCCTTAGGGTGCGGGCAGACGAGCGTAGGCATATTTACGTTCGCACGAGCGCAACGTATAATCGCCCGAGCGATCGATCGTTTTTCACCGATCACGACCAGAGCTAGAAAGCGTATTTTCGTTTGTTCCTACTTTGCAAACGGTCTTTTCGGCGATCGAATATGCGTTGGCGCGTATTTCGGTCGCATATGTTCCGTTTTTTTTCGAATTGCCGTTTTTACGCGCCGTAAAATCGCCCATGTGAACGAATAAATTCGAAACCATTGCCTCAGATGGTCACGTATATACGTTTGGTCGCAAAAACGCGCCGTTTATGCGCTCGTCTGCCCGCACCCTAAAACACACATACACTCGAAGGGAAATCATTCACTGACTGAAATCACACTCGTCCGAGTGAATAAGGCCTAGCCCTCACCCCCTCAGGCTTTTCCCCCCACGGGGCATTTGGGGTGCATAGTTCTCTGGAATGCTGAGTGTCTCAGTGGTTGGACCCCAACAATTAGGCATTTATCCCCGGTGGATAAAAAGGGTGAATGTATTTAATGGGAAACCCCTTTAAATGGGATTCCCTCATTGTGACAACCTTTATACTTTAGAAAGCACTTGTTGGTTCTGTGGAGTCACATGGTGCATCACATGATCCCTATCAACCAGTTAGCTGCTTTGAAAAGGATCATTTGACCTATACTCCTCATTCTCAAAACTGACTGGCTGAGCGGGATCATGTGATACACCATGTGAGTCCACACAACCAGGGAGTGCTTCCATTTCAGCTCCCTTATTTGGCACTTTAGGGGGCTGTTTAGTGGATAATAACGCCCCCAGTATTTCTCGGGGAGAGCTCACACTGGTATCCTACATGATTAGGAATTCTACTTAAAGGGGTTTCTACTAAAATCGGCTTTTATCTCCTATCTGTAGAATAGGGGATACAAGTCTGATCAATACACATCTCACCATGGAGACCCCAACTGATCCTGAGAATGGAGTCCCATGTCCCCCTCTCCTTTTCACTGCAGGCTTGCCTATACTACAGATAGGGGATAAAAGTCAATAGTGGTATAGGCCGTTGCTCATCAGCGATTGAAGATTCTGCTATTTTATAATATATTTTGTCGTACAAAATCTCTGCTTGCTGTCAGTGACTGTAAATATTAAAGCAACCTGCAGTCCTTCGACAAAGGGACCAGAAGCGGAAGTTATATTACCTGCTGCCATCCTTTCTTTCCATTCATCTGCTGATCCAGCTTTTCCTGGGGCCACTTTTCATTCTCACAACATAGCCGCAGCGATTCTTCGACTACCTGATGCACATGGAGCGCACTGGAGGTGGATCGCTAGTCTAAGACATTGCACACTGCTCTGATTGGCCAGTGGTGCTCACACAAGCTTTACTGGCCAATCGGAAAGCACCAGGAAATGTCAGACTACCGATGCACTGCATACATCAAGTAGTGGCAGGAGTGTACAACCATGTTGGAAGAATGAAGAGACGGGTCAGGAAGAAGCGGATCGGTGGCAAACCAGGAAAAATGGGGGCAGCAGGTAATACAGTATAACTCCCCTCCCGCACCGATCCCAAGACCTAGTGCTGCTCACACAGCGGTCAACTGCTACATAGTAACAACCCCTCAGCTGTGAGAAGTCTTGGATCAGGACACCTTTTCAGACTCTCAATGTTGCCATTCACTGACATGTTCTACGTTCATTCTGGTTATTTGCCTCCAGTTATGTGATGTCAGGCCTCTCGGCTCTTCGCTCACGTTCTCACCCCTTCGTCACTTCAGGGAAATGTGCAGCTCTGACAATCTATTATTTTCTCCGCAGCATCTGTCAAGTCGACACAGTGTTCAGCAGAGCACAAACCAGGTAAAGGGAGGGCTGCGGAAAACGGGGCGACAGAGGGTGGCCGATGGGATAACACAAATACCTTCCAGGTCTGCAGGCACTGCCATGACAGCTCCATGGTGACCAGGGAGTCACCCCCATCCTAGGAAAACTGAGTGACAACAAATATGGCAGCCATTAGAGTTCCCATAATGCCGTGGACCCAGCTTTCCTAGATTCTGAATGGCAAATCTGCCCTGATATCAGTATTGGCAGCTTTTTGATTTCTGTGGGAATATAGTGGACCCCCCAGTCTGATTTAAGGCGTCCCCATAACACGACTGGGCAGACAGAACACGACTGGGCAGACAGCAGGCTCAGCTGTGACATTGTCCGTACCTGACAGGTCACACCAGAGCATTATGGCAGATGCGGGTGGCACTGGGGTGACTGGCAGGTAGAGTACAGACTCTGGATCCAGGCTGCTGACCTGGAACCTAATTTACTGTTCTAGGCGGACACCCTGAGGCAGAGGCACAAGGAACCTCGTGCCCCGATCCCTCACCACCTGCTGCTCAACCTGAAGAGCTTCACACACAGCAACATCGGGGAGGATGTGGATCTTTTCTTCTCACTATACGACATGAGGGAGACTCGTCAGATCAGGTGAATAACACTCCATCTCCATCATTCACCCTGCTAGTCTCTGCCCGTCAGCCTTATATCCATGCCACCTACATACCCCCTGTCTGCCCCTGGCATATTAAACTTTGTCTGCCCTTCTAGTGAGCGATTCATGGTGCGACTCAACAAGAACGGAGGCCCCAGGAACCCGGAGAAGCTGGAGCGACTCTGCGCCTTATTCACCGTACGTGATACATGGATGTAGAATATGTACACAGTGACTCCACCAGCAGAATAGTGAGTGCAGCTCTGGAGTATAATATAGGATGTAACTCAGGATCAGTACAGGATAAGTAATATATGTACACAGTGACTCCACCAGCAGAATAGTGAATGCAGCTCTGGAGTATAACACAGGATGTAACTCAGGATCAGTACAGGATAAGTAATATATGTACACAGTGACTCCACCAGCAGAATAGTGAGTGCAGCTCTGGAGTATAATACATGATGTAACTCAGGAGCAGAACAGGATAAGTAATGTATGTACACAGTGACTCCACCAGTAGAATAGTGAGTGCAGCTCTGGAGTATAATAGAGGATGTAACTCAGGAGCAGTACAGGATAAGTAATGTAAAATAGTTATAAATGGAGATTAATTCTGTATATAACCTGTACTCCACTAATTAGAAGTGAGATGTACTTTATAGTGTTATGTTCTCCTTGATATGACATTATATTATAGGTTGTCAGTCCCTATAATGTGCCGGGTACATTCTGCCCTTGAAGTTATAATTTCCTGATTCGCCTGTCTCGTTCCATTCATCCACAGCTATGATGGCAGTGTGCACAGTGACAGGGCTCAGGGAACTTGTTACTGACATCTGATGTCTGATTCTTGCTGTTAGTAAGGTTTTGCTCTTGATGATGTGTGACTTGTTTATTCTTTTTGTCAGGATTTGAGCAGTAAGGATGTGAAGCGCGACCTCCACCTCATCGTCCATGTCATCCGGATAGGTTGGTGACCCCTTCGCTGTGCTCCATGTAAGAATCGTCGCTCATGTGAAGACAGGTCACTTTACCTCTCACTCTCTTTTAGGGCGAATGCTGCTAAACGACTCCCGGAAAGGTCCCCCTCATATCCATTACCGGAGACCCTACGGATGCGCTGTACTGAGTCTGGGGGAAGTGCTGCCGGCTCTGTGCGAACATCGAGATGAGAAGGACTTTGTCATGAAGGTTTATATGTGAGTACATAGAATATAACAGTGTATGCACCAATCAGCAATAACATAAAACTACTGATGGGTAAAGTGAATAGCAGTGACTATCTGGTGACAATGGCGCTTGTCGGGTGGGATATATCAGGCAGTAAGTGATCAGGAAAAATGGACAAGTGCAAGAATCTGAGCGACTGTGACAAGGGCCCAATTGTGATATGTAGACCACCGGATCAGAGCGGCCGGTCTTATGGGGTGTTCCTGCTATGTAGTGGTTAGTACCTACCTAAAGTACTCCAAGGAAGGACAACCAGTGACAGGGTGATGGATGTCCAAGGCTCATTCATATGTGTGAGGTGAAGGCTGTCTGTCTTTTCTGATCCCACATCAGAGCGACTATAGGACAAATTACTGATAAAGTCTCTGCTGGTGATGATAGAAAGGTTTCGAATCGCACAGGACATCATGTGTATAAGGCAGTGTAGCCACAGACCGGTCAGAGTGCCCACGTGACCCCTGTCGACCACAAAAAGTGTATACAATGGGCATGTTGGCATCAGAACTGGACCATGGAGCAGTGGAAAAAGGCGCCTTGTCAGATGAATCACGGTTTACATCATGTGAACTGCTGGGTGCGGCACTTATCAAGGGAAGAGATGGCACCAGGGTGGGAAGAAAATAAGCCAGTTGGGCAGTGTGATGGGCAATGTCCTGCTGGGCACGTGTCCTGGAAACATGTGGATGTGACACGTACCACCTATATAATGTACAGACAAGCCCCCCCTTCATGGCAGCGGGATGCTCTAATGGCAGCGTCCTCAGCAGGATAATGTGCCCGGCCTCACTGCGGGAACTACTTAGGACCATGACAGAGATGAAGGTGATGACTTCTCCTCCCAGGTGATCAAGGGGAAGAACTCCGATCCTTGGAGGCGGCACTGAGTAATTACCGGATCCGCTGCTGACACCACAGGACGTTTCAGAGCTCTTGTAGGGTCTGAGCCTCGACAGGTCAGAAGGAAGCCCACACAATATTAGCAGGGGGGGTTTTAAAGTATGGCTTATTGGTGGTATATGAGCACATGGTTACTGTGAGTACACTGACCCCTGTGGAAATGTTGTTCCCTCCTAGGGGTCATTACCCTTTGAATGTTGACACAACTGCAGAGTGACCCCTGACAGAGGTGCTGGGGATTTCAGTAAGCCCTCCATATCTCCCTGACAATGGGGTAAGGTCCGTGTAGAGGTCATGTATTGAGTCTTGGAGAAGGTCCAAGCAAACTGGCTCAACAGTATGATATGCAAGAAAGAAACGCCTCTATGGAGCAATTGGCCCCTGAGTGTAGGATATAAAAGCTGTCTGACTCATGTTTAGATCTGGGAGTGCACCAATTACATGATGATTTTCACCTGCTTTCCATGTTTTCACTTATACAAAGCCACCAGTCGGAACAATCAGAGCTGCACTGTAAAGTACTGGGGAAAGAAAAGTTACAGTCTGAGCTTCTGATGAGGCAGGAGGTGGATTTAAGACTACATTAGACCCCAATAAACAATACTGGTGAACTGCAGTCACTGATCATAACTGTGCTCTAAAGGAGCAGAGCAGCAGTGTAAAACATGGGGATGGAGTAGCATACTTTACTTGGGGGTCTGTATATATTTTTTATACAATAAGTGAACCTAGCATTTTAAGTATTGAGAAATATACAAATATCAGAACTAAGCAATGCATGATTGGAGGCTGTCACATTTCTCTGCATGTTACAAGCAGTGGGTGCGGGAGACCGGGTGCAGCGCTGAGGTGTCACCCTTTCACTCACCCCCTTCACACATCCTCATCACTCACCCCTGTCACTCCCTCTATCACGCACTTCTGTCACTCACCTCATTACTTATCCTCATTACTCTTCTTCCTGTTATTCTCCCCGTCACGCATTCTTGTTAGTCACCACCTGTCACTCCCTGCTGTCTCTCATCCCCTTCAGTCCCCCCTGTTATTCACCCCTCCTGTTGCCCACACTGTCATTCACACTTCATTCACCGATCTATCACCCTGTCACTCACATGGCATCATTTTGTTATTCTCTCTTTCAGGTGTAATAATGAGAATGAATGGTATCAGATCCATGAGAATATAATCCGGAAGACCAGCACCAAGTACTCCACACCCAGCTCCAACTACGGTACCAGCCTTAGCATGACCACCCTCTCCAGACTTGGGTCTCACTCTCCAGACTTGGGTCTCACTCTCCAGACTTGGGTCTCACTCCCCAGAGCAGGGTCACTTTCTCCAAACCGGGGTCTCCTTTCACAGAACAGGTTCACCCCCACCTGATCGGGGTCCCATTCAACAGACCAGAGTCACCCTACCCAGTCCCGGGTCATTTTTCCCAGGTCTGTAGGTTTTTAGCAGATTTGCCTGGCCAAGTGTTTGATGCCCCAGACTCTTTACACTGGAGCCTTCTGTGACCCCCTGATGTTATGTCACCAGTGCTACTACTGTATGTATTGGCTGAACTGGTTTCAGCACTGCGGAGAGCTCCTCCAACCACAGACTGCTCTCCAAGGGAGAAAGCATGCAGGGATTCTCCAGATACTGTCCTTACAGCGTTTCCAGGTTACCTGCCGCGGACCTTCTGGTATATGTAGGTGTTGTCACAGGTTATAGTTACTTTTCTTTTTATCCAGGTCTTATCGTGTCCTTACAACTTCTGCGAGGGGACATGGAGCAGATCCGCAGGGAAAACCCGCTGCTGTTCAACAGAGGGGCAGCCGTTACCCGGAAACTGGGGTTCCCTGATGTCATCATGCCAGGTATAAGTGGTGTCATGTCTTAAATGGAGAAGGACGCAGGAAAATATAGAGATAGCAGTACAGGGAATGTACATACTCTGCATGGCCCCTTTATTAGAGCCCCGGCCCTCTAATGATTGGTGCCTCCCTGTATGGAAATGATCCCCGTGACCCCGGAGTTCAGTATAAAATCATGTGACCAGTTTTCGGTGGATCACTGTCAGTGTGAATCCACATTAGATGGGAAAGTCCAGCGAGCTGCGTGACTTCCAACGAGTCCTAGTCATCGGTGCTAGAGTAGTTGGGATTTCACAGTGAACGGCATGGGATTTTCTTATGTAATAGTGTGGAGAGAATACTGCGCATGGCGTGATTGAGGAAAAGATCCAGCGAAAGGGGATTCTATGGATGGAAACAACTCGGCACCAAAATGGGTCAGAGGAGGATGTCAGGAATCGTTCTGAACAACAGGCGCTGCACAGTCAGAAGCAGCCGAAAACATTACTGGTGCTCTAACTCACGTGTCCGAATACACAACTCGCCATTCCTTAGCACAGATGGGCAATAACAACAGACAACCAGTTCCCGCACCATTGTGTCTAAGATAAACAGTAAGGCGAGACTCCAGTGGGCAAAAAAGCGTAAAATGATTATCATTGAGCAGCAGAAAAAATTGCCTGGTAAGAGAAATCCAGATTTCTTTTGCCCCATGCTGTTGGGAATTCATTTGGCACAAGCAGCATGAATTGATGACCCTTTCCTATGAACTGGTCAGAACATGTAAGCGCCTCCATCTAATGTGCAACAACTACAAGAAGCTTCCTGTCTGCAGGGGCCGATATTCTTACAGAACAATTTCAACACCTACTGGAATCTACGCTACGCAAATTGCTGTTTTAAAGGCCAAAGGAGTCCAACGTGCTACTACATGGGGGTCACTAATAAAGTGGCCATGTAGTGTATGTATGTATACACACATATGTGCATACACTTACATACTTACACTTGTCCATTATGTCAGTCCTGACCGATTCCCCTGTTCATTGTCTTCGGTTTCTGTGTGAGTTGTGTTGTTTATAGGGTCCTTCCAGCACATGTATACTATGCTGAGAGCCGTGCCATCAGTGACTGTCACTGCCCCGTTCCTCTTATCACTGATTGCTCTTTTCCCTGGCTGCGTGTCTTATGGGCCATTTACACAGGACAATTTTTGCTCACAATTCGTCCAAATAAATTAATTTGAGCAGTAATTGTGCAGCGTAAGTGATCATACATAGCTCATTATTCACTCAGCTTAAAAACCATCGCTGGATCGCGGACTTGTCGTTCTATGTAAATGCTCCCTGCCCAGCACTTCACATAGAAAGTGAGCGAGAAGCCTGCAAACAAGCAGTGAAGTCTGTAAACGCTCTGCACGAGTGCTAACGACCTGGTGGTGACGTCAGTGCTCGCACAGTCGTTTAGCTGACTGTCCGCCTGTGTAAAAGGGCCATTAGTGGCGCTCACACGGCTCTGCTCACTCTGTAGCCACACAGACTTGGTGTTACACTGTTCTGTCTCTTCCTTCCTTCGCCCACTCTCGTCATCTCTGGTCATCTCATCTCTCACTCTCTTCTTTTTTTTTCATTGTCCCTTGTGTCTTAGAAACACAGATAGTAGAGTGTAAGTTCTCTGCATACCGCTGCTTGGGCCCAGTCATTGATCTTCTGCCTGAGGAGGGCGCCACTTTCACGTAGTGACCTCGTATTATGCTTTCCCAGCTCTGCACAGTTGAGCTCTGCCAGCTGACCAGTGTACAGCACGATGTTGGGTTGTGTTATGTCTTTTGTGCATGGCGTGGCAGACATTGACATTGCTACACATGAGTGATACTCTGCAGTTTTGTGGTGCGCTCATGTTCTGCAGATGCTAGGGATGCTTTTCTCAGCTGATTGGTGATGCTTTTGCTTTGGTGCGCTGCTCTGCAAATTTGTTAGTACTTCTGAAACGTGTGTATCATCATCACAGGGGACATACGCAACGACCTGTATGTAACTTTGGAGAGGGGAGACTTTGAGAGAGGAGGGAAGAGCGTGCAGAAGAATATCGAGGTCATCATGCACGTTCTGTATGCCGATGGAGAGAACTTAAGGGTAAGATATTAGAGATCTGTATCATGTAATATTGAAGGATACTGTATATCTCTACATAATGTTACATCAAGTCTTGTACACCAGTCAACCCCAGAGCTGCATTCACAATTCTGCTGCTTTCTTATTAGCTCTTATCTTCTAGCATCTCTCTGCAGTTTCATTGCCTGCACTGAGCATGCTGTGTTGTGGTGCATTGTGGGAAATGTAGTGTTTACACTAAACACAGTACAGTCCTCGAATGTGGAAAAGCTACGTTTTCCACAATGCAATTCAATTCAGATGTGATTGGAGGCATGACGTCATTGACAGGGCAGATTGAGACTGCCTATTTTATGGAGCAGTCAATTATGATGCCCCCTCCCCAGACATCACCACGCACACGCCCCATTCTGAATTCTAAAATTTGTGGCCATCGTAATCTTAGCAGTTCTTGAACAAACTCCACTACCGATGGTGGATGGGAGCTCCGCCAATGGTAAGGAATTACACCATAGGCTGCTGTCAAGGAGTGGCAAAGCATGCCCTTTTTTACCAGAGCAAAGGAACTGGAATAATGGCAAGTAGGGCCAGTTGGGGAGACGCAACCAGTGAGCTGTGTGTAACCTGTTTATATATCCAGAAGACCATGTCCCAAAAAGGCCAACGAGCCGGGCACTCCCACCAGACATGAAGCATGGTTTCTCCCTTGGAGTTGCAGTGCCAACAAGAGTCCGATATTGCTGGATAAATACGATGAATGAGGTCTGGACACACATACCACCTAATTAGCGGCTTGTCATGTTGTTCCTGCTCAGCACAAGCCAGCAGCAGTTATGTGTGAACACAAAGGCCTTATCCCAATCAGAGTTCATAATTATGACAGACAGCTCTTTTTCCCAGGACCTGATGAAGTGAGGGTACCCTGGAGGGATTTGTGCCAGTAAAATATTGTACATTTTTGTGATTGGAGGGTTTTACTGTAGGAATGATATCTGCTATTAGAGTCGGGGAGGATTTATGTTGGTAAGTCCCAGAAGTGGTTTTTAAGAAGGAGAATAACTTTAGGTATTTCAACCAGGAGAGTTTAAAATCTGGGCAAGCAGCTTGGAGCTGCCATTATGCAATTTAGACGGGTGCCATCATAACAGTGAGTGTTTATTCCAGGGGGAAAAGCTGGGTTGTGAAGAAATGGGGGTAGAGCATCTGTGCGAATCAGGAGATCAACTTTAGTAATGAGCCTGTCCCAAGTGCATAGGCAGGTAGCGGAGAAAAAGGAATGGGGAGCACAGGAGGGTTTGTCTTTAGGAAGTAACCACAGTAGTATGTGGACATTGGGCCAAGGCAGAGCTGTTTTAAGGCCAACCCACTGTTTGGAATGTCGGGTCAATCAGTCTGGCGAGTAGAGATGCCATGTGGTATAATTTAAGGTCGCGTATGCCGACACCTCCACGAGATTTAGTGCAAGTCAGCATCTGATAGTTGAGTAGGCTGGTTTGTCCTTCCTGCAGAAACCTTCAGAAAGCCATCTGAGTCTGCTTAAAAAATTGGGTCAGGATTTTAATGTGGAGTGTTTGAAATAGATAAAGAAAGTGTTGAACAATATCCATTTTTAGAACATTTATCCGCCCAAACCAGAACAGGTGTTTCTTAGAGTAATTATTCAGGTCTCGTATCGTTCGTTCCAACAGGGAGACGTAATTCAAATGATACAGAGAAGATAAGTCTGCAGATATATATACCCCTAGGTACTGAAGAGGGGATGATCACCACCCAAAATCAAATTGGTTGGTCAAGTGACCAACTTCCTCATCAGGAAAGGACACCTTCAGGATCTCTATTTTACTAAGGTTTACTTTAAAATTACTCAAGAGTCCGAACCGCGTAAATTCTAAATAGAATTACCAGGAAGGATATTGGGGGCTGAGACACATACATTGAGAGGTCATCAGCATATAACGCTGCCTTACAATGGTGCACATCAGGGCTGTCTTTGCCAGGTTTTGGAATGACAGTAATGTGCACCATAAGGGATTGGCATGGAAATGGAGAGGACAGGGACCTCTATCCCATAATTAATAATGCCTCTTTACTGACCCCTATAAAAGAAATAATGCCCCTTTACTGGGCCTCATAAAGGTAATTATGCCCCTATGTTTTCCTTTTAAAAAAACCATACCTGTTGCACTCTTCCTTACGCCACTCTGGACGTACTCCCGGATAGTGCCGGCATGTGCCAGACATGTGACTGACACTGGAAAGTCCCTGGTCTCAGCATCTGAGACCAGTGCCAGTCACGTGTATCAGCACGTACATGTACCTAGAGGTAAGGAGGAACAGACCAGAGCGGCCAAACTAATGAGAACCAGTGTTGGAGGTCTCCCTCAGCCCACCGGAGAGCAGGCCGCCAGGGACCCCTCTGAACTTCAGATATCGTGGGTCCTTGAACCAGAACTCCAATTGCACCAATGATAATTCGGCCCTGGTCATGGTACAAGACTATAAACTGTTACTTGATCTGTAGACTGTATGTTGAGGTAGAATGATCCTGGCCTATGACATACATGGTAAGGTCACTCTATGTCATGGGGTGAGTGCATCAAATTTTGATATGTGCGGATCAATCACCTGATGTGGATGTATGTTTTTCTCTGAAGAACTGACCCTGCAAATACAGATGATGTTTTCTAAGTGACACTGCATAATACTCCACCTGCAGACAATGGCATGATGTGATCCAAGTGCCAGGGGTGAGGTTGTATATTTCTTTCTTCTGGTTACTAATGTGTGACTTGTGTTTTGCAGGATTGCGTGAGCCTGGGAACCGGGGAGCCCCCCCGCACGCAGTACCATTCATTCGTCCTGTATCACAACAACAGTCCCCGGTGGGGGGAGCTGATAAAACTGCCCATCCCTATCGACAGATTCCGGGGGTCGCATCTACGCTTCGAATTCCGACATTGTTCCAGTATGTCCTAGCAATGCTCAAAGGGCTGATAGCAGGCAGGGTGGGGAGGTTTAGGGTACGATAATTGGTAATCGACATACAAACCCATGCAAAGCAGGCAGCATGGGTTCTGGGGAATGGCTTGTGTAGTTTGGGCTACTGCATTAATTGAGTCTTATAGATGGGGGTCTACAGTTTTGCACCCCCTATAGCAGCCAGAGCTTCTCACAGTAGTAGCTCAATCTGTCCCCATGGGTGACCTTTGTGTGGACGCCCCTTAAATAACCTTGAGTCTCCCACTACCTGACTGTTGCTTTTCTCATTTTTACAGCCAAGGATAAGGGGGAGAAGAAGCTGTTTGGCTTTTCCTTTACTCCACTGATGAGAGACGATGGGACGACGCTGTCTGACGACATCCATGAGCTTTATGTCTACAAGGTACAAACTTATTCTAGAACGCCTCCTGCCACTGTCACTCCGCAGCCCCTGATCATGCATCTCTCCACAGTGTGACGAGAACAGCACCTTCAATAACCATGCGCTCTACCTGGGGCT
Organism: Eleutherodactylus coqui; assembly: GCF_035609145.1. Classification (NCBI taxonomy): domain Eukaryota; kingdom Metazoa; phylum Chordata; class Amphibia; order Anura; family Eleutherodactylidae; genus Eleutherodactylus; species Eleutherodactylus coqui. Next base: position 206,648,597 of record NC_089839.1, on the reverse strand, counting down.
TCCATGCTGCAAGGACGACCTGAGCGGCTGCCCCAACATCCCGTCCAGTCTCATCTTTCAACGCAGTCCAAAGGAGACCTTCTCCATCTCTACACAGCTGTCCTCAACCAAGCTCACACAGAACGGTACGGGGTGCAGCACGGCCCACATATATACATACCTAATACAACCATCAGGCACAGCAAGGCCCAAACCTGTCCGTGACTAATACAACCAGCGGGCACAGCATGGCTCACACTTATCCATTTCTAATACAACCAGCAAGTGCAGCATGACCCATATCTATCCATAGTTGATTCAGCTAGCAAGTGCAGCGCAGCATTCATCTATTCATACCTAATATAACCAGCAGACAGCACAGCCCACACCTATCCATACCTAATATACCAGAAGGCACAGCAGGGCTCACACCTATCCATGCCTAATATAACCAGCGGGCACAGCAGGGCTCACACCTATCTATACCTAATATAACGAGCGGGCACAGCAGGGCTCACACCTATCCATACCTAATATACCAGAAGGCACAGCAGGGCTCACACGTATCCATATCTAATATACCAGAAGGCACAGCAGGGCTCACACCTTTCGATACCTAATATACCAGAAGGCACAGCAGGGCTCACACCTATCCATACCTAATATACCAGAAGGCACAGCAGGGATCACACCTATCCATACCTAATATACCAGAAGGCACAGCAGGGCTCACACCTATCCATACCTAATATACCAGAAGGCACAGCAGGGCTCACACCTATCCATACCTAATATACCAGAAGGCACAGCAGGGCTCACACCTATCCATACCCAGTATACCAGAAGGCACAGCAGGGCTCACACCTATCCATACCTAATATAACCAGCGGGCACAGCAGGGATCACACCTATCCATACCCAGTATACCAGAAGGCACAGCAGGGCTCACACCTATCCATACCCAGTATACCAGAAGGCACAGCAGGGCTCACACCTATCTATACCTAATATACCAGAAGGCACAGCAGTGCGCACACCTATCCATACCTAATATACCAGAAGGCACAGCAGGGCTCACACCTATCCATACCCAGTATACTAGAAGGCACAGCAGGGCTCACACTTATCTATACCTAATATACCGGAAGGCACAGCAGGGCTCACACCTATCCATACCTAATATACCAGAAGGCACAGCAGGGCTCACACCTATCCATACCCAGTATACTAGAAGGCACAGCAGGGCTCACACTTATCTATACCTAATATACCGGAAGGCACAGCAGGGCTCACACCTATCCATACCTAATATACCAGAAGGCACAGCAGGCCTTACACGTATCCATACCTAATACAAACAGCGGGTACAGCACGTACCACACCTGTCCATATACAAGAGTACTTTTACTTGAGATGACTGTCTGGTACCTAAGTGCCTGCGATCTGTCCCAATGATATTGCACCAAAATCTGCTGCCCTTACTTCTCTACATCAGCTGTCCCAATGACTAGCACTCCCATGCTCTCATACAGAAGCGATTAGTCCAGTAAATGGAGGTGGAGCGCACTATAGATCTCTTCTTTCTGCTTACAATCACTGTGAATAGACCATTCAGAGATGAGAAGACACTTATTAGTTACTACTGCTGGAAATTGCTTGTCTGAGCGATTTTTCAGGGACAGTTGGTCCTCGTCCATGGCTGTATCTACCCCTACACTGCTAGCACAGCATTTGTCATGACTACATAATATATGGTTGTACCCTACATTTTCTCCTCGCAGTTGACCTTCTGGCTCTTCTGAAGTGGAAGGCTTACCCAGATCGGATACTGGACATTCTCGGACATCTGCGGCATGTGAGCGGCGAGGAGATTGTAAAGGTACGAGGCTGCGGTCTCCAGGACACCGTCATTTACTATGTCCTCAGAATGCTGCAGCTCGGACAGTAGCCTGTGTTCTGCTGATAGATGTGGAGATACCAGCAGCCTCTCTGCTGTGTTATGAGGAGGGATAATATACATGGGGGTGTTGCTACTTATGCAATTTCTTCATACATTTGTGCAAGATCAATAAAAGGAGGTGACTGGTGTCCCATTAAGCAAAACCGTGATGGTTGGCAGGCGTTTTGGGGTGAAGACATACAGATAATGGTGGATTCTCTTCTGTGCCTTTCAGTTTCTGCAGGACATACTGGACACACTCTTTGTCATCCTTGATGATAATACAGAGAAGTACGGTCTGCTCGTCTTCCAGTCCCTGGTAAGCACACATGTTATGTAAGAACACTACCATCAGCCTCTCCCCAACCTCAAATGGCTGATAACAAGGAGTAATAGATAGTAACATTGGAGTATTCCCCCTTGGATGCTGCTTGTTATATTTTGTACTTGCTATTCTACCTCTTCTCATATCAGTCTATGTTTCATGCGTTTTGCTCATATCTTACATTATACTCCTGTCCAGGTTTTCATCATTAACCTGCTGCGCGACAGTAAATATTACCACTTCCGGCCTGTGCTGGACACCTACATACAGAAGCATTTTGCTGGTGCCCTGGCCTATAGGTGAGTGGTAAAGTACAGGATCGGGGTACAATGTCATATCAGGTGAGAGGAAGGGCCCATGGGTGCTGATATGGAGCCTGATACACATGGTGCATTCATGATATCTGACGCTCTGTGAGTGTGACTGGGCTCATACCTGGCAGCAGATGTGCTTCAGGTCTTCTGCTCTTTTTTTATGCAGGGAGCTGATCCGGTGCTTGAAGTGGTACATGGAGCGATCGGCAGATCTCGTGAGGCAAGACCACATCCAGGAGGCTATGAGGGTGAGGACGGCATGCTGGACACTGGTTATTTGCTGATGTAGGGACAGCAGCAATAGAAGTGACATTGTAGATAGCAGATACTTCTCTCTGCTTTTTGAACATAGGTGGCGCTATGGGACCTTGTATAGAAAGTCCAGCACTAGTACATTCCTACACTGTAGAAAGTCAGAACCAAAGAGTGCACTGTGTAGGAACATGCAAGCACAATACAATTGTAACAAACCCTCCGTCGTGGACTAGGTCTGTACAAGTCTTTGGTCTCTGAATTTAAACAGGAGTGTTTCTATTCCCTGACAGAAAACAGGGATCTGGATCTGCAAAAGAATGAAGAATTGATGCGTGAAGTTTAATAGAAAGTTATATGACTTTTCATTTTATTTATTTATATATATATATATATATATATATATATATATATATATATATATATAAAACCCCTTTAATTAAAGGAGTTTACCAAAATCAACTTTATTACCTATCCAGAGGATAGGTGATAAGTCTGATCAGCAGGTGTGAATTCTCGATCCCGAGAATGGGGGTCCTGTCTCCTCCTGCACCCACAGTGGATAGGTGATAAAAGTCTATTTTTGTACAGCCCCTTTTAAGCTCTCACAGCGCCACCTATGTATCGTGCAGCCATGAACTCTGCTGATGATGCTTTTCTGCTTTGTTCCTGTCTTCTTTCCAGTAGCCTCTGTAAAGTAAATCCCTTCACTGTGTCGTATACCCTCTGTATCCTCACATGCTCACAGTCCTTGTGCTTCATCTCTCTGCAGGCGCTGGAGAACCTCTTTAAGTTCATCGTCCAGTCTCGCCTGCTCTTCGCTCGCTCCACGGGCGGCCTGGAGGAAGAACAGTTCCGCTGCAGCATTCATGAGTTGTTCCAGTCCATGCGATTCGTGCTGAGCCTGGACACACGGAGCTCTGATACGCTGCTTTTCACACAGGTGAGTGGGACATGTCCACATACTGAGCCATAGGGGCGGACAAGACGGAATAATGTCATGGGTTCTCATCTCTCAATTCATGCTTTGTTTTCCTCCTCCATAGAAGATCATTTTACTTTTCTTTGAAATCTATACCTGATGTCCAGTAATGGTCTGCATCTTGTACTGATCCAGAATTACGTTGCCCTATACTCCAGTCACGTCCAGACCTGCAGCTACAATTATGTTACATCATATTTTACACAATTCTCATCCAGAGCTGCATTCACAGTTCTGCTGTTACATAATGTCTTAGAATCTAGTGACATCCAGAACTGCACTCAAAATCCTGATGCTATATCATGTCTTGTACTCCAGTCACATCCAGAGCTGCAGTTCCAATTCTGTTATATTATGTCTTATACTGCAGTAACATCCAGAGTTGTTGTTACAATTTTGTGTTATATCATCTCATGATTTAACAGATTTGAAACTACAGCTCTGAATGTGACTGAAGTATGTAGTGCATAAAACCAGAATTATGTGTGTTGCTCTGTGTGTGACTGGAGTATAAACCATGATGTAACAGCAGAATTATGAATGCAGCTCTGGATGGAACTGAACTGTAAGCCACAACGTAACGGCTGAATTTTGAATCCAGCTTTGGATGGGACTAGAGTATAAGCCATAATTTTACAGCAGATGAATGGGGCTGGGGTATAAGAGGTGATGTAACGGCACAATTATGAATGCAACTCTGGATGTGGCTGGGCTATAAGAGATTATGTAATGGCAGCGTTATGAATGCAGCTCTGAATTTGGCTGGAGTATAAGCGATAATATAGCAGCAGAATTATGAATGCAGCTCTGGATGTGGCTTGAGTTTAAGATAATGTGTTAGCAGAATTATGAATGCAGCTCTAGATGTGGCTGAAGTATAAGGTGTGATGTAGCAGCATTATGAATGTAGCTCCAAAGTTGGAGTCTAAGCCATGATGAGTACAGGTGAAGGATTTCCTCTCTTCGGCATTATATGGGGGTGCTCTGGACAAGGAGCTGTGGTCGTCACTTCTTCCATCTCTCATGTCTCTGTTCTGCAGTATCTCCTTATTTTCTGCTGCTTCATATCTGCTCTCCCCCTGCCCCTCTGCTTCTCCTTCTACTCCCTTTTTTCTCCTCGTCCTCCCCAATACATTAGAAGCAGCCCGCGGCTGGAGAAAAGGTGAGCGGAGCAGGGGAGTCTGATTCTCAAAAGACTGCGGGCTCTACAAGCCCACCAACAGTCTGCTGTGTAAGTAAAGCCCCCCATATCCTGCTGCACACCCCACCAGGACCCAGTATGTGGAATGATTGACTCACGCCCTGTTCCCTGTCACTTTCTTCCCTGCACATCAACCTAAGCTTGGAGCCACTTTCAAAGATATATTGGAGAGTCGCATAAGTGACAATTCCTTGGCACAATGTACTCATCGGCATCGTTCACAGCCGTACTGGATCTGAGGCAGCCTCAGTGGAGTCCAGATATAGCATCACACCGGGGAATTGTTATTTACGCAACTGATTAATCAGTACCTGAAAGTGTCCCCAAAGTCATCACTTATCCCTGGTTTACCAGGCACCCCACTTCTGAGTACCGATCTGCCCCCTGTGTAGTGCACTATGTCTCTCCTCACTCCCCTTCCTTATGGACTTGTTCAATGTCATAATTAGTGTCAGGGCTGACTGTTCAGCATCAGATCCTGGGGTCTCACTTGTCTCTGGTGTCATCAACTTCTGAACCTTCATTACCAAACTATGATGGCAGTCAGCAATTAATGTCTTTACCTTTTTACGTGTACGACAAGTTTACTTAGCAACACTCAAATACCCCCAGGACTTATGGCAGAACAGAAAAGCGCAACAACCAGACAGTCACAAGAAATTTATATGAATCGTGTATCAACAAAGTGAAACATAAATTATACCAGTGACTTATTATTGGGATGCGTTCAACATTCACACGCAGCTGATTTGCTTTGGATTTTATCAGCTGGGGAAAATCCACAGCAAATCTGCACTAAAATCCCCTGAAAATGTGCTATGTGTGAATGCGCGCTGAGGACATGTCAACATGGGATGGATTTGCTGCAGTGTGTCCATAGTGTACATTACACGGCAGATCCACAGTGGAAAATTTACATCAAAAACCCCACCATTAGTGTGGTTTTTAATGCAGAACTTGATGCAGAATTTGCCCCCTCATTTGAAGAGGTGAATTTTGCACCGAAAATCCGCTGCTATCAATGACATGCTGCAGATTTAAATTCCGCACTGCATGTCCATTTCCACAGCAGATTTTTCTGCAGCGTAAGAACAAGATTTTTAAAATCTCATTAAGATTGATACTACTGTAAATGCCATGGATTTTCTACGGAAGATTTACATTGAAGATCTGTGGCAAATCCACCCTGTGTGAACATACCCTAAAGGTGCTTTCACAGATGGCAGATTTGCTGCAGATTTTTCGCAGCAGAGAAAGCACATCAAAATCGTACCATTTGAAAATTCAAAAATCTGGAGCAGAAATAACAACTAAAGAAGTGGTGACCCTAACACTGGCTCTAGATATGTCTCTCCTTAAACTCTCTCTGGCATTGTCTCTCCACACCAGATCCCAATCTCACTAAACAGCCCTAAGTTGTCCTTATGGATGACCCTGTCTGAAATACTATCCCTGAGCACAAGAGAGCACTAGGACCCAGACAAGAGGCTAAAGAAGCAAATTCTGTAATGATCCAAGACATACAGAAAGAAACAAGGAAAGATTAGGCAAACGACAAACTAGGAAACAGAGACTGGACTAGAAAAGCAAGGAGCAAGACACAGTGACTCAATGAGCTAGACAAGACTGGATGAGAAAGTCAAGGAGCAAGATGTACTGACTGGACAGAGTAGACAAGACTAGACTAAAAACCAAGGAGCAAGACACACTGACTGGACAGACTAGAAAAGATTGGGCTAGAGAACCAAGGAGCAAGAGACAGTGCCTGGACGGACTAGACAAGACTGGACTAGAACACCAAGGAGCAAAACAAACAAACTGGCTGGACAGACTAGACAAAACTGGATGAGAACTGAAACAAGGAATACTGGCTAGAACGCATATTGTCACAGCTATCAACTGCACAGCACTGCAGAAAACAAATGTATTTATAGAGACAAATCAGTCAGACTCTTCTCTGTGTAATGAGGCTGAGCAGTGAGGTCTGCTGATCACCTCCAACGAGTCGCATCAACTGCCCCAACAACAGCTAAAGCTACCTTTACATGGAGTGATTTTAGACAATAGTCAGCCCGTCCACAAACAACCACCAATAGGGCGCTGAACTAGAAATCGCTCACTTGTCGGAGTTGCTTGGTTCTTAGCTCACCTTAAAGCCAAGCAACTATTGATCAATGTAAACAGGCAGTCGTTCAACTTAGGACAACTGAATGGAGGCAGGCAATCGGAAGAGATCTCCAGTGAGCTCCGCCTCCAGTCACTGAATGACTATCACTGTGTGAAAGCCCAGGAGCGATGATCTTTCAGTGAATGAACTAGGGCGACTATTGGGCACTTATGTGACAGTTGTCCCATGTAAAGGTGGGAGATAATGAGGCGGTAGGAGATTTCTCTTGCTGACCATAACAGGGCTGCACTCTTATTTATGGTTACATCGCTCCTCTCTATTATTGCCCTTTCTATGTGTCATTCTTAACATTGGTTAGACATTCTGTTCATGAACCTGGAAGCTCAGGATTGGCAGAGCTATAGGTCTCACCTATATAGGTGACTTCTGCAGTACAGGAAATAGTGGGAAGATGCAGAAAAACAGTATATTATACATCCATGACATATCATAAGCCTTGTCACCAGTAATGCTACGTCTGTGTGTGGGATTCGGGGTGATATTTAATGTTCTCAGGCATTGATGTACTATTTGATGCATCAGATTATTGGCCACACATACATGATCTGCACAACCATACAGCAGTCACTGTTCTCCTGAAGGTCCTCTTTGTTACATTGTTGCATTGCCTTGGTTGGTGATGCATTGTTGCTTCCCGCAGGCCGCCCTCCTCAGTTCCTTTCCTGCCATCTTTGAAGAGTTGTTGGCCATGTTCTCGGTGACGGAGGTGGCAGAGTTTGTACGTGGCACGCTCAGCAGTCTCCCCAGCACCCTGCACCTGGGCCAGTCTATGGATGTGGTCAAGTTACAGTCAATTGGCCGAACCGTGGATTGCCGACTCTTCTCCTATCCAGGTGCGGCACTGACTGAACGGGATGATGGTGGTTGTTGAACTGAGATCTCATGAACTGCGCCAGGAAGTCAGAGTGAATTGCATGACATACACATAGTGAGGATGGCGCAGGTTTCGGGAGATGATGGATGGATGAGGATGACTCACAATTGGGGGGTACCTTTTAATACCTTGCTTTAATGCCTGTTTGTATGTGACCTAAGACTTGCTGCATGTCCTGTGTCTCCTCCACAGAGGCTCGTCGCATCCTCTTACCGGTTGTGCTGCACCACATCCACCTCCACCTGCGTCAGCAGAAAGAGCTCCTTGTCTGTTCTGGGATACTCAGCAGTATTTTCTCTATCATCAAAAGCAGCTCTACGGTGAGGGTTGTGAGAATCCACTGACAAGGCATTAACCTAAACCCGGACTAATGTTGAGGGGAGTCACTTATAGGGCCCCCTGGTCATGTGACACTAACCAGCTCCGCCCATGGACAGTAGAATAAAACATTTCCACTATTCTAGCCCAGAATTAGGCAACACTTTTCCAAAAGCAGTATCTGTGTTGAACCCAAAAGACACTTCAGACCGGTTAGTTTTTTTGCTTTTGCTGGTTATTTGGTATTAGATGTCAGTGGCAGCCATAACCTCACCATACTTAGGGTGGATTCAGACGACTGTATATCGGCTCGGTTTTCATGCTGAGCCGATATACGGTGTCCTTGTGTGCAGGGGGGGGGGATGGAAGAGCCAGCAGCAGGAACTGAGCTCCCACCACTTCCCCGCCCCTTGCCACTATTTGCAATAGGAGGGGGTAAGACAGAGGCGGAGCTAAGTCCCGGTGATTAGCTCCGCCCTGCCCCGCCCCTCCCATTGCAAATAGTTTTATGTATGCAGAAACTGGACGACGAATGAGAAGCGAACAAATTATCATTCGCCCTTTATTTGGTGCATCCCGACCCACATCATAGGCCTTTTATTAGCCAAGCCAGGATCCTACTGCACACTTATCAGGAGCAAAGACCTCAAAACAGCTTTCTGTGTATGGATTCTGGTTTTCAATTCCCAGTCATTGCTGTAAAAGTCCTGTCTAACGGGTCAAGCATTAATTTGAAGGAATGCTGCCACCCAATAGAAGTATTGTTCCATATCCCTTATTTACATATTACCCAGAGGAGCATGGATGGCCTTATAAGGCTCCTCACTCACCTTCTTAGTGCTTTCCCTAAGGAGTGATGATACCCTTTCCAACCCACATCATAGGCTTCTCACTAGCCAAACCAGGATTCTACTGCACATTGATGAGGGGCAAAACCCCGAAACAGCTGTCTGTGTATGGATTCTGGTTTGGTTTTCAATTCCCAAACATTGCACTATAGACCTGTATAAAGGGTCTGGCATTGATTTAAAGGAATGCTGCCATCCAATAGGTGGCGCTGCAGAGGTATTCCATCTCCCTTATTTACACTGAAGATAATCATTCAGATTCCCGCTAGATACAGGAATCTGAATAACTTATCGCCCGTTTAAAAGGGCTCTTACCTTGTAGCCTTTTTTCCACACCTGCTTAAAACACAGTACTGTATGTCCCAGGATGCATTTGGCCCCCATGCCCTCTGACGCTGTTGTCTTCCGGCAGGAGGTGGATGTTGGAGAAGAGGTGCAGATGTTACAGGAAAGTCTGCTGGATGTTCTTCTGCAGACTCTGCTCATTATAATGAGTAAATCGCAGTCCCAAGAGGCGGTAAGAGGCCAGCGCTGCCCGCAGTGTACAGCAGAGATCACTGTTAGTATTAACCCATTTCTCTTCTCTCTAATCCTCCATATCACCCTCATCATCCTCCTTATTGCTCTCCTCATGACTCTCATCACTGCACCCATATAGGACTGACTGCTCCCCGCAGCTGACGGACTGTATACAGGACAACCTTGTGCTGCCGAAATCCTGACAGCAGGGGGCGCTGTAACTAGATGTTATCACCATCTGTGCTAGATTCTGCATAAATGTTCTACACAAGCAGGGGGGACTTATATATGATCCTAAGGCCTCTCTCATACAGGCGGGTCTATTTACAGCATTGGTGGGCGTTTTCAATACCCGCTAAAAACGCTGCCCTAAGCCGCCAATCATTTCAGTGGGGCTTCTCAGATGAGCGTTTTAGTACAGCGTTTATATCTAGTTTTCAGTGTTGCAGCCCCTTTTTGACACCATGCATTACCCATTGAAATGAATGGGTGAGTTAAAACGCTGCTTTTTATGCCACCAGGAAGAGGAAAAAAATGGTAACATGGTCAGCTCGCTTAGCCTACATTGTTACTGTCAGCATATGCAGTAAAAACGCAGACAAACCCTGACAAAAACGTAGTAAAGTACTGGTTAAATAATGCCTGTGTGAGAGTGGCCTTATAGTGTGACCTCTGACCCTCCTACCACCTCACATCACCTTCCCCCTCCCTATGACTGCACTGACCCTAGTCCCCCATTAGGGGGAGTATGTTTCCTGTCTCCTTTCTCTGCTCCGTCTGATGTCCGACACTCACTACCAGCATCTGCTGCACAACTTCCAGAGCAAAGAAGAGCTGAAGGTGAGTGAAAAGGAATCAGCACCTGCTGGGACGCTTGAGGTGGGGTGGGGGGGGGGCTACTCTTAGATGTGGCCGCTATGGGACAGGACTAGAACTAAGGGCCCTTTTACATGGGATGACCTGTCGCTCAGTGAATGGAGGTTGAGCGGCCGGGTATTGTTCTGGTCCGCCCGGCTTCATCAAAAGTAAACAGGCAGTTGGTCATAAGTGACCGACTACCTGTTTACATGGGCTGATCCATTGTTCGGTCTTCTGCATACAGATACTGAACGATTAGCAAGCAAATTCTCATTTGGCGTACAGTCGGGGCGTGCATTTACACTGAACTAGAACGTTCAGATTCCCACTGGATGCGAAAATCTAAACTATTTATCGACCCATGTAAAAAGGCCCTTGCCCTGTAGAAAGAAGCCCCTGTAAAAATGAGACCACACAGCAGTTACCTGACCTAGTTATAAAGCAGTATGGGGGCGGTATGAGAATTATCACTGAATGCTACCTAAGCTGGGTGGTGGCCCCTGAGGGATGCCATGTTGATTGTCACCCAGCTTATCTCCAAACAGATGCAGATAAGGAATTAATTGAGATTCAAGCAGAAGATTCTGAAACTTTACTGTACAATTTTCGTGTTTTTTTGGGGGGGAAGGGGGGTAAATTCTTGAGAATAAACTATTTCATGTCCCATGTTTCTTTAGGAATTCCTGCTCAAAATTTTCTGTGTCTTTCGGAACTTGCTGAAGCTGAGCGTCTTCCCTCCAGACTGGACGGTGATGAGACTTCTGGCCAGCAAGTAAGAGCCACGTCTGCAGCAGGAGATGTCATCAGGGGTAGTATAGTCCAGTGTATAGGGGAGCAGAGGGTGATGTCATCAGGTGTAATATAGTCCAGTGTATAGGAGAGCAGAGGGTGATGTCATCAGGTGTAATATAGTCCAGTGTATAGGGGAGCAGAGGGTGATGTCACCAGGTGTAATATAGTCCAGTGTATAGGGGAGCAGAGGGTGATGTCATCAGGTGTAATATAGTCCAGTGTATGAGGGAGCAGAGGGTGATGTCATCAGGTGTAATATAGTCCAGTGTATGAGGGAGCAGAGGGTGATGTCATCAGGTGTAATATAGTCCAGTGTATGAGGGAGCAGAGGGTGATGTCATCAGGTGTAATATAGTCCAGTGTATGAGGGAGCAGAGGGTGTTGTCATCAGGTGTAATATAGCCCAGTGTACAGGGGAGCAGAGGGTGATGTCATCAGGTGTAATATAGCCCAGTGTACAGGGGAGCAGAGGGTGATGTCATCAAGGTTAGTATAGCCCAGTGTACAGGGGAGCAGAGGGTGATGTCATCAAGGTTAGTATAGCCCAGTGTACAGGGGAGCAGAGGGTGAGGTCATCAGGGTTAGTATAGCCCAGTATACAAGGGAGCAGAGGGTGATGTCATCAGGTGTAATATAGTCCAGTGTACAGGGGAGCAGAGGGTGATGTCATCAGGATTAGTATAGCCCAGTATACAAGGGAGCAGAGGGTGATGTCATCAGGGTTAGTATAGCCCAGTATACAAGGGAGCAGAGGATGATGTCATGGGGTGTAATATAGTCCAGTGTACAGGGGAGTAGAGGGTGATGTCATCAGGGTTAGTATAGCCTAGTATACACGGGAGCAGAGGGTCATGACACCAGATGTGATATAGCCTAGTGTACAGGGGAGCAGAGGGTGATTTCATCAGGTGTAGTATAGACCCGTATACAAGGGAGCAAAGGGGGATGTCATCAGGTGTTATATAGCCCAGTGTACAGGGGAGCAGCAGGTAATGTCATCAGATGTAATATATCCCATTGTACAGGTGAGTAGTGTGTGATGTCATCAGCCGTGTTACAGCCCGGTGTACGGGGGAGCAGCTAGTGATGTCATCAGGTGTAATATACCCCTGCAACTACCTAATAAACCAAGCATTGCCAAGAACTCTGCTTACTGTCAGTGAATGTTTCTGAACTTTTCATTGTACGATATTTACATAAGACTGATAAAACCCCTTTTAATCCCAGCAGTTGTAAAATAAAGTGTCACTGGTCCTTATTCCCACTGTTTTCTTCCAGCATCATTGTGACGACCGTTCAGTACGTGTCCCCCGCTGTGCACAAGAACTTCTGTGAAGAGGATTTTGATTTTAAGGTAAGTTTCCCCCTCCCGCGTTATAGAGCCCCTATAATATTGTAGTGCTTACAGGGGGCCCTCCTTACGAATTTGCTGTCATTTGCCTTTTAGGTGTGGAACTCCTATTTCAGCCTAGCAGTCCTGTTCATTAACCAGCCCAGTCTGCAGCTAGAGAACTTTGCAACAGGGAAGCGAAGGAGGATCCTAGATAAGTAAGTGCCTCCCCCCCCCCCCCCCCCCCCCCCACAGAAAATACTGAGAACGTGAAGCACTGGGATGGATTCATTAATCCTGAGTAATAGTCAGACAGATTAGACTTAGACCAATGGTCAGATATGTTACACTGAATGATAAATTTGGTGCATATCCAACCACTTTTGTCTGACTTTATGCTACCTTTGCTCGGATTGGATTTTTGGGTAATTTTGGCTTAATTTACATCCCTTGCCACAGACAAGGGTTTGTCAAAATGTATCAGTGCAGGTAAGGGCCTCTTTAACATCACAGTTTTTTCATTTCCATCAGAGCAGCTAGAAAATGGGAAAAATTGTTTCATTTTAAGTCCCATCAATTTTAATTAGATTTTCTGAGCTTCAGTTACATTCAGTTCAATTCCGCTCCATTTGGTTTCAGTTGTTTGGGGGTTTTTTTCACAAAAACCGTAGCGCAGCAGTCTGTGCTATTATTTCTTATTAGAAACTGAAATCAAACTGATCCATTTTACATTATAGCCAATGGAAGACGGAACTGGAGAAAAGGCTTCAGTTTGGTTCTGTTTTTGATGTCCTTCTAATAGATCCATTTTTAACACCTTAATGCTAGTGGACGAAAGTTTAGGTCCTGGCTGTGGGGTACCTAACGCAAGAGGACTTACATCCTTTGGATGGTGCGAGATTAGAGAGGTAAGCCCGCACTATCCCGCAGTGGGAGCCGGCTGTTACTGAAAGCCGACTCCCGCTGTAACAGTGGGGGTACATTAGGACAGCGACCCCCATCTTGTAGATCACAGGATGTAAAGGGCTCACAGAGGGAGGGCGCTCCCTCTGTGAATTTAGGGAGGGCCAAGAAGTTGCCATGATAACAGGATGCCAGATACTGGCATCCTGGTTTGCCATTGCCTATAATCGCTATTTCAAGCGATAAGGCATTGCAGGACATAAGTCCTGCAATGCTGTATCATAGCTGCTATGGTTCAGGTCCCCTATAGGAGCATAAAGAGTATAAGAAAAATAAATATGTAAAAACAAACAAAAAAAAACAATTTTTTGCTCAATTTCCCCTAATTGTATACAAAAGTAAAAAAATTAAGAAAAACCCCACATATTTGGTTTCATCGTGTTTGTAATGAACTGTACTATAATTTGAGAACACTATTTATCCTGCGCAGCAAAAACCGTAAAAAAAAAACATACGTGAAATGCTTATTGTCCGTTTACCTCACAAAAAAAATCAATAGAAGTGATCAAAAAAGACATATGTACCCCAAAATGGTACAAATAAAAGCTATAGCTCATCACGCAAAAAACAAGACCTCACAGAGCTCTGTCCATGGGAAAAATAAAAAGTTATGGGACTTTGAATCCAGCCAAATAAAAATAATTATAATTTTAAGGGAGCATTCAGACGACCGTATATCGGCCGGCTATTCACGCCGGCTGATATACGGCGTCCCTCTCTGCAGAGGGAGGAAGCTGGAAGAGCCGGGAGCAGGGCTCTAAGCTCCCGCCCCCTCTCTGCCTCCTCTCCGCCCCTCTGCACTATTTGCAATGAGAGAAGGCGGTACGGGGGAGGGGCTAAGTTTCAGGAATTAGCCCCGCCCCGTCCCGCCTCTCCTCATTGAAAATAGTGCAGGGGGGTGGAGAGGAGGCAGAGAAGGGCGGGAGCTCAGAGCCCTGCTCCCGGCTCTTCCAGCCTCCTTCCCCTGTAGAGAGAGGCGCCGTATATCGGCCGGCGTGAATACCCAGCCGATATACGGTCATCTGAATGCATCCTAAAAAAGGTATTTTTATTGTGCAAAAGTGGAAAACCTAAAAAAAATTATAATATTTTTTCATATAGTTGTAATCATACTGACCCACAGAAAAAATGTATTGTGTCATTTGTGCTGCATGATTAACGTTCTAAAAAAACAAACAACGGCAGAATTGTTGTCTTTTCTCTCCCTGCTCTCAAAAAAAATTATAAAAGTTTTACAACACATTATATCCACACAAAAATGGTACCAATAATAATGATAGTCCACAAGGCAAAAACCAAACCTTATACGGCCGTGTAGACGGAAAAATAAAAAAGTCATGGCTTTTGAAAAGTGGAGATGAAATTCCCCCAAAAGTTGTTGTGTCCTCATCACCAAATGTCCTTATGGGGTTAAATGAGCATTAGAAAGACAAAAGAATAAAAAACTGATCCATTAAAAACTGATGTTAATGGAAGCAAACAGACAAACTGATAGAAACTGTTTTCTTTTTTTCTGTATAATAGATCCATTACAAAAAAATGGAAACTGGTGTCCGTTTATTTACGGTCAAATTCCATCATGCGATCTGTTCTATTTAAAAAAAACGGGTTGGTTCAAAACCGAAATCAAAACACTGATGTGACCAAGCCCTAAGAGTTTCAGTCCAGGAGAGGAGAGACATTTGTACTGTTGCATTGGATTGATACATTATAACAAACCCTCAGCTGTGAGTAGGACTGGTTCAGAATGTGTCTGTGATGATTATTAACCCTTACGCTGCTCTGCTCTCCAGGTACGGTGATATGCGGGTCATGATGACATACGAGCTGTTTAACATGTGGCAGAACCTGGGTAAGTGACTTCTGGGGTCGTCTCCTCGGCTGTCACCCGTCTCCTGCTCCCTGTCTTATATCCTCCTCTCCCTGCTTTCTAGGAGAGCACAAATACCACTTCATACCAGGCATGATCGGACCCTTCCTAGGGGTGTCGCTGGTCCCGCAGCCTGAGGTGCGCAACATCATGATCCCCATTTTTCATGATATGATGGACTGTGAACAGCGGCGCAATGGGAACTTCAAACAGGTGAGAGGCGGACCCAAATCCTGCATCAGTTGGGCCGTAGATGGTCACCATTGTTGACCACACTAGTGTATCGGGTGATTGTAGTTCACACTCCATTTTTAGACAGAAAATAGAATGGCGCAGTGTGTGTGATGAAATATGCTGTTTGCGCTGAGCTCCATAGTATCATATCTTACAGACTCATGTGACGGATATGAATTTTGCCTTTTATCTAATTATTCCTACTATGCATTTCCTCAGGTGGAGGCGGAGCTCATTGATAAACTGGACTCCCTGGTGTCCGAAGGGAAAGGCGACGAAAATTATCGAGAACTCTTCAGTCTCCTGTAAGCCAGAGTGGTGGTATCAGCACAGGAGGGGGAGGTGGGGGGTATGGGCACATGGCGGAATACAACGCAGATTTTAACTTGTGAATTCTGCCTCCAAAAACCGCAGCAGAAATCTACTGTTAATGGGCAAAATCCGTGTGTGGGATTCCCAATGCGATTCCATGCGGATCCACAATAAAAAGTGGCATTTCACTTCTTAACCCCAATCCACATGGAATTGTGTTAGAAAACCTACACACGGATTTTACCGATTCGCAAAGCTAAATCCACATGGGAAACAGCAGAAATACAAAGCTGAGCTGCATAATTCTTTGTTTTTAGAGGCGCAATCCACGCTGAAAAATCCGTGTTGGATTTCATTATATGCAAATACCCTAAGGGCTCATGTCCACGGGCAAAATGAGATTTAAAATCCGCAGCGGATCTCCCGCGCGCGGATCCGCACCCCATAGGGATGCATTGACCACCCGCGGGTAGATAAATACCCGCGGATGGTCAATAAAAGTGATTTTAAAAAAAATGGAGCATGAAAAAATCTGGACCATGCTCCATTTTCGTGCGGGTCTCCCGCGGGGTCGGCTCCCGCGGGCTTCTATTGAAGCCTATGGAAGCCGTCCGGATCCGCGGGAGACCTAAAATAGGAATTAAAAGCATTTACTCACCCGCAGCGGGCCGCGAAGCTCTGCTCTTCCTCACGGCCGCATCTCCCTTGCTTCGGCTCGGCGGATGTGCCCGGCGCATGCGCGCGGCACGTCGACGACGTGCCGGCGACGTGCCGCCGGCGTCAGGAATTCATCCGCCGGCCGAAAATGAAGATCCGGCCGTGAGGAACAGCTGACCTTCTCCGCCCGCGCCGGATAGGTAAATGCTTTTAAATTCTTATTTTCAGCGCTCATGTCCGCGGGGCAGGAGGGACCCGCTGCAGATTCTACATGGAGAATCTGCAGCGGATCTTATTTTCCCCGTGGACATGAGGCCTAAGGGTTTGCTCACACGATTCTGCGCATAAATTCCACCTCTATAAAGCACAGCAAGAGCCGCGTCTTCCTGCTGCAGATCCGTACGCCGATTTAGCCCCGTCATTTGGCAAAATCCGCGTGCAGAATTTCAACCCTTTTCTGCTCATCTTGAAGAAATGACATGTCACTTCATGACACGGAAACTCGAGTTCCCATGCTAGAATTCCACACGCAGATTTTACCCATTTACAGGGCTAAGGGCTGTTTCAGACGACCGTATATCGGCCTGGGTATTCACGCCGGCCGATATACGGCGCCTCTGTCTGCAGGGGGAGGAGGCTGGAAGAGTCAGGAGCAGTGCTCTGAGCTCCCGCCCCCTCTCCACCCCTCTGCACTATTTTCAATGAGGGGAGGCTGGACAGGGGGGGAGCTAGTTCCCAGAACTTAGACCCGCCCCCGTCCCACCTCCTCTCATTGCAAATAGTGCAGAGGGGCGAAGAGGGGGCAGAGAGGGGGCGGGAGCTCAGAGCACTGCTCCCGACTCTTCTAGCCTCCTCCCCCTGCAGAGATGCCGTATATCGGCCGGCGTGAATACCCGGCCGATATACGGTCGTCTGAAACAGCCCTAAATCTGTGTGTGAATCAGCAGCAAAAGCTGCAGAAGAAAAACTCAGATTTTGTCGTGTTTTTTTAGAGGTGGAATTCATGCGGAAAATTCTGGGGTGAATTGTGCCATGTGAACTTATCCTAAGGGCACATTCATACGGGCATATGCAATTCTACTGCATGAAAAATCGCACAGTCTTCACTTCATGTGTATTTAGTGCATTTTTGGTGCGTATGCATTTTTTTTTACATGCGTGTTGCATCCACGTATGTACAATAAAAAGGAGGGCCCAATTGATGTCATTTTTTTACCCACTTTCTCCTGCCAACATGCATAAACGCGCAGTGAAGATGCATGCAACTGCATACCTGCTGTTTTTTTAATGCAATCCCATAGACTTTAATGGTCAATTTAGGTTTGTGATAAGGACCAAAACAGGACATGCTGCGATTTTATTATTTTTTTACATGTGTAAAAAAATGCATGTCTGAATACACAAATGAAACTCAATGGGGTTTACGCTGTCTGTATTATGTCCATAAACAGTACAGACATAATACAGGCAGGAAACATACCTGTGTGAAAGGGACGGTCCAGTTGTCTGGAAGTATTAAAAGTTCTGCAGTCCTCTACTGTACTTTGTGTTTTACTATCTTCATTTTCAAGATCTCTGCTTGCTGTAAAGCCCTCCTGGCCTAACAGCTCTCACACCCGAGGGTTTGTTACATTTGTATTCAGACCATATAATCGTCAGTGAGGTAAACACATCAGCAGCACAAATCCCTCTCCTGTCCTAATAGTTTGTTACATTGTATCAGTGCAGATAACCTGTATCAGTCTAGACTGGATACACTGTAACAAACCCTCAGCCGTGAGCAGAAATAGAATGGAATTAGTTTTTGGCTATAAAGGAGAAAATTGTCACTAACAGACAGCGGGAATGATGAGGATAGAAATATCTTGTCAGCGCCAAAGGTGTTCTTAGATCTGTACTAATCATCAGGTGGCAAATCATTTTTCCTAAAGGGGTCTTCCAGGACTTAGATAATGATAATCTAGACTGGGGATGGGTGATCAATATCAGATTTTGAGCGATAAGCGTTGTGTCTAAACATGTGGCCATCGTGCACTATTCGTTCATCACTGATTTCTTGCAAGATAGAAATCACCAATGACTGTTATCAGCGCCGCACTCTGATTTTCTCAGCGTGCGGCGCTGATAGCATTCTTTCAGCTGGTATCCCACCCTGACTTCCCAGCGAGATACCAGCCGAAAGCTCTGAGAACAAAGCAGCTGCTGTTCTCTGAGTTATCAGCAGTGTCCTGGTCTGCCTGCATTTAACTGTTTAGGTAGCTAATTAGCTACTTAAGAGTTATGCAAAGATGATCGCTCAAAACTGTCATTTTAACGATTTTTGAGCGATCATCTTTCAGTGTAAATGCACCTTTTAGACCCATGATTGTCAATGGAGGGCTGCAAAAAACGCGCAGAAAACGCCGCGTTTTTCACGCGTGAAAATCGGCAACACAAGTGGGTAGGCGCCCTTAACTGGAGGTTCACTTCAAAGCCCTGAAAGACCCCTTTAATAATAGTTTACAGACTACAGCAGTTATTCTCACTCTGTTTTGTATCCTTAGTACAGCCTTGTAAGTGCTTCTGGGACTACTAGTTCTCCAGCAGAGGATGCATGCACTTATTCTGTAGGCATGTTTTATTGCAGTACTTTAGGGGGCAGTATATTGCGACACATTGTGATATGTTTGTATTTGTCCCAACCCCCGCTGCCGGAGCAGCTCTCAGCTGTTTGGTCCATATCCAAGGTAAGTGCACTCTGTTCTGTATACTTTATTGTGCATCTCTGTGATGTGTGACAGAATCGGCTCATTGCTTCCCTGCTCCTGCTGTGGCTTTCTGTGCCAGATTATTGGATGTCGGATCACAGGAGTGTGTTTGTGTGTATTCTTCCTCTCCAGTCATCATGCGTCTCTATCTGTGTTCCCCCATTTCTATGTATTTCGGTTTCAGATTTCAGAGTCATAAATGGTTTGTTCTTTTTTTCTATCGCCCCACAGTTTGCTGGAGAAGATCGAGCAGGAGACGTGGAGAGAGCCGGGTGCCTCTTTCGTGACGTCAGTGACGCGCCTCATGGAGAGACTGCTGGACTACAGGTGCAATGAGTTCTTACAGGTGTTATACTCCAGTCGCATCCAGAGCTGCATTCATTGATTTTTTCGGTGTTAGCTCTCTTTTTGGCACACTCCATACCAGTCCTCTGCTGTATTGCATTGCAATTGATGTAGTGTGTTAGCTTCACCCGACCATATAATGTCACCCTAAGAATTTGTATTTACGTCGAGTATCAAGTCTTAATGGAATGTTTAATGCAGCTTTGGATGTGACTGGAGTAGGTGCACCTTTACTTTCTCTTTCATTGTCTATAGCATAACCACTTCGTATTACCTTGCAGAGACTGCATGAAAGGTGAAGAGACTGAGAATAAGAAGATCGGCTGCACGGTGAATCTGATGGTGAGCGGTGCGGTTTCCTCCTACAGCAGCGCCTCCGATGATGTGACAACAGGAGATTTAACCCTCTGATCTTCTTCCCTACACAGAATTTCTACAAATCTGAGATCAATAAGGAGGAGATGTACATCAGATACATCCATAAGCTCTGCGACTTACATCTACAGGCCGAGAGCTATACAGGTACCCCACCACAAGGGGAAGACAGAAAGGGTGAATGCACAGGGCGGATTTGCTTTGCAGAATCTGGAGCGGGTGTCCGCCTCCGGATACTGCAACAAATACCGCCCAGATTATGCTATGGAAAAGGGATTCTTCACACATGAGCGGAATCACAGCATGCCTTATTTTTGCGTGAATTCTGTGCGGATGGCTTCCAGTGAACCCAATGGAAGCCGTCCGATCCCTGGCCCTTCCATAATGGATTAGCGATGAAGCTGGAAAAGTAGGAGTTTAAAAAAAATCTGTACTGTACATGTTTGTCGTGCGGACCATCCACAGTGCTAGAGTACCGAGAAAGAAAGCGGGTACGCACGGTCGCCACTGCTGCTAGGGCCGGATTCCTCTGTGGGATTCCACATGCGGAATCCGACCCGCCCCTGTGCATGTGGCCAAACTCTGTGATCCCAGAGTGCCACTACCTGTGATGGGACACACATCCATTGAACATTCATGTGCTTTTCCTTTTCAGAAGCTGCGTTTACTCTGCTCCTGTACTGGGAGACGCTGCAGTGGGAAGATCGCTCCCTACGGGAGTTCCTTCATTATCCTGCCCAGAACGAGTGGCAGCGGAAAGAAAGTCTGAGCCGCAAAATCATACATTACTTCAACAAGGGGAAAGTAAGCAATAGCTAATAGAACAGTTCAGTGACTGTGACTACTCGCTTCGTTCCTGCTGTTTGTAAGGTTCAATTCCCACTTTCAGGCGGCAGGTGTGACTGTTGCAGTATTTGATGTCTGTGGGAGGCATCTGAGAAGCAGATCACTTCCTGGACAGCGACACCTACTGGCTGTAAAATGAGGGAAAAAATTATACTATTGAGAAATGCTGCAGCATACATCAGTGTTGTCAGGCTCTGTGGTGGTTGCGGATAACAGAAATAAGGCATAGAGGACGGCGTGTGCCAGAGGCGAGCACGTACAAGACGGCGTGTGCCAGAGGCGAGCGCGTACAAGACGGCGTGTGCCAGAGGCGAGCGCGTACAAGACAGCGTGTGCCAGAGGCGAGCGCGTACAGGACGGCGTGTGCCAGAGGCGAGCGCGTACAGGACGGCGTGTGCCAGAGGCGAGCGCGTACAGGACGGCGTGTGCCAGAGGCGAGCGCGTACAGGAGGGCGTGTGCCAGAGGCGAGCGCGTACAGGAGGGCGTGTGCCAGAGGCGAGCGCGTACAGGAGGGCGTGTGCCAGAGGCGAGCGCGTACAGGAGGGCGTGTGCCAGAGGCGAGCGCGTACAGGAGGGCGTGTGCCAGAGGCGAGCGCGTACAGGAGGGCGTGTGCCAGAGGCGAGCGCGTACAGGAGGGGTCCCCAACTCCAGTCCTTAGGGACCACCAACAGGTCATGTTTTCAGGATATCCTATAGTAAGAACACCTGTAGCAATGTCTGAGGCACCGACAATAATTACATCACCTGTGCAATACTAAGGAAATCCAGAAAACATGACCTGTTGGCGGTCCCTGAGGACTGGAGTTGGGGAACACTGGCATACAGGACGGCAGAGACAACATATACATGACATGTTAGTCATATGTAACAGTTGACCTTTTTCTTTCCTCCTGCTCCGGTATTAATGCATCTGACTTTCCTCTCCCCTACCTTCAGTGCTGGGAGTACGGGATTCCTCTGTGCAGGGAGCTGGCAGCTCAGTACGAGAAGCTGTATGATTACCAGAGCTTAAGTTGGATACTGGTGAGTCCTCTGAATGGGGTGGGATCCCCCTTTAGCTGTGTCCAGGATCGCACTCTACATCGGGGGCCACCATTGTTAGGATACATGATGTGCATTAAAAGAGTTGTGCCAGGATTGAAAGTTACTCCTTATCCACAAAATAGGGAATAATTATCTGTTCATGGGGGGTCCATCTCCCAGGAACCCTACTGATCCTGAGAATGGGAGTCCCAAAGGCCCCTGCATCCCTGCATGAATGATGTGTTGATTGAGCATGTGCATCGCAACTCTATTAATTTCCATTGGACCTCCAGAGATAGTCTAGGTGATCCCTTTGAAATAAATGGAGCAACAGAGTATGTGTGACCACCACTCCATTCGTTCTGGATGTTCACCTTGCAGCTCCCCCATATTTGCGGGGTAAATGTGTTCTGTCCCCCAACCTCTTCTTTTCCTTCTCTCTTGCAGAAAATGGAGGCCTCTTACTACGACCATATAATGGACCAACAGAGACTGGAGCCTGAGTTCTTCAGAGTGGGCTTTTATGGGAAGAAGTTTCCGTTTTTCTTGCGGGTAAATTCCTCCCAACCCCACATGTCCTTCATTCCATGTGCTCGGCCCCAGCTACACATCACTCCCATGTACTCCCAGGCTTCCCCCACGACTCATGTTCCATGTGCTTAGCCCCAGCTACACATCACTCCCATATACTCCCAGGCTTCCCCCACGACTCATGTTTCATGTGCTTGGCCCCAGCTACACATCACTCCCATATACTTCCAGGCTTCCCCCCACATCTCATGTTCCATGTGCTTGGCCCCAGCTACACAGCACTCCCTGACTTCCCTCACATCTCATGTTCCATTTGCTCGGCCCCAGCTACACAGCACTCCCATATACTCCCAGGCTTCCCCCACGACTCATGTTCCATGTGCTTGGCCCCAGCTACACATCACTCCCATGTACTCCCTGACTTCCCTCACATCTCATGTTCCATTTGCTCGGCCCCAGCTACACAGCACTCCCATGTACTCCCTGACTTCCCTCACATCCCATGTTCCATTTGCTCGGCCCCAGCTACACATCACTCCCATGTACTCCCAAGCTTCCCCCATGTGTATGGCCCCATCTGCGCTGCCCCCCCCCCCCAAAATACACCACCCCTATTTCACTTTACGATCGTCTCTTGAATGATCACCACTTGTGTGCTGTCTTCACCGACGGCGTCCTTTTTCTGTTATCTGCAGAATAAAGAGTTTGTGTGCCGAGGTCACGATTACGAGCGTCTGGAGGCCTTTCAGCAGAGGATGCTCAGCGAGTTCCCGCAGGCCATTGCAATGCAACATCTCAACCATCCCGATGACACGATCCTGCAGAGCGACTCTCAGTGTATCCTACACGTGGCTTTATACACGAGGGGGGGGTGTTATATGACCATGCCTAACACTGAAAATACCAGGACTAATGTAAAATATAATGTAACTACCTGTGTGTTTCCAATCCTTACAGCTCTGACTGTCAGTGAATGGAAACAGCAGTTGCTTACATCTGTTGAGAACATGTCCTGCTCTAGCGCTGCTCATATAGCTGCTGGGTTTGTTACAGTGTGTTAGTGCAGGTCATAGCTGTGTACTTGCAGTGTTGGGGTCTTCCATGATGCTTTGTTGGGTTTTTCTTTGACTCTTACACTCAGACCTGCAGATTTATGCAGTCACCCCTCTACCTGACACCCCAAGAGTGTTAAACATGGACCAGGTCCCTGAGAGGATAAAAAGCTTCTACAGAGTAAACAACGTCCGCAGGTTTCGCTACGACCGACCTTTCCACCGCGGAGCCCGGGACAAAGACAATGAGTTTAAGGTGGGTGATGTGACGAACCTGTGGAAGGTTGTCCGGGTCTCAACCAGTACCTGACTGTCTAATCTCTCACCTTCAGAGTCTATGGATAGAGCGCAGCACCCTCACACTGTCTCATAGCCTCCCGGGAATCTCCTGTTGGTTTGAAGTGCAGAAGAGAGAGCTGGTAAATGATCAGCGCAACCTGTAGGGGTGGGGGGTGAAAACAGATCTGATGTATAGAAATCAGCTGGGTTCTGCAGGTGGAGGTGGGGGATATCATATGTCTGATATATAGTGGTCCTATAATCTGTGGGCTCTGCACGTGAAGGGAGGGGTATGATAGCAGATCAGATGTATAATAATCAATGTCGGCTCTGCAAGCGGAAGCATGGGGATATCACACTTCAGATATATGATAATCAGTGTGGCTCTCTGGTGGGAATGAGGGATGATTGTACTTCAAATGTATAATAATCTGTGTAGGCTCTGCAAGTGAGGGGGGGGGGATATTACATGTCTGATATATAGTGGTCACTGTGGGTTCTGCATGTGAAAGAATGGGGATGATAACAGATTTGATGTATAAAAATCAGTGTGGGTTCTGCAGGTTGAGGTGGGGGGATATCATATGTCTGATATATAGTGGTCCTATAATCTGTGGGCTCTGCACGCGAAGGGAGGGGGATGAAAACAGGCCAGATGCATAATAATCAGTGTGGATTTTGCAGGTGGAGGTGGGGGGATATCATATGTCTGATATGTAGTGGTCCTGGAATCAGTGTGGGCTTTGCAGATGAAGGAAGAGGGATGATAACTGATTAGATGTATAATAATCAATGTTGGCTCTGCAAGTGGAAGCATGGGGATATCACACTTCAGATATGATAATCAGTGTGGCTCTCCGGTGGGAATGAGGGATGATTGTACTTCCGATGTATAATAATCAGTGTAGGCTCTGCAAGTGAGGGCATATTACATGTCTGATATATAGTGGTCACTGTGGGCTCTGCAGGTGAAAGAAGGTGGATAACAGATTTGATGTATAAAAATCAGTGTGGGTTCTGCAAGTGGAGGTGGGGATAATCACACATCAGATGTATAATAATGTGGCTCTGCAGGTGGAGGTGGGGATAATCACACATCAGATGTATAATAATGTGGCTCTGCAGGTGGAGGTGGGGATAATCACACATCAGATGTATAATAATGTGGCTCTGTAGGGGGAAGTGGGGATAATCACACATCAGATGTATAATAATGTGGCGGTGGAGGTGGGGATAATCACACATCAGATGTATAATAATGTGGCTCTGCAGGGGGAGGTGGGGATAATCACACATCAGATGTATAATAATGTGGCTCTGCAGGGGGAGGTGGGGATAATCACACATCAGATGTATAATAATGTGGCTCTGCAGGGGGAGGTGGGGATAATCACATATCAGATGTATAATAATCTGGCTCTGCAGGTGGAGGTGGGGATAATCACACATCAGATGTATAATAATGTGGCTCTGCAGGTGGAGGTGGGGATAATCACACATCAGATGTATAATAATGTGGCTCTGCAGGTGGAGGTCAGCCCCCTGGAGAACGCTCTGCAGGTTTTGGGGAACAAGACTCAGGAGCTGCGAGCGCTCATCACGCAGTATCAGCACCACAATCTGCATGGGAACATCAACCTCCTCAGCATGTGTCTGAATGGAGTCATCGACGCTGCTGTGAATGGGGGGATCACCCGATACCAAGAGGTGAGAGACTGCGAATTATCCCTGTATGTCTGTAGGCCTTCTCTATATGTTCCTCTGTAGACCCTTCTGAATGTCTTTCTATTGGTCCCTATATATTCCTCCCTGTGGATGTCCCTGTTGATGTATCCCTCCCCCCTCTCCTAATCCCTTCTTTTCCGTCACTCCGTGCCCCTCTCACTGTCTCTTGTCTTCCTGGCAGGCATTCTTTGATAAGGATTACATCACGCAACACCCTGAGGATGCCGACAAGATCAGTCAGTTGAAGGAGCTCATGCTGGAGCAGGTACGGAGCGTCCGCCTCCATTCAGCCCTGATTATACTGTGCAGCTCTCAGGATCATCCATCTAATGCAGAAGACTGCAACCTGTGGCTGAATGACAATGCTGCCCCCTAGTGTTCAGTTTGCAGAATGCAGGATGCTGATGTATTTAATCTTGTGACCATGATGGATGGGGGTCTTCTGTCCCTCAGGTGCATGTCCTGGGAGTGGGTCTGGCTGTACATGAGCGCTGTGTTCACCCAGAGATGAGGCCTCTTCACAAGAAGCTGGTGGATCAGTTCCAGGTGATGCGCACCAGTCTGTACCAGGTAAAGAGAGAAGGATATAATAATCCTCTGCTCACTGAAACTGTATATAGATAGCCCATTCCCCGTATATAGCTATAATAATCCTCCGCTTATCTTAACTGTATATATGGAACCCACTCACTTCCACACATTCTGTGCACCACTTAATGGATGAAGCCTGTATATACCATATGTGACAGGCAGACTATAATAATCCGCCATTAAAACATCTTCTGTTTCTGCAGGAGTTTCCCATGCTGGAGAAAATGAACCCATCTTGTCCGCCGTTACCGCGCAGCAACATCTTATTATCACACGGGGCATTAAATAATGACAGCATGAGGATGCTGCACCGACACAGGTAACTAATGGGGCTATAACTCACACTGGAGGAAGAGACTGCGCACAGTAAGGGAGGAAGAGACTGCGCACAGTAAGGGAGGGAGCGACTGCGCACAGTAAGGGAGGGAGCGACTGCGCACAGTAAGGGAGGGAGCGACTGCGCACAGTAAGGGAGGGAGCGACTGCGCACAGTAAGGGAGGGAGCGACTGCGCACAGTAAGGGAGGGAGCGACTGCGCACAGTAAGGGAGGGAGCGACTGCGCACAGTAAGGGAGGGAGCGACTGCGCACAGTAAGGGAGGGAGCGACTGCGCACAGTAAGGGAGGGAGCGACTGCGCACAGTAAGGGAGGGAGCGACTGCGCACAGTAAGGGAGGGAGCGACTGCGCACAGTAAGGGAGGGAGCGACTGCGCACAGGGCGCGTAAGGCTGGGAGAGACTGAATACTGACTGCACACATTTACTGCACAAGAGTGCAGGAGCCTGCACGGAGGGAGAGTAGAGGAGGGGGAGCCTGCACGCAGGGAGAGTAGAGGAGGGGGAGCCTGCACGCAGGGAGAGTAGAGGAGGGGGAGCCTGCACGCAGGGAGAGTAGAGGAGGGGGAGCCTGCACGCAGGGAGAGTAGAGGAGGGGGAGCCTGCACGCAGGGAGAGTAGAGGAGGGGGAGCCTGCACGCAGGGAGAGTAGAGGAGGGGGAGCCTGCACGCAGGGAGAGTAGAGGAGGGGGAGCCTGCACGCAGGGAGAGTAGAGGAGGGGGAGCCTGCACGCAGGGAGAGTACAGGAGGGGGAGCCGGCACTAAGGATGAAAAGATTGCACACCGAGAGCAGTGGAAGTGACAGCAAATTAAAAGATGTTTATATGACACAGAGTGATATATTAGACGCCCTCCTATTTGTTTCTGTGTGTGACTCTCCCGTGTTTCCTCCTCAGCCCCCTAGTTGTCCTGAGTTCTGTCCGCCATTCCTCATCCTCTCTCTCGTCGCACGCCTCCAGTGACACCGGAACCACGCCCACCGCTGTGGACAGCGAGACAGAGGATCCGTACAGCATGCAGGTGACTGTCTAGGGCAGATGTCAGTGACAGGCGATGACTCCGCAGTCTATAATCTGGACTCTCTACTTTATTGCAGATGCTCCTCCCACATTCCCTCCACGCTGGATCCATCACCAATGTTTCCGCATTATCCTCATCGTACACAAGCCCCTCCTCCTCCAGCCTCAGCTCCACCCACTCTGCACCATCACAGCTTATCAACTCTGCTCCCTCCAGCACACGAGGTAATGGAAGCCGCTGAGCATGGCCGCCCATATCATGTGGGGTATAGGGTGGTAACAGCAGTATTTCCCCCTCTGTAGGCTCCCCCTCCCTCCCAGATAAGTACAGACATTCACGTGACCTGGTGATGCTGCTTCCTGCTCCGCGGGACCGGCCCACTAGCGCCTTGTATCAGACAGGCACAGACAGCGGACAGGTAAGAGTTAATGCCGTCATGTAGATAGATTAGGTTCTAGGAGTCATCCCATCTCATCATTTCTTACTCCATTAGTATCCAGAGCAGAACTCACAATTCTGCTGCTTTTCTATTAGCTTTCAGGTGGCAGCAACTCACTCCTGTCACCTTCTAGATTAGCATCTATGCTGTGCATGCTCGGCTGTAGTGCATTTTGGGATATGTAGTGTTTATACCAGGTACTTTACATTTAGTCTGGTATAGAAAACGCTACTCGTCCCAAAATGCAATGCAGCTGGGTGGGTGGAGGGAACTTTTGTGTTGGCCGTATTCTCTTCTTCATGTCTTTCTTTTCTTCCTTTGCTGGTGGTCTTTCAGCGTTGCGTCTACCCCCGAGCTCTGTTCCAGCAGGTCCTCGGACCGTGCAAGCCGTGCAGTGACCCCAATCTCTCTGTAGCGGAGAAAGGTGAAGACGTTACCCACCACTTACTACACATGTCATAGGAAAGATGGCTGACGGGTCTTGTGACTGAGTGTTAAATATGCAGGAGCGCTGATTGCATATGTAATACCCAGTGGGTGGAGCTTCATTGGGAGTGGGAGATATGACCAATAAAGGCTATTCTTGCTGTATATATAATTCAGTTGTGGATTTGTGCTTTGTATTTTCTAGTCTTCTTGTCATCATTTCTAATCCTGTCTTTTATGCCTTTTATGTGCTTCTTGCCTCCTGGACATGTCACTGGCGCCTCCTCTGGCCACTCTGATGCATTGTCACAGTGCTAGCAGCTCCCAGCAGTTGGAGTTTGGACAGTGGAACCAGGGAGTCTCTTCCTTTTCTCACTTCTCATGTCGGAAGCGTCCTGACACCAACCACCAGAGGCCTGACGCAGGGTATGTATACAGTGACTCCACCAGCAGAATAGCAAGTGCAGCTCTGGAGTATAATAAGGATGTAACTCAGGATCAGTACAGGATAAGTAATGTATGTACACAGTGACTCCACCAGCAGAATAGTAAGTGCAGCTCTGGGGTATAATTACAGAATGTAACTCAGGATCAGTACAGGATAAGTAATGTATGTACACAGTGACTCCACGAGCAGAATAGTGAGTGCAGCTCTGGAGTATAATACAGGATGTGACTCAGGATCAGTACAGGATAAGTAATGTATAGACATAGTGACTCCACCAGCAGAATAGTGAGTGCAGCTCTGGAGTATAATAAGGATGTAACTCGGAATCAGTACAGGATAAGTAATGTATGTACACAGTGACTCCACCAGTAGCATAGTGAGTGCAGCTCTGGAGTATAATAAGGATGTAACTCAGGATCAGTACAGGATAAGTAATGTATGTACACAGTGACTCCACCAGCAGAATAGTGAATACAGCTCTGGAGGATAATGTCACAGTGCCGTTAATACCTGAATTTGTCTTTTCACAGGCCATTACTCTCTGCACTTTGATGCATTTCACCCCTCAGTGGGTGATGGGGGTCCAGCGTTACCCAGCAGATCTCTACGCAAGGTACTATTATTACATTACCTGGCTTTCCTACATGATATATAAGCCTGTTATGTAGATTACATTGCATCCATCTACCTCTTCGTTCTGCTCTGGCTGCTTCAGTGTCAGTCAGTTAATGAACCAGGGGGCTCAGGATGAACTCTTGGTCTCGTAAGATAGTGGCGGATGTACAGTGTACATTATTGTATGAGGCCATGTGACTACACATTATGTTCTTTCTCCGCAGAGCCCCCTGCACACGATCCCGGCCTCGCCCACCAGCCCCCAGTCTTGTCTTGACGGGAGTAACTCTCCGCTCTCGGGCAGCGCCAGCAGTGGTGTTTCTTCCCTGAGTGAGGGCACCTTCCCCGGCTGTCCTGATGTAACGCCCAGCACAGACTCCCGGACTGAGGATCAGCAGAGCGGATGTTTCCAGCACTACCCCCCTGTGCGGTACAGCCTATCTGACCCAAATGGGCTGGAAGCTCCCAAAGTCCAACCTTGTCGAAGCCTCTCAGCCCCCAGTGGGGTCACTCCACCCCGATCGCCCAGCGGGGAGCACGATGAGGGAAATTTAGAGCACGACCGGCTACGGAGGTCCAGGAGGAACTGCCACATGTCCAAAGAGCAGGCGGCACGGGTCGGATGGGATCACAATATGGGAAAACCGTAGTCATGGACTGCAGTGGAGGAGTCTGGGGGGCAAGGGTGGGTCTGTGGGGAGCGTGCATGGGGCAGGAGGGAACAGTGCAGTTAGTGTACGGAGGTCCATGTGTCTAGAGCTTTGTGTAAGCATGTACGGTGAGTGACTGATCACTGTATGGGGTGGTCTATGGGTAATGAGTCAGTGTATGTGAAGTGTTGGGGGTCAGTACTGTGAAGTGATGTATGAGTAAGGGGGCATGTATGGATAAGGGGTCCGTGTGTTTATACCTGTATTAGGAGTGTGGGGTTGGTATATGGGGGTCAGTGTGTGTATACCTGTGTGTTAGGAGTGTGGGTTTGGTATATGTGGGTCAGCGTGTATACCTGTGTGTTAGGAGTGTGGGGTTGGTATATGGGGGGCAGCGTGTATATCTGTGTGTTAGGAGTGTGGGGTTGGTATATGGGGGGCAGCGTGTATACCTGTGTGTTAGGAGTGTGGGGTTGGTATATGGGGGACAGCGTGTATACCTGTGTGTTAGGAGTGTGGGGCTGGTATATGGGGGACAGTGTGTATACCTGTGTGTTAGGAGTGTGGGGTTAGTATATGGGGGGCAGCGTGTATATCTGTGTGTTAGGAGTGTGGGGTTGGTATATGGGGGGCAGCGTGTATACCTGTGTGTTAGGAGTGTGGGGTTGGTATATGGGGGACAGTGTGTATGCCTGTGTGTTAGGAGTGTGGGATTAGTATATGGGGGGCAGCGTGTATACCTGTGTATTAGGAGTGTGCAGTTGGTATATGGGGGCAGTGTGTATATCTGTGTGTTAGGAGCGTGAGGTTGGTATATGGGGGTCGCTGTGTACGTGAGGCGGAGAGGTCTGTGTATTGGGTATCAGTGCTAGACTTCAGTATTTCGAGTTCCTGCATGTATGATAGTGATGAAGCGTCAGCTCCTCGGCTCCTCCCGCCCCGAGCTCCTTCCAGTCATCTGTGTTATCTCCAGCTTGTCTCTTGCTCCTGCCCCAGACTCTGGGCACATTCTGGCCTGTCCGCCCTGTCACCGCTTGGTGATTCCTGCCCCCAGGTTTCACCTCTTGATGTCTACGAGGGTAGCGAGGAACGGTAACCCTGCCCCCACCTCTGTCACCATCAGACGGGACTGGGCGCACCCTCGTTATTTGTCTTCATATTGTAGGCCTCCGGCGGTGCTGTGTTGTGTCTTTGATGCTCCGCTTCCTGCAGGGTGTGTGTTTGTATATACGGTGTCCGCATGTCCCTCGCACACAGCGTGCCGTCCGGTTTATGTGTAAATACGATTCACTGTTTCTGTTGTGATATTTTTTTTCCTTCAGATGGTTGTTATATGAAAATAAAGTTTACCGCCCTGAGAACGCCGCCTGCGATTACTGTGATGTACGATCATGTTACACATCAACACCTGTATGCGCAAGACCTATCTCACATCTCATGCACGCCCTCTTGTGGCCTCTGTGTAAGCAACATTATGTCCTCTAGTGGCCCTGTATATGTAACATTACATGCAAGTGGCCTTTCAGTATATAACTGGACATGCACACCCTCTAGTGGCCCCTGAGGATATAATGTCATAAGCACCCCCTCTAGTGTCTCCAGGTATGTAGCACTACATATGCACGCCCTCTAGTGGCCATTGTGTATGTAACATTACGTTCACAACCTCTAGCAACCTTTCTGTATATGACTGCACATTCATGCCCTCTAGTGGCCTCTAGGGACTATAACCTCATATGGACGCCCCCTAATTTCCCTATATATCAGGGGTGTCAAACGCATTTTCATTGAGGGCCACATCAGCATTCTGATTGCCTTCAAAGGGACGTTTATAAGGACTCATTCACACAGGCGTCTTTCTGCTCCATATTACATGGGTAATACGAACACTTAATTCCCATTGAGTTAATATCTACATATCCTATTTTGATTTGTATTATGAACCAAAATTGCCCATTGAAGTCAATGGGATCGTGTAAATACACAGTGAACGTACACAATACATGAGTATTGTATTAGCATGAGAAATCTATGGGACCATTTTGCATTTTTTTTGCGTATGTGAAAAACAGTGAATATATCCACAAAAAATGCAAGAATGTCCAAATACGCAGTGAATACGCCAAGTTTTGTTCTGTGCCAACGCTGCAGATTTAATGGACTGAAATTGCATATGTTTATGTGAATGAGCCCTAACTGTAACTACTCCTTCCCATGGATGTGCAGCTCTATGCAGTCTGATGAGGTTTCTCCCCTTCCACCTCTTCAGCAGTGAGTGAGCTTCCTACCTTGGAGGGTGGCTAGGGTGCCCGGGATAGGTTGGCAGAGCTGTGCCACCACTTGTGAGCTGAAGAACAGAGCAGTGTGGAAGTGTGTGCCAGAGCTCAGAATCCAAGATGTGCTCCTTGTGCTGGCATCACCCCCTCTGCCAAGTGCTGGTTGCGTCCTCTGGAGAAAGCAGAGAGACGATATTTCTGTATCCGGACCTTATCAAGCTCCACATAAAATCATGGGGCCAGAGTCAGCCAGCAGGCATTGAGTTTGACGTGCTCTAGAGGCCCCTATGTATATAATGGGACACATGGTTTGGTGTTCTCCGCTGGTGACATCATATGTGAGGTCTCTGTATTTCCTAACATGCTTTCGAAAATCTGAATATTTTTGCACTAGTGTGATAATATTAGGCACAGTGAGGCAAATCTAGTTCTGTGATGCTTTCATTGTGAAGCAAAGGAGAGAAAAGCAACACAAAATCCTATGCACACATCCAAAAATGAGAAAATAACAGTAATTTAAAGAAATATCGGGACACAAAACAACATCTAAAATCCATGATGCAAAAAGCACACCTGTAACAGCCATATGATAAAGGGCAAAACCCACTGCAGCCTGTCACAATTAGACATAGAATGAACAATATTCACAGCGGAGGATCCTATTCCTAGAAAAATATACCATGAAATCTCACACTGATATAATAAATACTGCGATCAAATAACAATTCATAAATATAAATATATATACACATATATACAAAGATGGGAACACCTCTAATCCATAAGGTAAAGTGCAATGAATAATACATCTAAAATGAAAAGACGGTCTTATAATATGGCATCCAATACATTAGATCATATCTTACCAAAACCCCCAAAGTTGGAGATGCTGCCAAGGAGCCCGAATCAACAAAATGCATCTGAGGACTTCAGAGAAAAAGTGTTCCCACACGTATCACTATCCAAGATAGATGGGTATCACCTGCTAAGATAGTAACTTAGGATGTAAGGCTGAAAAAGACACATGTCCATCCAGTTCAGCCTATTACCCCCAATGTGTGTCCGAAACTGCAAACGTCCACAGCGGTGGGCGGAACGGACATCCTTATGAGGGAGACAAATAGAGTCATGGCAAGGCAAGTAGCCCATAGTAATGCAAATCAGCAAAGGTAACAAGATACATTATGACACGGCCATCGTGGAACGCAGTGTGTGTATCAAAAACCAAAGGAATTTCCTGCACAAATGTGGAAAAGAGTAATTTAGAGCAAACTATAATATAAAAAAAGCTCAGTGACCTTCAATAATGGTGCACTATTAGGGAGTATAGTAATGAATAGGCGTGTAACAACTACTATGTGTCAGTACAAGCCTGGGAGGATGGCTCATTTTCCAGTGGGTTTTGCCCTTTATCATATGGCCATTACAGGTGTGCTTTTTGTATCATGGATTTTAGATGTTTTTATTTTTTTTTGTGTCTTGATTTTTAATAAAATGATTTTTTCCTTTTTGGGTGTGCTCTTGGTATTTTATGTTGTTTTCTTCTATTCTACGCCGTTGCGCACAATATCAGCACCCTGCCATCGTATATGTATTTCTGTGGTGCCCACAACAGTATTTTTGGATCTTCTGACGCTGTCATTGCACAGTGTGATTGCTCTCCCTGCATGTGTTAAATCCTGATTACCTATATTGGTGTGTATTACACTCATAGTACGCATCAAAATAGGAAATGCGTTTTTTTTTTTCAAGCACAAGAGAAATGAATGCATTCTTCGCACCATGTATTACGCATGTTAAAAATACGCTCATAATACGCGAAACACACGGCCGTGTGAGTGAGCCCTTACAGGTAACAATCTGCCGTAAGTTCTCAACTCTTCCTGTGAACCTTGGATCAGGGGAATTCTGACCATCCAGTTATCATGGTTAGGAGTGCACGATAATTACCCCTTCTGATAAGAATTAGGCTGGGCTCACACAACAGTGTTGGTATAGTGTATTCCACGCATGGGTTTTGCGCAGGACATGCTGTAACAATCTCCCACAGGTGGCCATGTTGCATGACCATACATGCCAAGATAGTATATGGCGATGGGTGGCACGCAGCAGATTCATAATGTCATTATGTGTCGCGTACATGCCTCTTGCGGGTGGCCACCGCGAATTACAGTCGTGTGAGCTCGTCCTTATAGTAAGGACGAGAGTTATAGTACTGTCACCATTGTTAGTCTAAAGTGTGATTGTTCTCAGTAAGAGAAACTAAGTAATCTTGTAGATATGATACTTTGTACTGGCTAACAACAAGAGATGATATGGAGAGCTTTCAGAACTACTTAAGGTTCTTCCTCAAGTTTAATAAGATAGATTGGTAGAAGGTGTCTTACAACCACTTGTAGAGAAATACAACCAGCTACTTGCAGGAGAGCACGGACCTACTGAACAAACTATCAAACATAGGTCCCCTCCCCGATGGCGCCATCCTGGCCACCATGCATATGGAATCCTTAGATTCCAGCACAAAGATGGACTGACCGCCTGCCAGGCGCACCTTGAGGCCAATGGGGTTGCCTCTGAGTCAGTGTTACAACTCACAAGATTCATCCTCACACAACTATTTCTGCTTTGGTAAAGAGTAGAGATGAGCGAGTATACTCGCTAAAGGCAATTGCTCGAGCGAGCATTGCCTTTAGCGAGTATCTCCCCCGCTCGAGACTGTAGGTTCGGGTGCCGGTGCGGGGGAGCGGTGAGTAGCGGCTGTCAGCAGGAGGGAGAGAGGGAGAGAGAGATCTCCCCTCCGTTCCGCCCCGCTCTCCCCCGCAGCTCCGTGCCCGCTGCCGGCACCCGAACCTTTAGTCTCGAGCGGGGGAGATGCTCGCTAAAGGCAATGCTCGCTCGAGCAATTGCCTTTAGCGAGTATACTCACTCATCTATAGTAAAGAGATATCCCTGCTACTCATCGGAACTGCCATGGGCAGTAAAATGGCACCGTAATATGCCAACCTTTTCATGGCAAAACTGGAGAGTGACTTCATGGCCTCCTGCTCCATCAAAGTATTGGCATATTTCTGCTAAATTGATAACATCTTAACCCCTTAGTGACCAAGCCTGTTTGCGCCTTAATGACCAGGCCAAATTCTGCAAATCTGACGTGTCACTTTAACATGGAAAAACACCAGAAAGGTTTTGCATATCCAAGCGATTCTGACATTGTTTTTTCGCCACATGTTGTACTTCATTTGGGTGGTGAAAATAGTCCGATATAACTTGTGTTTATTTATTAAAAGCGCCAAAATTGGGAAAATTTTGAAAAAAATCATCATTTTTTCACATTTCCAACTGCAATATCTTAAATATGTGGAAACATAATATAGAAATTTTTGCTAAGATTTATATTTCCACCCGTTTACTTTATTTTGGGCGCACATTGGAGCAACTTTCGTTTTTTTTTTTAACCATTTAGGAGACATACAAATTTAACATTACTTTTTAGCACTTTGTTTTCCTACACCAAGCCAAGATTGGAAAGGCTCATGAGTGTCAGAATAATAGATACCCCCACAAATGACCCCATTTTAAAAACTACACCCCTTAGTGTATTCACTGAGGGGTGTCATGAGTATTTTGACCCCACAGTTTTTTTTCAGGAATTAATTCAATTTAGAGGAGAAAAAGTAAAATTTCATATTTTTGGAAATCTATCATTTTAAAGACATATTTTTTTTTTCTATAGTTTACATGAAAATGAGGATTTACACCCCAAAATGGATCCCCCTATTTCTCCCGTGTTCAGAAATATACCCATTGTAGCCCTAATGTTATATCTGATTCCACAACGGGGCCCAAAATGAAAGGAGTAGTCAGTGTCTTTCAAAACAGAAATTTTGCTTGAAGTCCTTTTAGGCCCCATAGCACACATGTAGAGTTCTTGAGCGCCCAAAACCATAAAAAAAACCCACAAATGACCCCATTTTGAAAACTAGACCCCTTAAGGAATTTATCTAGGGGTGTACTGCATATTTTGACCCCACAGTTTTTGAATGAATTCAAGCCAAGCAAAAGGAAAAAATTGTGATTTTCGTTTTTTTGGCAATTCTGTCATTTTAAAAACAGCTTTCTTTGTACAGCACACATATGAATGAAGACTTGCACCCAAAAATGGATACCCCTGTTTGTCCCGTGTTCAGAGACATACCCATTGTGGCCCTAATCTTATGTCTGGATGCACAATGGAGCCCAAAATGAAAGGAGTAGTCAGTGGCTTTCAGAACATAGATTTTGCTTGAAGTCCTTTTAGGCCCCATTGCCCACTTGTAGAGTTCTTGAGCGCCCAAAACCATATAGAACCCCCACAAATGACCCCATTTTGAAAACTAGACCCCTTAAAGAATTTATCTAGGGGTGTACTGTGTATTTTAACCCTACAATTTTTGAATAGATCTAAGCGAAGCAGTAAGAAAAAATTACGATTTTGTGGGCTATTGCGTCAATTTAAAAACAGTTTTTTTTGTACAGCACACATATAAATGAAGACTTTCGCCCCAAAATGGATACCTCTGTTTGTCCCGTGTTCAGAAACATACCCATTGTGGCCCTAATAGACTTACAGGACACATGGCTAGGCCTACAATGAAAGGAATACCCGTTGGTATTTCAGGGTACAACTGAATAAATTCCAGGCCCAATTGCCCACTTATAGAGCCATTGAGCGGCCAAAACTATAAAGAACCCCCTCAAATGACGCCATTTTAAAAACTAGACCCCTTAATAAATTCATCTAGGGGTGTACTGCGTATTTTGACCCCACAGTATTTGAATGAATCTAAGCAAAGCAGAAGGAAAAAGTTACGATTTTCAATTTTTTTGGCAATTTTTTAAATTTAAAAACTGTTTTTTTGTACAGTGTACATAGGAATGAAGACGTTTACCCCCAAATGGATACCCCCGTTTATCCCGTGTTCAGAAACATACCCATTGTGGCCCTCATCTACTTACAGGACGCATGGCAAGGCCTATAAAGGAGGGAACACCCGTTGCATTTCAGGGCACAACTGAATAAATTCCAGGCCCCATTGCTTATTTGTACGGAATAAAAATTGACTCCCTAAAAATTTTCCCCCACTCCGCGCCCTTTTTGGCGTTCGCAAATCTTAGATAAAAGTAATAATGTGAACTGTGTGGTATTTCCGAAGATAGGGGTAATTACGGAGGCTGGTTGGAATGGGCCCATGGGGCAATAAAACCATGTATCCCCCCTCCTCCTCCGCTTTTTGGGGGTATTTCATGACCTCAGTGGCGGGTATTCTGTGTAAAAAGTGGCGTTCCGTGAGTCTCCGTAAGCTTGCTGAGGTGCGGCGGTCTCACATAGAAGGCGCTCAACAAGCTGCTCCTGGAACTGCATGAAGGCGAGCGTTCCCGGGGCTTCTTGTAAATTACGGATTACAGGTAGCGGTCTGAATAACGCCGGGCTCACGCAGTCGTAGGCGGAATCTGCTTGCGGAGGCCCGCAGCGGATCCCATCTGTGAGTCCGGCTGTGACCCCCTGCGTACGGCCACGTAATGTACTGCGCATAACTGCCTACTCACACAGGCGGTCATGCACAGTACACCTTTTTTTTGTTTGTATTTCCCGCACCGTCGCTTAGCGATGACACTGGTACCCGCAGCCCGTACACAACGTAGTTGCGTATGGGCAGCGGGTATATCCGCGACCATGGAGCACAATGGGCTCTATGTTGCGGCTATCCGCGGTAAAATAGAACCTGCTGCGTTGTTTTCTGCGAGTGGATTACACAATTCCGACCCGCTAATGTGAGCGGAATTGTGTAATCCAATGCGATTGATCTGCGTATTACCGCGGATCAGACGCATGCGGAATCCGTAATTCCTATCCAGTCATGTGAGACTGACCTATGTTAGAGCGCTACTTTTTTATTACGTGACCAGGAACCGCTCAACGAGGCCACCCGTCACTGCTCCAGGCTCTCAGCGACCGTTGGTCGCTGAGAGCAGGGAGATTTTAAGTTTCCTGGGCTCCCCGACTCCTGCGCATGTGTCCTGTGCTTTCCCAGCGGTTGCATGTGCAGAATCCGGGTAAGTTCACGGATGAGGATCGCGTCAGGCTGCAAATACGGAGGCCTCCGGTAAAAAGTTTCATCTCCTCTCACCGATCGCATCGGTGAGGGGAGATGAAACCTCAATTTTTTTTTTAAAACTTTTACGTGATCGCCATTATCCACTGTATAACGGCGAACACGTGACCAGGAACCGCTCACCGCGGCCCCCCGTGAAATCTCCAGGCTCTTGGCTAAGTTTTGTAGCCAGGAGCAGGGAGAATTTAAATTATCCTGGCAATCCACAGCTTTTGCGCATGCGTCCGCCATTTTGGCGACGGGCGTGTGCGCAGAAGCTGGGGTAAGGTCCGCGGATAAATCTGGGGGCCTTATGTACGTACTTTCATCCTCCCTTACGGATATGATCCGTGAGGGGAGATGAAACGTACGCTTTTTAAACTTTTTAAAAACTTTTTAAAACTTTTTTACACTTTTTTTAACTTTACATGATCACTGTCATCCATTGGATGACAGTGATCATGTCCCCAGTGACATCCCTCTGCTCCTGGCTACACATGCCAGCCAGGAGCAGAGGGATTTTGAATTTCTCAGGGCTCGAGCCCCTCTGTGCACGCGCCCGATGTCAATCATCGGGCCACATGCGCAGAGGGGGACTTCAGGTCCCGGAACACCGGGGACATCGTCGGACCTGAGGTGAGTATTTTCACCTCCCCTTATGGATCCAATCCATGAGGGGAGGTGAAACTAGCACTTTTTAAAAACTTTTTAAACTTTTTTGCGATCGCCGCTATCCAATGGATACCGCTACCTTCAGGAGGCGGGAGCCAGGAGATTTTGAATTTGCCGGGGGTTTTTGCGCATGCGCGTGATGTCATCGTCTGGCGCGCATGCGCAGAAGAGCGGCGGCGGGTCCGGGAGGACCAGATCTTCAGCGGGCAGCGTTGAGAAGGTGGGTGAGTATTTTCATCTGCCCTGATGGATCGGATCCATCAGGGCAGCTGAAACTTTAACTTTTTGGGCACTTTTATTTACTTTATTGCGATCGGCACTATCCATTGGATAGCGCCGATCGCAATGCCGGGGGGGGGGGGTGTCCCCGCAGCCCGGGATGACAGCTCCATGCTGTCGGCTACCTGCGGGCACCGACAGCATGGAGCTGTCACGTCCATAGCCCACGGGGCTTTATTCTCTGTAGGATGCATGTTTTTACGTCCTCAGAGAATAAAGCCCACTTGGGCAGGACGTAAAAACACTATGGGCTGGTCGTTAAGAGGATAATCATCCGGGCCAACAGTGAATAAGAACTAATAAAATTCTATGAGAGATTCAATGCATTCCACCCCACCATAAATCTGACATTACACTACTCCTATACTGAAATCAACTTTTTGGACACCACTATAAAAATTTTAACTCAATACAAACATCCCTTTGCTGGAAATATATTGATCAACTCACATACTTCAAATGGGACAGTTTGCACCCCAAACACATTAAAAAGTCCATTGTCTACAGCCAGGCTGTCAGATACGACCGGATCTGCTCCAACCCATCAGACAGAGAGGAACATTTATGCAATCTTAAAAGGACTAAATCAGGGCTACCATCCCACCTCAATTGATGACCAAATCACCAGAGCCACCAGGATACCCAGGAATCAACTACTCTAATACACAGAGAAGGAAGAAAATGGTTGTGTACCTCTATTAGTGACCTGCAATCAACAGCTAAAGGTACTAAGAAACTCCCTCATACCCTACACAAGGATGATCGTCTGAACATCATATTCCCGGACCCTCCCCTCCTATGTTACAGGCAACCTCCTAATTTGAGGAACTTTATAATCAGGAGTGCATTGCACTCTGACACACAAAAAGGAACTTATCCCTGTAATATAAGGAGCTGTAAGACCTGCTCACATGTACTGACTGCGGACAGGATACAGATCCCCAACACACAGCAGGACTATAAGATCCGGGGACATTCACATGTTCCTCATCCAATGTTGTGTACCTGATCCGGTGCAGTGAATGTCCTGTTGGGGGCCTTTATGTTGGAAAAACAGGACAAAAACTTAGTGAAGATGAGGTCTTATCGCCATACAATTAACCCCTTAAGGACCAGACACTTTTTAGTGATTTTACCCATGTGCTGGTTTTACTGGCCTATTTTTCTCTTCAGATACCAAAATTATTTTTGCTGCGTTTTTTTCCCATGACATATAGGCTATTTTTTTAAATATCTTTTTCACTTACTTTTTTTCCGTTTTTTTTTTTGTGTTTGTTTTATTGGGGGTAAAAAGCTAACAAAAATGATTGTTTTAACATTTATAGTTGTCTTTTTTTAATTAGTATAGTTACGCTAAAATAAAGTATAGTAACGGGTTCCTCATTTTGTTTCAGACATTTTGACATATAATATGTAGGGTTTCAGATTACAGGGCACAAACGGCAATGGTTTTGGTTGGCATTGACTTTGGGTCATTTTCTTTTTCATGTATATATTTTTTGTTTTATTCTGTAATTTATTTTACTTTTTCCATTAACTATTTTTTTTTACCATCTATGACCCCCATGACATCCACTGGGAGTCAATCACATGGTCTTTTTTTCTTTATTACACATTTTTCCACTGTAGCTGGGGCATTCATAGGACAATAGTCACTGGCAGAGCTGATCAGCGTCTACTAGGGTCCTGCAGCTCTGCTGTAACATGGGTAACCAGCAGTCACGTGATCACTGGGATGCGTATTGGAAAAAACACTTCCACTTTCACTTCTTAGTACATAGCGCTCAATGAATCGGGAAAGAAGAAGGCATAAGCGGTTAAAAACAGCTTCTCCCTTTTCCTCCTGGTTCTCAGCTGTGACTAACAGCCGAGGACCTGACCTTGTCCTGCTTGATTGCAGGAGCAGAGACTTTAATCCTGTGCTGTATTTTTGCTATCGGCGGGGATTAAAGCCCAGGACAAAGTGCCGTATATTTACAGTGCTTGGTCCTTAAGGGGTTAAAGAAAGAAAGACCGATTTACCTGTGACAGAGCATTTTTCTAGTCATGGACACAACGTAGAACACATGAAGGTTACTATATTAAAAGGCAACTTCCAATTTAAACGTCATAGAAGAATTTGGTAGTTTTTAACCATCTTTAACACTGTCAACACAGGCCTAAATATTTCAGGCGGCTTCATGGTAGAGTGGAGCATATGAGAAATCTGGAGCAGAGATAACACACAGGCTTGGTGATCCCCTAACACCAGTTTAGAGACCATAAAACGTTCACCTCCTTATCAGTGGACTAATAAAGTATTTACTCCTCTTTTCATCCTGTTCTGCAATTGTTTTAAAAGCAAGTTAATGACGCCATGTCTATGCCTTTTTATATGTATGTGTATAATATATTAATATATACTTCTTGGGCTTTATTCTATTAAGCCCGAGGAAGAACCCTGCATAGGTTGGAAAGCTCGCTATAACATCAAGTATTTTTGTTAGGGATTAAAAGGCATCATATCTACAAGATTACTTGGTTTCTCTTGCTGGGAACAATCACACTATACTCTACTGGCTAACATAGTTTCAAACTTTTTTTCTTTTCACACTATTAGTCTAGCATGGGGCAACGCCCAACTGGAACACCCAATCATCACGATACAAGTTGGTTGCAGAATGTTTCACATTGTGTTGAACCACATCCCTACACTGGACGTCTTTCACCATGCCTGATCCAACACAACTCCATTATATAAAAAAGGCCACCATGACTGAAGGATTGTTTTACAACTCACTGCAAACACTCCAGTCACCTTCTTTCATCTCTGGACAACTACCTCCCCCACTGTGCTGGATATGAGCATTTATACCATAGAGGAGACCATAACTACAGCGATGACGCTGTGAGAGAAACCGTCTTGTTTACCACTCCATTTTGTAACTGACTTGACACATGTATTCAGATATTTTGGCTCATGAACAGGACAATCAGAAGTTTACAAGGCCTGAAGAAGAAAAGCTGTGATTGACCTTCACTTACACAAGTGTGTACTCAGGGGAAGACACCTGATTAAAGGTGGACTTTGTTTAGAAATATATTCATGCTGTATGATCAGTGTGCTAAGCAAATAGTAAAACAGATGATAAACAGTTCTTTATTTGATCTTCTATACATACATTTAACTATGTAAGCCTTAACTAGGCTAGGGTAACTAAATAATGATCGTCAAACACTGTCAGCATGCAAGCTCAGGAATGCATATAGATTAACCACTTTACGATTCCAGAAATAGTTAGCAAACAGCGTGTGACTAGAGAAGAGTTTGCCCAGAGACCGACATCACTGCACGCGCTAGGTTTTAGTAACTAATAATAAAGAATTGTAACAAGTTATGCATATGTATAAGTCAGGTGCCCTCTAGGTTCGTTTTCAATGTTTTTTGTCTGGAAGGATTATAAATACTTGTGCTTGTTAACAAATAAACAGAATCAGTCTTGATTACACAGGGTGCTGTGTGACCTGTCAGTGATTCTCCAAGCAGCTCGTATTTAACCCCTGATCTGGAACACAATAATACATCTTTAGCGCTCCATTGTGCTGACAAAATTTGATGACAAAACCCAGGACAAGGCGAAATAACTTTTTTATCAACTGGACAGAACCAGAAAGAGGTATGTTCTTGTTATTTGGGTAAATGTAAGTTCTGTGATTGTTTGAAGTGCATATGATTGTCAAATGGTGGAGTGGTGTTACGGTTGTGTCTGCAGTGTGATAATATCACGAAAGAGAAATAAGGCATTGTTGTTTGAACAGCTCATCAAATGTACTTGAACCTGGAATAATGTGGAAAGAGAGGGTAGACGCACCTATTGTCAATTTAACATCCATGTAAGACCTGACTGTTCCTATTACGGGAAGCCACGGAAATTACTCTCATAGGATTATTGTCCATCCTGTTTGCTTTTATCGCTTGATTATTGCAGAAAGCTGTGACTGACTAAATAAAAGGGTAACCGAACATCTATTTCATCTAAGAAGCTCTATACGGGTTGCAGAGTGGTAACGCCTAGGCCTGTATGATTCCTAGGTTGTGTCTTAAGGAGGTGCAGAGTGGCAACGCCTAGACCCCTATAGTTTTATAGAAGTACACTGAT
Source organism: Eleutherodactylus coqui (assembly GCF_035609145.1). Lineage (NCBI taxonomy): Eukaryota > Metazoa > Chordata > Amphibia > Anura > Eleutherodactylidae > Eleutherodactylus > Eleutherodactylus coqui. The sequence goes on along the minus strand of NC_089839.1, from coordinate 206,604,895 downwards.
CCCTCGCTGTATCGCTGTTCAATGATTGCAGCTTCAGTGCATTGTGGATTTTAGATAGACCATATATAATTCTGTTTTCGCAGTTTTTTGCTACATTGTGGAATTTTGCAGTACATACAGGAAATACAGTACGCCACTAGCGCTTGCCAATGCGAGATTGTACACGGCACACTATTGGCTGATGGAATGTGTTCTGTATCAGGCGCTGATTGGCTTACTGATCGTAGCATCGCTCTGTTTGTTCACTTTTGAGATTGTTTGGCAGTTCATCCAACAGAATAATTTGTGTAAATATAACGCTGCTACTTTGCGGATTTTCACGTATCGCGGGGGTCTCTGGAACATAACCCAACGCAATAGACGAGGGATCACTGTAGTGTTTTGCCCTCCTGATCATGACCCAAATAGACACCCAAATATACAGGGTGCAAAGCGGCAATGCCGAGACCCGTATAGTTTAAACAGGGTGGAGTTCTTGAAAAAGTTGAAGAGTAAGAGTGAGACTTTGCATGTGTGAAGGCCCCGTCCACACGTTGTATATGGGATGTGTACCATTTGACCTTTAGACATTCAATGGGAAAAAACACGCTCAATTAGCCAGACCACAGGGGCTGAAGCTAGGTGATGTTAGGGAAGGGAAGAAGTGTATGTAATGGTTATCTCCCATTCTTAACACAAACCAGCCTAGCAGAGAAGAAGTATGTATGAGTGTAGTATGTGTGAATGTGTATGTGTATGTATATATGTATAATTTAGTATGCAGTATATTGGGTACTGCTATTGAATTATTAAGCTAAAATGAGATATGTATGTACTTGACAAGCCCAATAAGTACATTACAAACAGAATTAAATTAATAACAAGGAGTTACTTAACCGCTTAAGGACCAGGGTGTTTTGGTACTAAAGTAACAGACACTTTTTAGGGATTTTACCCATGTGGTTGTTTTACTGCCTTATTTTTTTTTCTTCAGTTACCAAAGTTATTTTTGCTGCTTTTTTCCTGTGACACATATGGCTATTTTTTATATCTTTTTTCAGTGACTTTTTTTTCCACTTTTAGTTTTATTAGGGGTAAAAAGCTAAAAAAAAGTTGTTTATTTTATTCATAGTTTATTTTTTAAATTAGTGTATTTACACTAAATAAAGTACAGGAATGGGTTCCTCATTTTGTTTAAGACGGTTTTGGTTGGCGTCGGTGGTGGGTAATTTTCTTTTTTTATGTATATATTTTTATTTTATTCTTTTAACTTATTTTTGTGACAATTTTTTTACCATCTATGTCTCCATGACATCATAGAAGACCTCTGAGGGTCATTCACATTGTCTTTTTTTTTTAATTATTTCACGCTTTTCCGAAGTAGCTAGTGCATCCATAGTAGCCCCAATTACAGGGGAAAGCAGCCTCATTTACTGACAGTAGTCACTAACAGAGCTAATCAAGCTCTGACAGGACCCTGTAGCTCTGCTGTGCCAGTGGGCACCCGGTGGTCACGTGACGCTGGGTTGAATAACAGAAGTAACACTTCCGCTTCCTCTCTTTAGTACATAGCGCTCATTGAGCCTGGGAAGGAGAAGCAATTAAAAACTGCTTCTTTCTCCTCCTCTGGGTCCTCGGCTGTGTCTGCGAGCCGAGAATCCCACTTGCTCCTGCTTGATTGCAGGAGCAGAAGGTATAATCTCAGGCCATACTTGTGCTATTGGCCGAGATTAAAGCCCAGGACCAAGCATCATATATTTACCATGCTTGTTCCTTAAGGGGTTAAAGGGTAGCACATTTCCAATGAGGATAGATTTATGATGTCAGAGACCTGCCCAGTCAACTTATTAGGGGAAGACATACTTCCAGTGATACAAGCAATAATTGATAATACTCCAAATGATATTAGGGTTATTAGTCCCTTAATGAATCAGGAGTTAAGCACCATTTGTGTAGTTCTTATGGTTGCAGATTGTAATGAAAAATCTTTTCCCCCTATGTGTAACAAGTCTTTATGCAGGTACCCAAGGTGTTGTGAGTCCCCTCGCTGTCATGATCCCTCATGCAGCCATAAAAATACTGCATAGAGCACAAATTAAACATCCTTTAGCTAAATATGAGACCACCCTACTAGCACCCTCACATTACAATCAGGGCAGCTCTAAATCCAGCTCCATTACTTCTGCTAAATTTGGAAGTGGCAGAGGTAGGGGCGGCAAGGGTAGACCATGACATTAAATCTCAAGCACATAATTGTCTGGAATTAATGGAAAGTGAACTAGGGGTCTTGAAAATGTTGTTGAAACTCCCATTGCTAATACAAATTTTGAGTTTTTCATACATGGTTCCAGGTACCATGAAAATGGGCAAGAAAAATAGGCTATACAGGGGTATCCAACAATAAGGTAATTGGACAAAAACCACTCCCTTCCTGGGAAGTCTGCTCAGGAGGCAGAGTTGATGGCGCTCGTTGAATGTAAACTGGCTGAAGGTAAGACTGTTAATGTCTGCACCGATTCGAGGTACAGTTTGGAATCGCATTCGGGTAGACCAATCCAGAACGCGGAAGCAGTGTCTCAGTTGTACAGGCTTAAGCTCTTCCCAAATAGGAATCGAAGGACGGATGCAGCAGTCCTACTCCCACTTCATACATCAGACATTGCTATGGTTGCAACTGATTCAGGTTCGGATATCTCTTCTTTTTTTAAACATTTGTGTGAAGAATTTCTCACTACTTACCTCATTTTCGTTTGGCTGACCTGGATTTTGAGAGAAAGTTGGATGTCATTCAAACTCCCCCCAGTGAAGTTCATTTATTTCTCCTCTACATTCAAAGGAGTGCAAGGATTGCTTTTTGGGTGCTCGGTACTGAACATTATTTAACGTTTAAAACTACAGCTAAGAAGTTTTAGAATGAAGTAATTTGTACATATTGTGTACCAGAAGTCATTTATTAACCCTCTACTCAGAGCCACGCCTAATCCTACAGCTGAGTTGAGTCCTATAAAATTTTGCTTAGTAGGGCCTATACTTTCTCTGTTCTCAGCATGAGGATCTCACTTCCCACATGAGTGCTTTATATCAGTAGTTAACTGTCATTCATAAACGTGTATTTTCTTCGATTCCAGATCCAGATTCAAAAGAGAAGTCTCATAGTTTTGTTTTCAGGTGACTGGGTTGTCCTCAAATGGACATATCAGAAAAAGGTTAGAACCAAGATCTGATGGTCCATGCGATATCCAGTTGACAAGTGACACTTCAGTCAAATTGGAAGATAGAGACTATTGGATACATGCCAGCCGCTGCAAGAGAGTCCTCGTTCCTGAAAGACTCTTGTTACCAGTGCTATGTGCTGCTGCCGCACATACACAGACTCAATGATGTGATAAAGGTGATTGGAATCCGTTTCTGTTAACTCACAGCACACTTCTGGATGTTTAAACCTGTCAACCAGAGACTATCAAGTCTATGGAATGCACGTCACAGTGGAGGGGTCAGAGCCGTCAGAGCCCCCAAACAGTAAATCCAATTCACAGCAGATAAAGTGACAGCATCCCAGGCGTATTAGCAAAGTGTAGATTTTATTCCTCCATATAACTGCTACGTTTCGACCCTCTTGGGGTCTTTATCTTTGCTTGATAAAGACCCCAAGAGGGTCGAAACGTAGCAGTTATATGGAGGAATAAAATCTACACTTTGCTAATACGCCTGGGATGCTGTCACTTTATCTGCTGTGATAAAGGTGATTGGGACAGTAAGTTTGTTAAGAATCACGAAGTACTGGTTGTAACATTTGATGATGCAGAAAAACTGTTGAATGTGTGCTCATGCCCCTACAGCATCCTCTACGCCCTTTGTATGTCTATGCCTGCCCCCCTCCCCACCTGTGGAGGAGATCAGGTCATGATCATGAAGCATACCAATGGTTCCTCCTTAATCATACAGGCCTTTGTACCCTTGCTAGGCTTACACCTGACACCTTTGTGTTACCGCATGATGGTCTGTCATAAACGGTAAGTGCTGAACACACACCGCCGAGGCCACATGGTGAGCCTCATGTGATGTCTATGAACATGGCTAACAGGAATATGGTTTATTAGCCCATTCATACTACAGATGTAGAACAAGCAGTAGTATCTTGTTCCCCACTCCATTCTGTAATTTACTTGACACACGTATTCAGATAGTTTGGCACATGAACGGTGTAATATAAAGAGACAAATAAAGTGTCCCCCCAGCTGTCCAACATCAATCAGCTGCCATTCAGGACACTGGGAAAGCTGAGTTGACATCCTTCCCCTTTTGAATTTGCCCTTACTAGACAAGGTGATATATGGATAGATAGATATTAGACGGGTAGATAGATACCAGAGAGGTAGACAAATATAAGTTAGATAGATATTGTAAAGACTTGGCCTGTCAGACATTCTGTGTGTGTCTCAGTGGCTATTGTTATGTTAACCCATGCAGGATGAGATGGCTACCTTAGTCACATGTGGTTTGGCAAACTGCTGTGTAAGGGTTAAATGTAGAGATGAGCAAACGTACTCGTCCGAGCTTGATACTCGTTCGAGTATTAGCGTGTTCGAGATGCTCGTTACTCGAGACGAGTACCACGCGATGTTCGAGTTACTTTCACTTTCATCTCTGAGACGTTAGCGCGCTTTTCTGGCCAATAGAAAGACAGGGAAGGCATTACAACTTCCCCCTGCGACGTTCAAGCCCTATACCACCCCCCTGCTGTGAGTGGCTGGGGAGATCAGGTGTCACCCGAGTATATAAATCGGCCCCTCCCGCGGCTCGCCACAGATGCATTCTGACAGAGATCAGGGACAGTGCTGCTGATGCTGGAGCTGCTATAGGGAGAGCGTTAGGAGTTATTTTAGGCTTCAAGAACCCCAACGGTCCTTCTTAGGGCCACATCTAACCGTGTGCAGTAGTGTGGAGGCTGCTTTTTGCAGTGTTGCACTTTTTTTTTTGTATATCGGCCGTGCAGAGCATTGCGCCCTGCAGTAATTTTACATAGTGCAGGTCCAGTAGTGGTGAGGCAGGGACAGAAGACATATTTAGTGTATATAGGCAGTGGGCCTTTCCAAAAACATTTGGGAAAAAAAATCTATTTGGGCGGCCTGTGACCGTCCTGAGTGTACTGGGTCTCTGCTGGGGGTAGTTGTCCTAATTCATACGCAGCCAGCTAAGTGTTACAGCAGGCTTGCGCAAAATTCTTTCCTGGCTCTGCTGTACGTTCCGTAAGCGAAGTCAGCCTCCAACCACAGGCCAATAAGCGGCACATTTAATTACAGCGTTCTGTTTCTGCACTACTGGTAATACAGCATGCTGAGGGGTAGGGGTAGGCCTAGAGGACGTGGACGCGGGCGAGGACGCGGACGCCCAAGTCAGGGTGTGGGCACAGGCCGAGCCAGTGCGGTGGCCAGGGGTAGAGGCAGGGCCAGACCGAATAATCCACCAACTGTTTCCCAAAGCGCCCCCTCGCGCCATGCCACCCTGCAGAGGCCAAGGTGCTCTAAGGCAGGGGTCCCCAACCGCCGGGCCGCGGACCGGGGCCGGGCCGTTGGGTGTTTAGCGCCGGTCCGCGGCACCGCCGGGAACTTTTACTCTAAACACAAGGCCCGCGGGCCGAATTCGGCCCGCTGCCTTGTGCTATGTGGCCCGCGGCGTGCCGACGCCGCTGACCACCGAAGCGATTACCAGCGAGGGCGCCGCAGCTCCCCGCTGGTAATCGCGCTGATGCCGGCGCACACTGACGTCTGTGCAGCCAGGATACTCTTCCCCGAGTCCCCTGCTCATTAGTTCCGCAGGAGAGGACTCGGGGAGGAAGCGTTCCGGGCTGACGTCAGGGCAAGCAGACAGAGAGCGACAGCAGGGAGGAGGTAAGTATATGGGTTGGGGGGCTACTTATTACAGGGGAAGGGGCTGCCAATTACTGGGAGGGCTGGTTATTACTGGGGGAGCTACTTACTACTGGGGGACCTGCTTATTACTGGGGGGTTGGTTATTACTGGGGGGGGGGGCTACTTATTACAGGGGAAGGGGCTGCCTATTACTGGCTTGGGGGACCTGCTTATTGCTGGGGGGAACCTGCTTATTACTGGGGGGGGCTGCTTATTACTGGGGGGGGGGTGTTCTTATTACAGGGGAATGGGGTTGCTTATTACTGGGGGGGCTGGTTATTACTGGGGGGGACCTGGTTATTACTGGGGGGGGATTGCTTACTGGGGGGGATTGCTTATTACTGGGGTGGGCTGGGGGCTACTTATTACAGGGGAAGGGGCTGCTTATTACTGGGGAGGCTGCCTATTACTGGGGGGGCTGCCGCCTAGTACTTGGGGGGGGGGGCTGCCTATTACTTGGGGGGGGGCGCTGCCTATTACTGGGGGTGGGGCGCTGCCTATTACTGGGGGGGGGGGACCTGCTTATTACTGGGAGGGGGACCTGCTTATTACTGGGGGGGGGGACCTGCTTATTACAGGGGGAGGGGCTGCTAATTACTGAGAGGTGGGGGCTGTCTATTACTGAGGGATGGGGGCTGTCTATTACTGGGGGGGGGGAGATAAATTATATGCTGCCCTATGTGTGTGCTGGGGGGGGGGGGGAGATTATACACTGCCCTATGTGTGTACTGCCAGGACATTCTAATGTCATAACTAAATAAGAATGCACTAAACTCCAACCCCCTTCATAACCCCGCCCCCTATAACCAAAACCCCGCCCATGTCCCGCCCAACCCTGCCGGGCCTTGTAAAAATGGTCTTGCTTGAAGCCGGTCCCTGGTGCCAAAAAGGTTGGGGACCACTGCTCTAAGGTGTGGCAGTTTTTCACAGAGACGCCTGACGACCGACGAACAGTGGTGTGCAACCTTTGTCGCACCAAGATCAGCTGGGGAGCCACCACCACCAGCATGCGCAGACATATGATGGCCAAGCACCCCACAAGGTGGGACGAAGGCCGTTCACCGCCTCCGGTTTGCACCACTGCCTCTCCCCCTGTACCCCAACCTGCCACTGAGATCCAACCCCCCTCTGAGGACACAGGCACGAGTGCCTACCGGCCTGCACCCACACCCTCACCTCCGCTGTCCTAGGCCCCATCCAGCAATGTCTCTCAGCGCAGCGTCCAGACGTCTCTAGCGCAACTGTTTGAGCGCAAGCGCAAGTACGCCGCCACGCACCCGCACGCTCAAGCGTTAAACGTGCACATAGCCAAATTGATCAGCCTGGAAATGCTGCCGTATAGGCTTGTGGAAACGGAGGCTTTCAAAAGCATGATGGCGGCGGCGGCCCCGCGCTACTCGGTTCCCAGTCGCCACTACTTTTCCCGATGTGCCGTCCCAGCCCTGCACGACCACGTCTCCCGCAACATTGTACGCGCCCTCACCAACGCGGTTACTGCCAAGGTCCACTTAACAACGGACACGTGGACAAGCACAGGCAGGCAGGGCCACTATATCTCCCTGATGGCACATTGGGTGAATTTAGTGGAGGCTGGGACAGAGTCAGAGCCTGGGACCGCTCACGTCCTACCCACCCCCAGAATTGCGGGCCCCAGCTCGGTGCTGGTATCTGCGGCGGTGTATGCTTCCTCCACTAAACCACCCTCCTCCTCCTCCTCCTCCTCCAACGCAACCTCTGTCTCGCAATCAAGATGTGTCAGCAGCAGCAGCACGTCGCCAGCAGTCGGTGTCGCGCGGCGTGGCAGCACAGCGGTGGGCAAGCGTCAGCAGGCCGTGCTGAAACTACTCAGCTTAGGAGAGAAGAGGCACATGGCCCACGAACTGCTGCAGGGTCTGACAGAGCAGACTGACCGCTGGCTTGCGCCACTGAGCCTCCAACCGGGCATGGTCGTGTGTGACAACGGCCGTAACCTGGTGGCGGCTCTGCAGCTCGGCAGCCTCACGCACGTGCCATGCCTGGCCCATGTCTTTAATTTGGTGGTTCAAGTCCAAGACAGACGCTGCCACCCTGCTGACCCTGCAACATCGGTTTAATCTGCCAGTGCACCGACTGCTGTGCGACGTGCCCACACAGTGGAACTCTACGCTCCACATGTTGGCCAGACTCTATGAGCAGCGTAGAGCTATAGTGGAATACCAACTCCAACATGGGCGGCGTAGTGGGAGTCAGCCTCCTCAATTCTTTACAGAAGAGTGGGCCTGGTTGGCAGCCATCTGCCAGGTCCTTGGAAACTTTGAGGAGTCTACCCAGATGGTGAGCGGGGATGCTGCAATCATTAGCGTCACCATTCCTCTGCTATGCCTCTTGAGAAGTTCCCTGCAAAGCATAAAGGCAGACGCTTTGCACTCGGAAACGGAGGCGGGGGAAGACAGTATGTCGCTGGATAGTCAGAGCACCCTCATGTCTATATCTCAGCGCGTTGAGGAGGAGGGGGAGGAGCATGAGGAGGAGGGGGAAGAGACAGCTTGGCCCACTGCTGAGGGTACCCATGCTGCTTGCCTGTCATCCTTTCAGCGTGTATGGCCTGAGGAGGAGGAGGAGGAGGAGGAGGAGGATCCTGAAAGTGATCTTCCTAGTGAGGACAGCCATGTGTTGCGTACAGGTACCCTGGCACACATGGCTGACTTCATGTTAGGATGCCTTTCTCGAGACCCTCGCGTTACACGCATTCTGGCCACTACGGATTACTGGGTGCACACACTGCTCGACCCACGGTATAAGGAGAACCTTTCCACTCTCATACCCGAAGAGGAAAGGGGTTCGAGAGTGATGCTATACCACAGGACCCTGGCAGACAAACTGATGGTAACATTCCCATCCGACAGCGCTAGTGACAGAAGGTGCAGTTCCGAGGGCCAGGTAGCAGGGGAGGCGCAGAGATCAGGCAGCATGTACAGCGCAGGCAGGGGAACATTCTCCAAGGCCTTTGCCAGCTTTATGGCTCCCCACCAAGACTGTGTCACCGCTCCCCAGTCAAGGCTGAGTTGGCGGGAGCACTGTAAAAGGATGGTGAGGGAGTACATTGCCGATCGCACGACCATCCTCGGTGACGCCTCTGCCCCCTACAACTACTGGGTGTCAAAGCTGGACACGTGGCCTGAACTCGCGCTGTATGCCCTGGAGGTGCTTGCTTGTCCTGCGGCTAGCGTCTTGTCAGAGAGGGTGTTTAGTGCGGCTGGGGGAATCATCACGGATAAGCGTACCCGCCTGTCAACCGACAGTGCCGACAGGCTTACACTCATCAAGATGAACAAAGCCTGGATTTCCCCAGACTTCTCTTCTCCACCAGCGGACAGCAGCGATACGTAAGCAATACGTAGGCTGCACCCGCGGATGGAAGCATCGTTCTGTATCACCATCAAAAACGGGGACCTTTTTGCTTCATCAATCTGTGTATTCTATTCATCCTCCTCCTCCTGCTCCTCCTCCTGAAACCTGATGTAATCACGCTGAACGGGCAATTTTTCTTAGGCCCACAAGGCTCAGTCGTATAATTTTTGTAAACAATTTTTATACGTTTCAATGCTCATTAAAGCGTTGAAACTTGCACCTGAACCAATTTTTATTTTAACTGGGCTGCCTTCAGGCCTAGTTACCAATTAAGCCACATTAACCAAAGCGATTAATGGGTTTCACCTGCCCTCTTGGTTGGGCATGGGCAATTTTTCTCAGGTACATTAGTACTGTTGGTACACCAATTTTTTTGGGCCCTCGCCTACAGTGTAATCCAATTAATTTTTTGCCCACCTGCATTAAAGCTGACGTTACATCAGCTGTGCTGGGCACTGCAATGGGATATATTTATGTACCGCCAGTGGCTTCCTGGGACCCACCCATGCTGTCGGTCCACATGGACTTCCCATTAGGGAGATGTACATGCCTGTGTATACTTATAAAAAACTCGAGCCTGACTGGGGCATGCAGTTTGGGCCGAAGCCCACCTGCATTTAATTTGACGTTAGCTCTGCTGTTCAGGGCATTGCAATGGGATACATTTATGTACAGCGGGTGGGTTCCAGGGAGTCACCCATGCTGTGGGTGCACACAGAATTCCCATTGCGGAGTTGTACCTGCCTGTGACTATTTATAAAAAAACGCAGTCTGACTGGGGCATGCAGACACCTTGACAGAATGAATAGTGTGTGGCACATAGGTTCCCCATTGCTATGCCCACGTGTGCAGCTCCTGATGGCGGTGGCACAGGATTATATTTCTCATTGCTTCTGTACAGCATTGTGGGCTATCGTCCTGCCCCTTTTAAAGAGGGTCACTGCCTAGCCGTGCCAACCCTCTGCAGTGTGTGCCTGCGGTTCCTCCTCATGGCAGACGCACTTATAAATAGACATGAGTGTGGCGTGGCATGAGAGCAGCTGAAGGCTGCGCAGGGACACTTTGGTGTTTGCTGTGGACACTGGGTCGTGCGGGGGGGGGGGGGGGGTTGGGCAGCATGTAACCCAGGAGAAGTGGCAGCGGAGTGTCATGCAGGCAGTGATTGTGCTTTGTTGGAGGTAGTGTGGTGCTTAGCTAAGGTATGCATTGCTAATGAGGGCTTTTCAGAAGTAAAAATTGTTGGTGGGGGGGGCACTCTTGCCGCTATTGTGGCTTAATAGTGGGACCTGTGAACTTGAGATGCAGCCCAACATGTAGCCCCTCGCCTGCCCTATCCGTTGCTGTGTCGTTCCCATCACTTTCTTGAATTGCCCAGATTTTCACAAATGGAAACCTTAGCGAGCATCGGCGATATACAAAAATGCTCGGGTTGCCCATTGACTGCAATGGGGTTCGTTACTCAAAACGAGCCCTCGAGCGTCGCGAAAATTTCGTCTCGAGTAACGAGCACCCGAGCATTTTGGTGCTCGCTCATCTCTAGTTAAATGCTTTTCAGCATCCAGGAAAGCTGAGTGCTGAAAAACCTTTGAAGTAGACTTCAGCTAGAAAATGTGTATACTAGCAGATAAGGACAGGGAACTTCCCCGCCCCATTTCCTAAAGGCCATAACCAGCTGACCTGATAACTTTTGGAGGCAAAGTTAACAAAGGACAGGGCTCAAGACAAAGAAAAAATGGAATTTAGAAATTATAAAAGATCTGTACGTCGCAGCCCACTGAAAATGATATTTTGTGAAATGTTGCATCACCGTGAATAAGATGCAGGGACTCCCATCTTTGCACAAAGGCTCAGAAACCGAGAATCGCATATCTTGGACGGGATACACCCAAAGCACTCAGGTGTGGGCTCAAAACGCACGTAAACTCATGAGAGGAAGCGTCGTCGTCATATTTTCGGTGTGGGTCACACCCACATGGAGTTATGAAGAAAATATGTATTCCAGGGATTATGTGTTCCAAGGTAAGCCAGACGCCCACGGGGGCTGGAAGGAACTAAATGGAAGTACCCCAGTGAGAGTTTAAAATTCACACACGGACGTGTGATCAGGGTCGGCCACTTGGAGGACACTTACGAGAGGACTGTTCGGATTTCCTGGCGAGACTCCACGCCAAAGAATGGTAACACCTTTTATTTTAATCCCTGTTATTTTACTGTCTGGGATATCATATGTAACTCTCTTTCCGTTTATCTTGTAACATCATTTTTGTATTTTTCTATAAATAAGCACTGCTCTTTTTTTTGAGAATTAAACTTTAAAATAATTAGTGAGTCTCATCCGTGTTAACACGAGACAAAATTCTCCGAAGATCGTATTCATAAATCGGGTTCTAGTTTACCTTTAAGAAATTGGTGGTGGCAGCTGTATGCATATTGTATAGCTCTGGAGTGCTATTATCCACAGATCAGGTGGATAATTTGAGCTTTCGCTTTGCATGCATGCAGAAGCCTGGGAAAGCTGGGTACAAATCAGCCTGTATTCTAACAACTGCCAGCTTGCAATACTGCAGAGTGATTGAGGACAGAGGCAGGATCGATAGGTATCGTCCTATCCACTTTCCTCTTGTCCAGTGCAGGACAAGTTGGTTTACAGTGCAGGGCCAGGCAGATTGCTGTAGAATTGTGGCTGTGGCTCATGATTGCTTGTCCGGTGTCTCGGAAAGTTGGGTACCAGTCACTCCACAATCTAAAGCCTCACTGTACGTGACAAACAGGACAATTAGAAGTTTACAAGGATGTTTACGAGGCCTGAAGAATAAAAGCTGTGATTGATCTTCACTCACACACGTGTGTATTCAGGGGAAGACAGCTGATTAAAGTTTGTTGTATGACCAAATAGTAAAACAGATGATAAAGAGTTCTTCATTTCATGCTCTATACATATATTTAGCCTTAAGGACTAATGCGTTTCCTGCGGCGGAAATCCGCAGCTATTAGGTTCTATTGAACCTAATAGCTTTCTGCCTTCCAATGCTCACGCTGCGGAATTCTACTTCAAATTTCCACATTGTGAAAGAAATTGCGCCATGTTCTATCTTCCGCGGAAATACGTGTGGCCGGCTTCCATTGCAGTCAATGGAAGCTGTCTGTCCTGCGATATTTCCGCTGTGAGCACAGTGGAAGTATCGCAGTAATACGCGTCACCGCCCACTGCGTCATGCGTGCCGGACAGGGCTCTCGCAGCAGATCCGGAGAGATGACTATGGGTTCTCTGGGGGGCTCCGTGTCGGACCCCGTTGCGATATTCCGCTGGCGGAGTCCGACACAGCCGTGGGCAGGAGGCCTAACTAAGCTCCAGTAACTGATTAATGATCGCCAAACACTGCCAGCTGGCAAGCTCAGGAATGCTTACAGATTAACCAATTAACAATCCCAGAAACAGTTATCAAACAAACATCGCTGTTTTTTTATTGTCAAGAAGGACTATAAATACTTGTGCTTATTAACAAATAAACGGAATTAGTGGTGATTACAGCAGCTCGCATTTAACCCCTGATCTGGAACACAATAATATATCTGTAGCGCTTCAGTGCATTGACAACGCACATGGAGGGGGCGGCCCAGCTGCCGGTGATAACCTGCCGCATGTCTTATCTGTGGTGGATTTCTTCCATATTTACTGCGGAGTTCACTCATTGCAATTGAAAGAGTAAATCGGCTGCAAGTAAAGTACTGAAATATATTCTGAAGTTGTGAAATTATATGTTTTCGTACCACGGTATAAAGATAACAACTATGTAATTCGTCCCTGAGAACGCTCTGCGCAGACACTGAAGCAGCAGGGGATGCTGCGAGATTTCAACTCTGAAGTCAAAAGATGACACTGGGAGTAATCAGAAGATAGTGATTGTTCACATCTAATAAATGATGATGAGAATTGTGAGATACGTTTGGCGTGTGGCGTTGACTCACAATAGTAACAAGAATTGCTTCGGGCAGACAAAGAATCACCATAGATCTCCAGCTGATTGTTCCTAGCAAGAGAAACCAAGTAATCTTGTAGATATGACACCTTTTAATAGCCAACAAAAGTACATGATGTTATTGCAAGCTTTCAAACCAACACAGTGCTCTTCGGGCTTAATGAAATAGATCCAAAGAGGCATATATATATATATATATATATATATATATATATATATATATATATATATATATATATATATATATATATATATATATATATATATATACACACACACACACACACACACGCACACATCTTTATGACAAGGAACAGACATGGATGTGATTAATTTGCATGTAAAAGAATACCACAACAGGAGGAGTAGAGAAATAAATGCATACCTAAATAATCCACTGGTAAGGATATGAAGGTTTTGTGGTCCCTGAATTAGTGTTAGGAGGTCACTAGGTCAATTAATCGGTTTTCGGTGTAGGGATGTCTGTATTGAGTTTTTAAAATCTTTATGGGGGTGTCCAAAAAGTTGATTTCAGTATACGAGTAGCTTAATGTCAGGTTTATGGTGGGGTGGAATGCATTGAATTTCTCATGGAATTTTATTACTTCTGGTTCGGTGTTAGTCCAGAGATTATGATGTCATCAATGTAGCTGAAGTAGGCCAATGGTTTCCTGGAGCAGGAGGCCAGAAAGTCACTCTCCAGTTTTGCCATGTAAAAGTTGGCATATTGCGGTGCCATTTTACTGCCCATGGCGGTTCCAGTGAACCAGTTCCACAGGACAAAAACTGAAAGCGAGGATGAGATCTCATCGCCACATAATTAAAGAGAGAAAGACATAATTACTTGTGGCTGAGCACTTCTCTAGTCACGGACACTACATAAAACACATGAAAGTTCTTATACTTAAAGGCAATTTCAAGTCACAAAGCCAAAGAAGAATTTGGGAATACAAATTTATAACAACTTTCAACAGAGGGTTAAATTCTTCACGAAGATTCACACGTGACTGGGAAGTATGAGAACTCTATAGATCAGATAACACTCTGGCCTGGTGACCCCCTAACACTAATTCAGGGACCATAAAACCTTCACATTCTTACTAGTGGACTATTTAAGTATTTATTTATTTCTCTACTCATCCTGTTGTGGAATTCTTTTAAAGGGGTTGTCTCGCGAAATCAAGTGGGGTTATACACTTCTGTATGGCCATATTAATGCACTTTGTAATATCGATCGTGCATTAAATATGAGCCATACAGAAGTTATTCACTTACCTGCTCCGTTGCTGGCATCCCCGTCGCCATGGTTCCGTCTAACTTCGGTGTCTTCTTGCTTTTTTAGACGCTCTTGTGCAGATGGATCTTCTCCCTTCGGCTGGTCTTGGAAGCATCGGCGTCAGGAGGCTGGAACTGGCACACGTCATGGGGCGGAGCTACGCGATGACGCGTACAAGGGGGCGGAGCCAAAACGCCGATGCTTCCAAGACCAGCCGAAGGGAGAAGATCCATCTGCGCAAGCGCGTCTAAAAAAGCAAGAAGACACCGAAGTTAGACGGAACCATGGCGACGGGGACGCTAGCAACGGAGCAGGTAAGTGAATAACTTCTGTATGGCTCATATTTAATGCACGATGTATATTACAAAGTGCATTAATATTGCCATACAGAAGTGTATAGACCCACTTGATTTCGCGAGACAACCCCTTTAAGTGCAAATCAATCACATCCATGTCTGTGCCTTGTCATGTGTGTGTGTGTATATGTATGTGTATATATATATATATATACACACACACACACATGCATACCTTTTTGGATCTATTTCATTATGCCTGAGGAAGAATCCGAATACTGGGAGTTTCGAAACCTCGCAATAGCATCATGTACTTTTGTTGGCTATTTAAAGGTATCCTATCTACTAGATTACTTGGTTTCTCTTGCTGGGAACAATCACATTTTGGTCTACTGGCTAACACCGTACCACACTTTTCTCCAGCTGACATGCAGGCTGGAGCTTCATCCCTTTCACATAAAAAGCCCCAGAACCGTTCATAGCAGTGTGCTGAGACTCCTATTCCCACCAGCCTGTTTATAGGCATAGAGAATAAGTGACTCACAGCACTGAGGGCGTCTGCCCTTAGTAAAGATGGCCGCTTACTTCCGCACTCACGGCAGACATTCCGCAGTATGAATGGACACGTCACAGCCAATCAGCGGTCGACAACTATCCCGCATCCGCACTTGACGTGTCCCGGGCATCAGCCAATAGGAGAACGTGACGTGTAACAGGCAGGCACATCCAGCCAATCACTACGTGCAGCGTGGAACCGGCCTGACTAATAGGGGTGAGGCGGCGGGGGCGGGAGGGGGTTGCTAGGAGAAGCAGGGCTGGAGTTACCGGTGAGCTCAGTGTGAGAGGAAGCGGCGGACCACGATGAGGACTGTGTGCGTCCTGACGGTAACCGGCATCCTGCTGCTCCTGCCCGGCCGGGGCCAGACGCTGAGAGCGGGAGAGTGCGAGGGTGAGTGGCACATTGTTACAGGGGGTCTGTAGTGGTAAATGGGCGCACGTTGGGGGTCTGTGATGACAGGTGAGGGGGACTGTAGTTATAAATAAGAGGGCACGTTATTAGGGGAGGGGGGAGTCTGTTGTGATAAAGGGAGGAGGGGGGGCAGATTATTATGGGGGTGGTTTGTTATGACTGTTGAGGTTATTTGGGGGGGGATCTGACTAGCTCTCCTGTTGATGCCTGATCTGCGGGGTCCTAGGGGTCCCCTACTCCCTACAGTTGGCCCTACAGAGCTCAAGCTGTCCACAGCAGAAGCCCCTGATAGTTGTAACCTAGCGTGTTTTGGGGGTCTCTAGAGTCCTGTAGATGGTGCAGGTGTCGGCCTGCGAGGGGATTCGGGGGTCTCCCCAGGATACCACCGGACATCCTAGTTGAGCTGTGATGATGTGTTCGTGTGATTTGCGCCGGATCTGACGCCATGTTTGTTCCTTGCAGTGTGCGTATCGTTTCTGAGTCGCTTCTATCAGTCCCTTAAAGAGAAGAACGTGGAGTTCACGGCGGCCGCGGTGGACAAGGAGCTGCTCAAGTCATGTGACGCCGCCAAGGGGAAAGAGAACAGATTTGTATGTACCGTGTGAATGGCGCCCAACAGCTCCGTCGCTGTCCTGTAGTAACAATGTGCGGGGTATACACAATGTCATCCATGGCTCTCGGCTCCCGCAGAGCGGCGGGTCTCCACGCTACGTGGTGTTGGGAGCGGCGGATCAGGAATCCTGGCCGGCCATCGGTGGTCACCCAGCTCTCCCAGAGGAGGAATAGAATCTTATGACTCTGTGGTCCGTCTGAGCGGAGAGCGACATTTATCAGTCAATGGCGACCAGCGCAAATTACACATGAGCTGACGGTCTATCTACGGCACACGTAGCCTGAAGGCCTGATCCTCGTTGGGGGTTATTTGCCCCGACGGATCATCTAGTCTTCTGCAGATGAGGCTTAAAGGGGTCTTTCCATCTCAGCTTTTCATGGCCGATATGAAAAACCCGTCACTCCACCCGACCGCCTGTCGGAAAATGCTGAGCCCTGATTTCGTAGCTCTCATTGAAATGAAGGAGAGCCTCTGAGGCTGTAGGGCGGTCCGCTACCTCCTATTCACCTCAGTGCGCGCTACGGAAACGCCGCTTGCTCTTGCCGTGAGTGGTGGCCGGTAAACATAGCAGCGGTTTCCCATCTTGGGTTTGGAAAGCGGACATGGGAACGTCCCTTTAATTAATGAAACGTTCATTAACCGTTCTACTATACATATGTATGTATTCCTCACAGTCTCTGCTTGCTGTCAGTGAAGGGAAATCTTATTTATTTTTACGTCCAAAGCCTGAAAATCCCTCTTGTCACCGACCGGTTCACACCGCGTGCGGAAAATAGTCGGGCATGGAAATGTAAAGTGTATTAGAAATCTGCAGGACAGGACGGACTCTTAAAGGGGTTCTGTCATAAGAAAAAAAATCAGTACTTGCCTATTCCTCCCCGTCAGTCTTCTTACCAGATCTTCTCCTCACTGATCTTCTGAGCCCTCCGGGTCACCTCACCTCCAGCCGGCTGGATCCTCTTCCTGTTTTGGAGCGTCCAGTAGCTGCAGTTCCCTTCCTGCAGGGCAATGAATGCAACATGTTGCCGCCAGTGTTTTCTTTTATAGTATATGAAACACTAGTGCTGAGACATCATGCATGCACAGTCGCGCTAAAGCAGGCTGCTGAAGATTCGGCATTCCCTTGTAGGCAGTGAACGCCACATCACTAGTGACCGGGCACTGCCTGCAGGAAGCAGAATGCCAGCGATGTACGCCTCATCACAGGAAGAGGAGGATCCGGCCGGCAGGAGGGGAGGTGACCCAGGGGACTGGAGGAGCCAGGAGAAGATCTGGTAAGAAGACTGACGGGGAGGAATAGGTAAGTATAGAATTTTTCTTTTTTCCTTTTTTAATAACTGAACCCCTTTCAAGTAAATGACAACTTACAATTTCATGTTTTGGTCCCAAAGTCTACGCTGATTAATTTTCCTAAACTATCTTTACACTGTAAACAGCTCAGTTTAGCTGATACAGAGCTCCAAATCCTGGACATAGTTTATCATATGACTTTGTTTACCAACAACCATACATACAGCCACCACTAAGGGGACCTCACTTTATACACAGCCACCACCAGGGGGACCTCACTGTGTACACATACATACAGCCACCACCAGGGGGACCTCACTGTGTACACATACATACAGCCACCACTAGGGGGACCTCACTTTATACACAGCCACCACCAGGGGGACCTCACTGTGTACACATACATACAGCCACCACCAGGGGGACCTCACTGTGTACACATACATACAGCCACCACTAGGGGGACCTCACTTTATACACAGCCACCACCAGGGGGACCTCACTGTGTACACATACATACAGCCACCACCAGGGGGACCTCACTGTGTACACATACATACAGCCACCACTAGGGGGACCTCACTTTATACACAGCCACCACTAGGGGGACCTCACGGTATACACCTACATACAGCCACCACTAGGGGGACCTCACGGTATACACCTACATACAGCCACCACTAGGGGGACCTCACGGTATACACCTACATACAGCCACCACTAGGGGGACCTCACGACATACAGCCACCACTAGGGGGACCTCACGATATACACCTACATACAGCCACCACTAGGGGGACCTCACGGTATACACCTACATACAGCCACCACTAGGGGGACCTCACGATATACACCTACATACAGCCACCACTAGGGGGACCTCACGGTATACACCTACATACAGCCACCACTAGGGGGACCTCACGGTATACACCTACATACAGCCACCACTAGGGGGACCTCACGGTATACACCTACATACAGCCACCACTAGGGGGACCTCACGGTATACACCTACATACAGCCACCACTAGGGGGACCTCACGGTATACACCTACATACAGCCACCACTAGGGGGACCTCACTGCATACACATGCATGCAGCCACTGATGGGCGGGGGGGGTCCTTACTGTATACGCATACATGCAGCCACTGCTTTTGGGATCCTTACTGGATATGCATGCAGCCACCACTAGGGGGGACTTTACTGGATACGCATGCATGCAGCCACCACTAAAGGGGGGAGGGGGGGAGACAGATTTCTAGAACATTCCTTGTTGGTCATGACCTCTAACCT
Organism: Eleutherodactylus coqui; assembly: GCF_035609145.1. Taxonomy (NCBI): domain Eukaryota; kingdom Metazoa; phylum Chordata; class Amphibia; order Anura; family Eleutherodactylidae; genus Eleutherodactylus; species Eleutherodactylus coqui. The sequence goes on along the minus strand of NC_089839.1, from coordinate 206,585,891 downwards.
TCAGATTTTGCCTCTTCAGTGCTATTACATCGGAGCCACCAGTGACGCAGCCACAAAGATCACCAATGAGGTTTCCAAGCCGCTAAGTAACCACATCCCAGCTGAGAAGATCTGTGAGAAGTTAAAGAAGAAGGACAGTCAGATCTGTGATCTGAAATATGGTGAGTGCAGCATGCAGGGGTGCGGGTACCCGGGAGGGGGCAAGGGGTCCGGGTACATGGCAGGGGGGAGGGGGCAGGGGTGTGGGTACACGGCAGGGGGGAGGGGGCAGGGGTGTGGGTACACGGCAGGGGGGAGGGGGCAGGGGTGTGGGTACACGGCAGGGGGGAGGGGGCAGGGGTGTGGGTACACGGCAGGGGGAGGGGGCAGGGGTGTGAGTACACGGCAGGGGGAGGGGACAGGGGTGTGGGTACACGGCAGGGGGGAGGGGACAGGGGTGTGGGTACACGGCAGGGGGGAGGGGTCCGGGTACACAGCAGGGGTCCCGGTATGAGCTCTCCATTCTCTCCACAGACAAGCAGATAGACCTGAGCACGGTGGACCTGAAGAAACTGCGAGTGAAGGAACTGAAGAAAATCCTGGACGACTGGGGTGAGACCTGCAAGGGCTGTGCGGAAAAGTCTGACTACATTCGCAAGATCAACGAGCAGATGCCCAAGTATGCTCCCAATGCAGCAAATGCACGGACGGACCTCTGATCATTGACTCCTGCACTGACCCCTGGTGCTCAGACTGGACCCCTATATTAGTTCTATTTACTTTTTTTTTTTAAAATAGAGATATTTTTTTCTTTTCTGTTCTTGAGGATCCCGGACGCCTGGTCGCTAGCGGAGAACGCAGTTCACGGTTATTCCTTTGTGCTGTGGCCGTTTACAGCGGTGGTTTATTATATAGTTTTTGTTTCCTTCGAGTGGTATTTTTTTTCTATGAAAATAAAAGAATCCGCTCTGTGTCCTGCTGCGCGTGTCATGGCCCGTGGAGAGCAGCGGCGGCGCCGCACTGATCTGCACCTCATCAGAAATGCACCCGAAGATATGAGTCTACCTGCTGCCCACTATCACTTCTGTAGCTCTATCCAACAGTTGCTAGCTGGATGTCATCAGTATTTCAGTCGGTAGCAGCACTGTAGATATGCCGCCATAAGCGGGGACAGGGCCTGGCGCAGATATCGCAGGAGGAGACTTGTTTTGCCCGCACTCCTCTTTATGTATTACTGATGCTTGTAGAAAAATATTCTTCTAGGGCAGCAAAGAAAAAAAATTGTATTAAAAATGAAATGCCCCGCAGTGGTGGCAACGCAGCACTCTGCTACACTCCTTCATCGTACGGTGCGGGGAGAGCGCGGCAGAGCAAACTGTGTGCATCTCCAACAGCAAGGAGTAAATTCCTTACGTTACTTATTATGTATGACATGCAGTTATGAATCGACTGTTACATCATATCCTATATTCCAGAGCTGCATTCACAATTCTGCTTGCATAGAGCATCCATCAGCCTTGAACTGAGAAGACATCCAATAATGTGTTGCTCTGACTGGACCGCTGCTCAGTTGATGCAGATATCTTCCATGTCTCTCGGACAGAACGCTTGTGGGAAGCAGCAGTGAGCGCTCACAACGGAGCAGCAGAATTGTGGATGCAACTCGGCAAAGCATTTACTCAGGATCTCCGAGGATGTCACTAAGTGCTGATCCTACACCGAGCTGCACGCTTCTCTGCTGACTGTTGTTTTACACCAGGGAGACCGTGGCCCTACTCCTTGCCGGTCACAGTTTTTCATGGTTTGTGTGTGGTGTTGCTAACATTAAATATCACAGATTCTGTCCACTCCGTTATATACCGGCTCGGCTTCTATTTCCTGATCTGAGCAGATGCAGCAGCTTATCAGTTCCAGAGATAAACGTTTTTGTTTTTTCACACTATTGATGGTCTATCTTCGGGAAATGTCTTCAATAGGTGATCAATGGTGTCTGCCACTTGGGCTCCCCACCTGTCGTCTCACGTTCATTGGTCACAGGGCCTGAGAACAGCTCAGTCCTATTCAATTGACCGGGACTGAGATGCACTACCAGGCACAGCTGCTGGACAGTGCATATTGCTGTGCCTAGTAAGGACTGAAGTGACCGTGACGTTCCCCTGAGTGCTGGTGTCCCTTCAATTAGCTGATTGGTGGGAATGTTGAGCAATTGACCCCTGCTGATCCTCCATTGATGACCTATCCTGAGGATGGGTTGTGTCAGAAAACTCTTTTTAGGGTATGTTTTCATGTAGTGGGATTTTCACATGCAAAACAGAGTGAAAATCTGACCCATCGATGTGGATTCTGACTCAAAATTAGCTATGCTTCTACAACTGAATTCGGAAGAAGCTGCGCTCCCCCTCACATCCAAAGTCTTCGTATTCTTGGCGCTTCCTTCACTTAGCAGTCTCTAGTGACTGCAGCATCGGTGGCCTCTTCCGCAGCCTCTGACTAGTGTTGCTACGCTCCCTAGAGGCCGCCGGGTGCCTGATGAAGAAAGTGATAAGAGCGCAAAGACTCTTGGTGAGGGGGAGCACGGTATCTTGTTAAATCAACTGCGGAAGCACAGCGAATTTCAAATCAAATATCTACATGTAAAGATACCCTTAAGATGGGTCAATCAGAAAATAGTTGTAGGAAGGATTACTGATGCATTATATAACGTTGCACTGCTTGGCTAAAAGCTGGGCTCCCTACAGTGTGAGGGTACATTTACATGGGCCAACTAGCGGCCGAAAAATCACTGAAATGAGCGCTTTATTTATTCATTTTAAATCAGCAATTCTTCCGTGCAAATGTGGGATCTGACGGCACTGAGGGAGAAATCGCTCATTAGTCGCTTAGTTTCAGCTCACTGTAATGAAGTGACTAGTCCACAACTTGTCTTTGTGTAAGCAGTGCATGGAGGTGGGCGCAGGAAGAGATCTATGGCTCCACTTCCATTCACTCAACAACTCTCACCCCTGAGTGGAAGCACAGAAGCGATGATCGGTACGATAACTGTTCAGCACTTCTGCACCTGACAGTTCTGTGTAAAAGTACCTTAAGGTCTTGTGATATGCGCCATTCTTGCATTATAGCAGTGGTCCCGGACTCCCCAAGGTATGGCTATATGCACTGGCTACCATGACAATCACATCAGTTATCTTACTGACATTTTCCTATACCCGAGTTTGACGGTATGTTACCAATGTGTCACGTTTCAAACTGAAATATCAATCTGCAAATATAGCTCATCCCCATACTCTATGTATCCTAACCTTCGTTAGCAGGCTGCTGAGTTTCCCTAGTTCATGCAGTACCTATGAATGGTCTGAGGATGGAGCTGGTGCTCCACGGCCACATGCACAATCTGAATATTATAACATTACACTGTGATGTGATACGTAGGGTTATATTAACCCTTGTTGTTATCTGCAGCGGCTCTTGAAGGGTTCATTGTATAAATCGAGCAGGATGCGTGTCACACATTACAATTCCCTGCTGCAGCCCTCTTACCTGCAGTACGTTACTCTTGAGCGTTCGTAGGGACCCTATCAGAACAAATGTGCTATGTCTGATACTATAAGCAGCTTCACTACCTGGCTCCTCCACTTTCCTTCATCTGATGCTCCTACCATCATCATGACACATTGTCACGCACCATGCAGCTGCCTCCAGACACCTTATCACGGACATTCTCCTTCGGCCTCTCACAGAGACACAAACTGAACTTATCTTCATCCCTTCTCTTCCCTATCTAACCTCTCTCGCTTGTCTCTCCTATTTGACCACAGCTTATAGTCTCTTCCGGTTTCTCATGAACGTCTCCCTCAGTCCAGGAAATAGCGGACCAACATGGAAACTGTAAAAGCTGTGACAGTCACACACTCACTATGCTCTATCATATCACTCCAAGCCAGACGAAGCCCTGCCTTCTATAATGCCACAGTTAATGTAATTGCAGGTACAGTTTCCATTGAGTTCGAGACCTGTAATTACGAGTGGCAGCCACTACACAGTGGTCGGAGTAGTGGCTTCCGCTCCGACCCTTGTGCATCCTGGCACTGATAGCGAGTGCTGCCTGGAAAACCACTTTTAGCTCTCAACTTGGTAACCCCTCTCCTAGACTAAAGAACCCAAGAAATCTATAGGCAGCACTAGCACAACGCCCTGATGAGGAAACTGAGGCAAGCTTCCAGGGCTCAGAAGAAAACCCACCGCAAAGAAGACTTCACAACATACAAACAAGCAGTCCTCAACTGGTAATCACTTCTTCAAAACAGCAGTACTGCATTACTCTCATATGTCCCTTCTCCCGCAATCCCGGTTAACTAACACTTCCATCCCGTGACGCCCCAACCCACACCTCTCATCTCCCCTGAAGACTTTGCCACACACTTTAAACACAAAATTGACAACATCAGAGAAAGCTTCAACCTGAAATCCCCACAACCCCTCTGCACAGCTGACTAGTCCTCTCTCCACTTCACCGGCTTCTCCGTCTCTACTTATAAATTGCACTTCAACACCCGTACCCAATGCCATCTCTCCTCAACCTTACCACTGTGTTGATCCCGGGCCTAACCCACCTTTTCAATCTTTCAGTAAGTGCTGGTGTCTCCCCTTCCTTTCCCCATCTTTTAAATATGCAACCATCACACCTGTCCTTAAGAAGCCATCCCTTGATCTTTCGTCTTGGTCCAGCCATTGTCCGATCTCACTACTGCAGATCAATTCAAAGCTTAAGCAGCACGTCCAGTTTGAACTGTCCTTCCACTTCATCCAGCTTACTATTCGCAGAGTTACAATTTGCATTTCGACCCCACCACACTACCGAAACTGTCCTAACTAAAGTCACCAATGATCTGCTAACGGCAAAAGCCTCCAAACATTATTGTGCTCCTCCTAGACCTGTCCTCTGACGTCTACATTGCTTTCTGCTCTTTCTCATGTTAGACTTGCCCTCTGCCACTTACAATGTGCTCTTCCATTTAGACAAGTCCTCTGCCTTCTACTCTGTTTTCCTTCTATAAGATAAGTCACTTGCCTTCTACATTACTCTGTTTTCCTTCTATAAGACAAGTCATCTGCCTTCTACATTACTCTGCTCTTCTATTAGACATGTCCACTGTCTTGTACAATACTTTGTGCTCCTCCTTCTAGACTCTGTTTGTCTTCTATATTACTCTGTGCTCCCCATTTTAGACCTGTCCTACACCTTGTACTCTGTTCTCCTCCTACTCAACTTCTCTACCTTCTATATTACTCTGTGCTCTTCTTTCTAAACATCTTTGCCTTCTACATTAATCTGTGCTCCTTCTAGACTTATTTGCCCTTTTACATTACTCTGTGGTCCTTCTTTTGACCTGCCCTCATAGAATAGTCGAGTTGGAAGGGATATCCAGCATCATCGGGTCCGTCCCCCTGCTCAATGCAGGATTCACTAAATCATCCCAGACTGCTATCCAGAATTCCAACATGTCCATCAACCATATTCTTCTTCTCTTCCTGCTTTATAAAGTTCAACATGCAAAAAACAGAACTCATCACTCAAAAACACCCCACCAGACCTATTAACCCTTTCCAATCCACTGTCTGACGTCTGAAGACATTCTGATTGAAGCCTGTACAGCTCCAATGTCCGAAGACGTCCGGCAGGGTATTCTTACTGTATATTATTGGCCGCTCTGTTGTCGGAGCTTCTCCAGCATGTCCCATATCCCAGCACTGGCTCTAGCCCGCAGGTGGCAGAAAGAGAAAGCCCCCTAGAAAACCCTGAATCCAAAATTGGATTGCAAAGGGTTAAAGGGGTTGTCTCGCGCCGAAACGGGTTTTTTTTTTTTCAATAGGCCCCCCGTTCGGCGCGAGACAAACCCAAGGGATGGGTTAAAAAAAAAATATATATATATTACTTACCCGAATCCCCGCTCTGCGACAACTTCTTTCTTCCTTCTCCAAGATGGATCTTCACCCACGATGCATCGCGGGTCTTCTCCCATGGTGCACCGTGGGCTCTGTGCGGTCCATTGCCAATTCCAGCCTCCTGATTGGCTGGAATCGGCACACGTGACGGGGCGGAGCTACGATGACGACGCGGGACCAGCTCTCCAGCACGAGCAGCCCCATTCACCAGGAAGAAGACCGGACTGCGCAAGCGCGTCTAAAAACGCCAGAAGACAGCGAATTTAGACGGATCCATGGCGACGGGGACGCTAGCAACGGAGCAGGTAAGTGAATAACTTCTGTATGGCTCATATTTAATGCACGATGTACATTACAAAGTGCATTAATATGGCCATACAGAAGTGTATGACCCCACTTGCTGCCGCGAGACAACCCCTTTAATCACAATCAATGACTCTATACTATATAGAAGGTTGTTTCTCTTTAGTATTATATTTTCCGTCACGTGAAAGACTGGGGTTCGAATCCCAGATGAAGAGTTGGTCAAATTTTCCTGCACTTAACCTGACTTTCTATCGAACGCTTTCCCAAGATTGTCAACATTGCACCATTTTATACATAATTGATCTCATGAAGAACAGCTTCTCGCTATACTAAGAGGCATATGGGGTCCCTATCATCTGTTTGCGCATTGGTGGTATAGTGGTGAGCATAGCAGCCTTTCAAGCAGCTGACCTGGATTTGAATCCCGGCCAACTCATTGCTTGTAAAATTAATCAGAAAAGACACAAAGGGCGATGATCGAAACCTGTATATATGTTACAGGTATAAATACGGTTCAGGAGTGAAGAAACTACACACTAAAACAAGGGGGCACGGTCGGGGATTAGTTGGGGAAAACTCAGAAGCAATACCAAGAAATACTGTATTACTGAAAGAGTAGTAAATGCTTGGAAGAAACTTCCAGCAGATGTGATTGGAAAATCAACAATAAATGAATTCAAGCTGCTGGGGACGAGCATAGATCGAACCTATGAGAAATATTATAAGGGCAGACTAGATGAACCATGGGGTTTTTTGAACAAGCCAATTTTATATGTTTCTAGGTCCGTGATGGCGAACCTATGACACGCGTAGCCATAGTCGCTGACACGCGGCCGCTCACCCCGTTAATGAATACCGGCAGGGGCCGTGACTCCCCTGCTGGTATTCACTAACCAGCACTACTAACAGTGCTGATCCCGGCGCACACTGTGATGTCAGTGTGCAGCCAGGATCCTCCTCCCCCCGTCCCCCGACGTCTCCTACCTGTTGGTTCCGTGAGAGCGTCCGGGGGAGGAGGCGTCCTGCAACACACTGACGTCACAGTGTGCGCCGGAGATCATCGCTGCTGGCGGCGCGCCGGGCACAGGAGGAGCAGAGCTTCCACAAGGTAAGTACGTGGGTCTCGTGGGGGGGCAGTCACCGCTGGGGGACCGCTGTAAGGGGGCAGTCACCGCTGGGTGGGCGCTGTAAGGGGGCAGTTACCGCTGGGGGGCCGCTGTTAGGGGGCAGTCACTGCTGGGGGTCCGGTAATGCTGGGGGGGCCTCTGTGGGGGGCAGATACTGCTGGGGGGCCCCTGTGGGGGGCAGATAATGCTGGGAGCCTTTGTGGGGGGGGCAGATAATGCTGGGGGCCTCTGCGGGGGGCGGATACTGCTGGGGAGGCCTTTGTGGGGGGCGTATACTGCTGGGGTGCCTCTGTGGGGGGTAGATAATGCTGGTGGCATCTGTGGGTGGCGGATTCTGCTGGGGGGCCTCTGTGGGGGGGCAGATAATGCTGGGGGGCCTCTGTGGGGGCAGATACTGCTGGGGCCCGCTGTGGGTGGCGCTGTCGCTGTTGGGGGGTCGCTGTGGGTGGCGCTGTTGGGGGGCCGCTGTCGCTGCTGGGGGGCGCTGTCGCCGCTGGGGGCTCATCATTACTGAGATAATTGAGGGGGAGGCTGGGAGAGGCGAGGGCTTGTGCTATGGGTGTTTTGGGTTTATTAAATACAGTTATACATTACAATTATACATATTTGTTATTTAAGCTATAAATATCGCAAATTTATGGATTTTTTCTCGAAGTGACACACCACCCGAGTTATGCTCGTTTTTTTGGTGAATTTTGATACACCGAGCTCAAAAGGTTGCTCATCACTGTTCTAGGTCCTTGCCACCTCCAACTCAAAAATGTCTCTTCAGTAGGATCTTTCTGCTACCCTCAGGCGACTATCACACATGAGCTTTTACCACGAATACTGCAGCGTTTTGAATGCTGCGATAATCGCAGTACAACGCTCCCATTGCTTTTGATGTGGCCTCTCAGACCTGCGCAAGAATATGGGGTTTTCTAACTTCGTGATGTTTGAGCTCTGTCTACTCGATTTTGCTGCGTTTTTTAAACACACCTCATCACCCATCATAATGATGGGGTACGTGAAAAAAACACTGCAAACGCTAATAAAAATTGCGCTAAAATGTTTTACCACAATCGTTGCGTTTTACCGATGCCGTGTGTGAGAGTGGCCTAAGTCAACAAAAATGCTAGTGCATGCCCTCATCACCTCCCATCTATACTACTGCAATGTCTTTCTCTGTGGCCTCCCATCCAACACTCTTGCACCCCTCCAATCCATCCTCTGCTGTCCAGCTAATCTGCCTCTTCCCGCTTCACAGCCTGCCCAATGTCCATAGAATAAGAAATGAAAACCAGTGATCCCAGGCGCAATTACGCGTTTCAGTGTCGGATGGCCACCTTCACCAAATTAAACAATCTGATGAAGGTATCCGTCCAGGGCTGAAATGCGTAACTTACTCTTCACCTTCTGGAACCATTCATCGTCTTCTATCAGCCATGCCTGGGGCACCTGTTTTTCATTTCTCATTCCCACGTTATGGAGGTTATTCCATCTGTCACTTCCAGAAAGGCAACAGCTGATATTTGCTATTTGCTGGTGTTGTGTCTGGATTGCTCAATTTAGTGAGGTGAGCATTTTTGCACCACATTCTGCATATACGTATTTGGTGATGCTGTATTATGGAGGCATTAGTTCTCTCTTATAGTGGCAATGTCCATAGAGGCCAGTTCAAAAAATGGACATACAAATCTGTCCACAACTTGTCCCCTCCATACTTCTCTGACCTAATATTCCTGTCTGGAGTTTATATCTTTATTAGGGGGCTGAGTCTCTATTTAGGGGAATTCTGGCATCCAAAAGTCAGTTTTGACAAATGCATCAAAAGTGTTCCTTTTTGGGCATTTACATCCCATTTCTTTAGTGTGTGGGGCCAATTTTACAGGGTGTGTTCATGTGCAGCCCATTATTTACTGTAAACCATTCCAGAAATTGGCGTAGATTATATCAACAGCCTCCTCCAGCTCATAGATGGTGTAAGTTTCCATCTGGCTGATGAAGGGGTCACCAGATGAAACAAGTGTATTAAGAGGCTTAGGGCTCTTAGCACATTTATTACTCGTAGCCGAGTGCAGTTTACTTAGACTAGCGTGTAAAATAGGCCCCTATATCCTTATTTAGGGGTACGGTCGGGATTGCGGTGTGGGGTCCATATCTTTATTAAAGTGAACCCATCATCAGTTTTGAAGCTCTTAAACCCCCAACAGCGTTAAAACATTTCCACAATTAATTTGTTAGTCATCCTGCGCAAAACATACCTTTGGTTTTTAAACTTCCTGTGCCGGATGCAAATTACCGATAAGCAGTCCAGCCCATATCTGGTGGGTGGCTGGATCGTCTGTGCTGGCCTACATACCTCCCTTAACACCACCCGTCTCTGCTACAGTGACGTGGAGATGTCCCCCACATCAACATCACTGCGACCAGACTTCTGCACCATGAGCTCCAGGTCTGGTGTATGCGCAGTTCATCTGTGCCTGATTTGCGCAAATTCATCAGAATCACCTGCGCATGTGCCGCCAATTCCCCACGTCTGGTCCTACGATCAGCGAAGACACAGGGGGTGCGACGTCAAGTAACTGTGGCAAAGAGGGGCGGTGATTAGGGAGGTACGGAGACCAGCAGATGATCCGACCAGCCCACCATTGACAGTCCGGCCTGCCCACTGGACCGCTGTTAACTTGCATGTGGCGTACCCTTACATGCTGAAAGAACTTTTTCTAAGATACACTGTCAGGAACTTGTATCCCCAGCAAGTACTAAGGAAGAGGTTCACTTACCTTGAAACATGTTTACAGGCTGGTTCTTATCAATAAGCTAAGATCTCTTTAGGGAAAAACATATGTGACAGTCATCTTTGTCTGAAGGTTGCGCCATATTCACCCCTTCAAAAAGTTTTTTCCTATAATTTTGTGCTTTCAACTGATAAATCAGATTTCAACATCTGTACTGAAAGTGAAGGCTGATTGTTATGTTACTATAACCCTGTTAATGCAAATAAAAATTATTGACATAAAGAAAGTCTTTTCCTTCTTTGTCTGCTATTCCATATGTTTACCTTAGGGGTAGACCGTTTCGCAGGGGGGGTGCACCTTCCTAAGAAAATAAGTCTTCCCCATCCTATCCCTGCTACCAAGCTCCTGTTCCTCATTTCAGACTATTTCACACTGCGGTTGCCCCACTTCATCTTTTTCTTTTATTTCTACAAAATACATTTGGAAGTTCATCAAACCCGGGCGACTTGTCACTAGGAAGTGTTCTATCCCTTAACTCATTCAGTGTTGGACACAATTTGCAACTGCACCGGAGCTAAATATTCATAAACAGCTTCACAATTCACTTAACTTAGAAGCATCAGGTTTTTAAAATAGAGGGAAAAAAGTTTCTAAAATCTCTTCCTTTTTTTATTACCAAAGAATTATCAGGCCTGCTCAATGCTGCCACATAAGTGGATGAGTCCTGTGTCTGAATTACAGAAGCCAGGATAGATTAGATTAGATTAGATAGATAGACTTGCTCTGCATCCAAAGCTCTTCGATGGAGGGCCCTATTGACATGTAGAGGTTTAGGCCTGTTTCATATGGGCGACGTGATATCACTGTGAGAAAATCTTTTGCCGGGATTTTCGGGGAGGGACTTGACATATAAGTCCTACCCTGAAAATAAGCCCTAGCTGCATAAAAAAACCCACATACATCACCTAAGAGACACTATCTGTGTCTGCCGCATGTCTTCCGAAGCTCCCTGGTACTTGCTTGAAGTTCTCTGGCACAGCTTCCTGGTCAGGATTTTTTAAAACCCCGCCTCCAGGAAGCGCTGCCTCTGATTGGCTAAGCACCACGGCTTAGTCAATCAGAGCCAGCGCTTGATGAACCAATCACAGCCATTCAATTAGAATGGATATTTATACATTATGACACGGCGGCACTTATATCTGTTTGTGTTTAACAAGTGGTTTTCACACTTCCTCCAGATGTAAAGGGTGACGAGGGTGTCTTGTGTCTAAAGGAATTTAGTGGCAAGTTCCTGACATTAATGGCATCTGTTCCCCGCCAACTGGCAGAAGAGTTCCTCTACCGGACATAAATGACCACAACGGCACTGTCTGTTAATCTGCTATATAGATGTCCAGAACTGTAAAGAGCTATAAAGGACTTTGGCTTTCACCTGACAGGATGTACCCTGACAGCAGGCGGCCATTGACAGTATTGTGTGTCATGGATACAGACGGGGAGAATGGATCGGAAGTTATTAATACACTGGGGCACATTTATTAAGACTGGTGTTTCACACAATGCACCATAGTAGGATGTGACTAATATATGAAGAGGCCACATATCCTGATACACTCCTTGTCAGTAATATCACTCCTCAGACATTATCGGAGGGGATAAGACTGTCTCTGTGTGATTATAACATTGATATAAGTGGTTACAATATCAGGGGAAAAGGAGAATTTATTGTGGAAAACTGACCCCTTGATAGGAGGCTCTAGTACCCTGTTGTACCGCCTCTAGCTTGGATACAAGATATGATACGGCGGGCATGGAGGCTCTAGTACCCTGTTGTACCACCTCTAGCTTGGATACAAGATGTGATACAGGTGGGCATGGAGGCTCTAGTACCCTGTTGTACCACCTCTAGCTTGGATACAAGATGTGATACAGGTGGGCATGGAGGCTCTAGTACCCTGTTGTACCACCTCCAGCTTGGATACAAGATGTGATACGGACAGGCATGGAGGCTCCAGTACCCTGTTGTACTGCCTCTTGCTTGTATACAAGGTGTGAAAAGGGTGGTCATGGAGGCTCTAGTACCCTGTTGTACCGCCTCTAGCTTGGATACAAGATGTGATACAGGCAGGCATGGAGGCATACAGGTTCTTTATGGTATCCTGCGGCATATCGCTCCACATTTGCTGTAACTGAGCCTCTAGATCATGCAGACTCATAGGCTGACAGAGTTGGCATCCCTGATGTTCCCATACATGTTCTATTGGTGATAAATCTGATGACCGGGCAGCCATGGAAGTGTGACAATGTCGTGGAGACATTCCTGTGACCCCCTTGTGTGTGCGGCCGACCATTATCCTGCTGGGAAATGCCTCTTGGAAGCCGCCATGAGAGGAACACATGTGGCTGCAGGATGTCCTGAACATATTGTCAGGGTAATATATTCTAAGTACAGCACCAATCAGGCCCACCCCACTTGCCCCGTTGCCGGCGGTAAAGAAAAAAACACCACACAGAGGTCTGGTATCATTCCTCACACGGGACATGGCTGCGCTTTGCCGAGCTTTATTACAGATTACATGAGATCTTATACCCTTTGTCCCATCACCAACAAGGGGTGATGGGCTTATAACCATATATGGGCAGTCCGGATTTCCGGCCTAAGACAGTGGAAATTATGTACATAGTGGAACATCTTGATATCTTGCTTCTGGGAAAACGGCCAAGTACACGCGTCCTTCATGTCTGGTTCGGTATCATCTCTGAATTTCTAGAACATCTCTCTCAGCCTTGCAAAGCCTTGGAATATCTGATGTAAGGCGACATATAAGTTTTTTTCTCATTTGGAATTGAATAAAACTTGCATATAGGTATAAAAGTATAAAGAACATATGGCAATATATATATATATACCCTCACAAACCCCCCTAAAAAACTTAATATGGAGATCAAGCATCAGACTTTGCACTCTTCCTCGGTTGTCTCTCCCTTGCGTCAGGGTTTTCTCCACTGCCCGTAAGTCCCTACTCCTAAAGGGGAGGGATCCCTACCTCACCTCAGAAGGAGGCCATGGATTCCCTGGGCTTATTTCCGGGCATCCATACCCTCTATCTGTACGAGTTAACACCCCACAGGGTGTGCCCTCGCCGGAACCTAAGGTCTTCTGCACTTTCCCTAGGCAAATGGGAATTCCACTGACAGTCCATCTTATGAGACCGAGGCAGACACAGTACTAGTCCATCTCTACATTCTTCTGGTAACGTATCTGGTTGGCATTATTGGAACTGGCTCTTCATCTTTTTCAAACAAGGGAAATTTTGGTCACATTAAAGGGATAATACACAAACAGGAAATTACATACCCCACTTCTTTCTGCTAAAACCATATCCAGGGCCACTCTATTTTGGAACGCCATGGTTGCAGTGGGCCCTAACTGGTCAGCTAACCCTTGTAAAGCATCTCTGGTGTAGTTTACAAACCTCTGCTGATTGTAATAGATATAATTCATCCAATCTACATTATTATTAACAGTGATAAAAGCAAATAAGGACTCAAAACCTGCTTAGACATGATCTCTAGTATTAAATTAATCTGGCACCCCCCTTGACACTCCTATTGCATCTATGTATACATGTGGATCAAAGTTACCACCTTGAGTGTCAACTTCTCTCTTAGCACGATGCGGTGTTTGATTCTCACCCTCAGTGTAGTCTTCATATTGCACATTTGATTGTATTAATTTGTTCTGAAACAGGGGGCTAGTGTACAGTAGTCAAAGGTGTGTGTTAGAGGAATTGTACCACATTATAGCATGTAAAGGATATGCAGGATCATTAGTTTTTTCAGTGCGAAGTGTGGATCCAAGTGGACTTTCTTTCAAGCTTGACTGCAGTTGGGGTGGTGAGCAACATCTGGTAAGGCCATTCAAACAGGGTTTCTCGCTCAAACTTTTTCACATAGACCCTGTCACCTGGTTTCAGATTGTGACACTCATCTGTAGGACCTGGGAGAAAAGCAGAGACTGCAGAATAGATTACTAACAATTCCTTGGAGAGGCTCATGACAAAATTAACAAGAAAATCATTCACCAAACTCTGATACTGTGGCATGTACCCTCCTGAGAAAAAGAAAAAACTAATAGAAGACACTCAATTCAAGATTTGCCCATTTCCTCTATTGCCTTTTGTTTCTACTTTCCCCTACTCCGCGGATGGTAGGGTGTGTGAAAAGCCTGGAATATACCCAAAACAGACATGATGTGTTGCATTATTTCACCTGTGAAGTGTGTACCTTTGTTTGACTCAATCACTTCCGGTACCCCATATCTGCGGATTACCTCATTCATGAGCTTCTGTGCGGTTACCTGCTTATTTACTTTGGTAACAGAGTAGGTCTCCAACCTGAAAAACATTAACAACAACAAGCACATATTCATGCTTCCCAACAAGTGGGAGCTGAGTGTAGCCAATTTGCAATCCCTGAAATGGGTAGAGTGGTCTAGGCAAGTGTGATGTGGCAAATTTTACTTCTGCCCTGTTGCTTACGGCAAAGATCATGCAAAATTGGACAAATGATGCAGCAGCTACAGAAAACCAAGGAGCAACTCGTCCTAGTTCAAGCATCAACATCATTGCTGCTTTGAGAGGTGCGTCTTTCCGTGCATCAGCTGGGCCATCATGGGGCACAGGGATCATGGTGGGCAAGTGCTGTTGACTGTTCACCATACGCCGTCTCTTTTTAGTCCATTTGTCTTTTTCTTAACTGTAAAGTCTTTAGCATATCAAAGTCCAAATTTTTTATCAAAGTCCAAGTTTTTATCAAAGTCCAAGTTTTTATCAAAGTCCAAGTTTTTATCAAAGTCCAAGTTTTTATCAAAGTCCAAGTTTAGTCAAATTCTTCTTTTCTTCTTTCTTCCACGGCTTGAGGGCCGCTGCTTTTACTGTTTGGTCTGTGATGACGTTGCCTCTTGCTTCTCTGGTGTAGGAATTGGTGTGAGCTTTCCACTTTGTCAGGTAGCAGTAGGGTCTCCATGAGACTGCACCGCTGCAACATTCTTAATTGGCTGTCCTGCTGAGGTAAAAAACTGTCTGGCCTTCCATGTTGGGCCGTAATCATGAGCTATGCCAAATGCATACCGGGAGTCAGTGTAAATGTTTGCCGTCTTACCTTCTACCACTCTACACGCCTCAGCGAGTGCTTTTAATTCCGCTTCTTGTACTGCGACATGCGGAGACATTCTGCTTTTAGGACATCTTGTTGTGTAACCACTGTATATCCAGTGTGGAGTCGTCAATCACCCTGGGTACCATCTATAAAAAACAACTCAAAATACGCATTATTAACAAGGGCTTTCAGTAACTTTTTTTTTTTTTTAAACTTAAAATTTTCTTGTTGCATCAATGCTAGACAATCAGGCTGGTATTCTATTTCAAAAAGATCAGAACCTTGTTGCAAAAAAATTTAAAAATTTAAAAATGGCTTGCAAAAAATTTAAAAATGGCTGACTTGCAAAAAATTTAAAAATGGCTGATTTGCAATACCTAGGATCACCTATGCCTTCTTCTTCCCCCCTTTAAACCAGGGTACGCAATTGGAACAAGAGTACCCGGTTTAAGGTAGTACAACATTGTAAAAAGATTTGATGGAAGCAGATAAGGCCTGTAAAATGCTAGCACCAATAACAGAGAGTTACACCGGGGAAGAATACCCTACAAAACATCTATTCATATTTGAAATGTGAGATCCCTTTAAGTGAATTCATTATTAGTCTGATCCTGCCTGCAATATCTTATAAAATCTGAGACAGGAGAAAAAACAAAAACAAAAAACTTTTACTAGCTGTTCAAGCTCCTCACCCCTCCATTGTGGACAAGAGGGATGAAACATTACTAAGTACTATTACATCATCTAGCTCCACCCCTTCGATATTGGCTCCGTGCGTCTTTCTTCCCAGCTCCATTTCAGCGTAACAGTCCACACGTCCACATCTCAACCAAGCAAAGTCCCATGCATGGGGAGGGCTTTTATCTCCAGTCATTATCTGCATCACACATTCCATACAGCCCGAACACGGGTCACTAACTCTCATCCATCCATGCTCTCAAGTCTGCTCCGTCACCCCCTATTGAAGGTGTACCAGTACATACAGATGCACAGACAAAAAAAAGTTTGACAAACATACATCATCAGTTGAAAAACATTGAGGTGAGTGCTTTTAATTTTATAAAGTACATGATTCTATTGAGATGAGATTGTGAATGAGCGCTATTTATGACAAATTATGTGAAAAAAAAGTTTGCTGAGTGACTGAGATATTCTATATTTCTTATTTACTGAAGCTATTATATGCTGTATTAAACACTGAAGTGTTTTAGAATCTGTGACCCTGAATTTGGAGTGAAGTCTGAAAGCCCCCACCTTTTTAAAACAAACTGTTATCTCTCTACGAATATGAAACACAGACTGAATTGTTTTAGCTAAAACTATTGCCTGCATTTTGAAATCATAATTACAGCGCAACATGTTCTTCATTTTCAACCCCTGTATAAGTAAGAATATACCTTAGAATGCTAGGTTTCCTGCCTACTAAGACGGTATAATTAATTAAATTCATTTCAAGCCTTCATTCCTTTACAGCAAGCAGAGATATTATCCAGGGTTATTATTGCATTCTTTCTCTTGCTTCGTTATCTCTTGACCTTGAAGACTGAACACAAGCTCGCAGCTACATGTCAACAAAACTCTTCTCCCCTAAAAGCAAGCTCAGTTAACTATTTGCACATACAGTATATACATATATACACATATATATCCATATCTATTATCTATCTTGTATTATACACATTTTCTTCTTTCTTTGGCAACAAATCACATGCATTGTAACTTTCTTATCGACTTGCTTGTTCCTCATACTTCTCTCCCCTACCTAACTGCCAATATAACCTTCAATAGACACTCTCCTGACGCCCTCTTGATCACTTACTGTACTTTTCAACATTTCACTTACGGATACTTTCTTAAACAAATAATGTGTACATACCTAACTTTCTCTGACTGTCTCTCTCTCTCCTCTCCAGCACTTTCTAGCAAACCTTGGTCTTTCAAGGTGCCTCTGGGTCCTAAAGACCTCCCTCCCAGACACCATTTTGTAATCTGCCGTGCGGGTCGGTGTCACACATTTTCATTAGAGTTTTCTTACATTTTACAGATTCATCCGCACGGCGGCAGCCCTTGAGGGGCTCTATCTTCTTTAATAAGATCTTACGCATATTACAACAACAACAACAATAATAATAATAACACGCTCCATAGAATGTATCCTTCTTAATTCCAAATTGTCAGGCCCTTATATACTGGCAAGACAACCGAAGGTCTCTTCTCCTATGGAACCAACTTCACAGAATGCATCCCTCTGAAATCAAATCGTTAGCCCCATATATAAGGCAAACCAACCGAGGGTCCCTTCTCCTATGAAGCCTATCTCACAAAATGCATCCCTCTCTGCTAAACCATTAACAACTAACTAAACTAAACTGAGGGTCCCTTCTCTTGTGAGACTAAATGAAAAGTAAGAGAAAAAAAAACTTCTGCAGATACAACAATCTCCACTATTATTAAAACGTTAAAACTTCAAAGTACAAAGAGACTACAGACTAGTTTCCGGGTGACCGATTGGTGCGCATATCACGGTCAGTGGTCCATGACGGCAAACCCGGAGCCCACACGAGTTACCGTGTAGAACTCTTAACCCAACCCGTCCGGTCACAAACCACAGATAGTCAGTCCTGCTGCAAGACTCGCAGTGTAAAACACAACAAATATATGCTGGCCTTACCTGGAGTTCTGAGTTGATCAGGCTCGGTTTGCAGCAGGACGGCTTCTCAGTGGCGTGGATCCGGGTGGAATGCGTTGTAGGCTCTGGCTTTGTCGCCCCAGTTGGTTGCGCCATTTGTCAGGGTAATATATTCTAAGTACAGCACCAATCAGGCCCACCCCACTTGCCCCGTTGCCGGCGGTAAAGAAAAAAACACCACACAGAGGTCTGGTATCATTCCTCACACGGGACATGGCTGCGCTTTGCCGAGCTTTATTACAGATTACATGAGATCTTATACCCTTTGTCCCATCACCAACAAGGGGTGATGGGCTTATAACCATATATGGGCAGTCCGGATTTCCGGCCTAAGACAGTGAAAATTATGTACATAGTGGAACATCTTGATATCTTGCTTCTGGGAAAACGGCCAAGTACACGCGTCCTTCATGTCTGGTTCGGTATCATCTCTGAATTTCTAGAACATCTCTCTCAGCCTTGCAAAGCCTTGGAATATCTGATGTAAGGCGACATATAAGTTTTTTTCTCATTTGGAATTGAATAAAACTTGCATATAGGTATAAAAGTCTAAAGAACATATGGCAATATATATATATACCCTCACAATATCGCTGAGCTGGCACTGTCCCTCGTACTAGTACTAGTAATTATTAGGAAATTATAGTACCAGTGTTTCTGCGCCACACAGCACTGCTACATGCACGTCACACACACAGCACTGCTACATGCACGTCACACACACAGCACTGCTACATACATTGTTCATCCCATACAAGAGATCAGAAGCAGCACAGCAGTGGAGATGAAGGACCTGTGATGATGTCACTGTCATGCTCCACCTCTGATCACATGACGGTGACACTCATCCCGAGAGAATAACTTACGTGCTCCGCCTCTGATCACATGATGGTAACGTCATCAAAGGTCCTGTATCCTTGTGTAGATTACGGCGGACTACAAACTCCCTGTGGCCTCAGTTGCTATGGAATACTAACGAACACCTAGCTGGACAGCAGCCGTGTGCTTACAGGACCTATGATCACATCACCATCATATGATCAGGGGCGGAGCATGTAAGTCACTCACAAACCCACCCACGCACGCACGCAAGCAAGCACAGACGGACAGGTCATCATTAGTAATTTGACTAGGGGTGCATGCAATTGGAAAATGAAGTTAAGTAGAACAGTGCCGGGACTAGGCGATGTGTGGGGGGTGTAAGTATTAATCCTTTTATTCAATTTAAAAGGTAAAAATTCCATGCAGGAATCAGGCAACACATTTCTCTGTCATGGACCGGTGGTTTTGTCAAGCCGTTACAATGAAAAGTGGTGGAGGAACATTTGAACTCTGGCGGTCGAATGCGACGGAGCAGAGGGTCATAGGTCAGCCACGCCGCCCTCTGTCTCCGCTGTTTTGCTGACAAATAGAGATGAGTGAGCATACTCACTAAGGACAATTACTCGAGCGAGCATTGTCCTTAGCGAGTACCTACCCGCTCGGAAGAAAAGGTTCGGGTGCCGTCGGGGAGCGACGGGGGAGAGCAGGGGGGAATGGAGGGGAGATCGATCTCTCTCTCTTCCGAACCCTGCTCACTCCCACAACTCACCGCTCACCCACGCCGGTACCCGAATCTTTTCTTCCGAGCGGGCAGGTACTCGCTAAGGACAAGACTCGCTCGAGTAATTGTCCTTAGCGAGTATGCTCGCTCATCTCTACTGACAAAGCTTTATGCAAATATGAACTTTGTCTTATTTTTTAGCCTAGTCAGCAATTAAAATCAATTAATACAGAATTTAATAACAAAAGAAACAAATGTTAAATAAAAGAGGGATTCTATTATATTTGCACATTCTTAGCAATTAAAATGAATTATCATTAGAGATGAGCGAGCATACTCGCTAAGGCAAACAATTCGAGCGAGTAGTGCCTTATTCGAGTACCTGCCCGCTCGTCTCTAAAGATTCGGGTGCCAGCGCGGGTGGGAGGTGAGTTGCGGCGGTGAGCAGGGGGGAGAGAGAGATTGATCTCCCCTCCGTTCCTCCCCCGCCGGCACCTGAATCTTTAGAGACGAGCGGGCTGGTACTCGAATAAGGCACTACTCGCTCGAATTGTTTGCCTTAGCGAGTACGCTCGCTCATCTCTAATTATCATGCATACGTGTTATTGTTCTATAAATGGATTAAAAGAAAAAGATTATTTATTTCCCACAATTCATTATGAAGTAATATAAATATCTGATTCCATTCTGTCTACATTACATGTAATAGCAATTTCGAACCAATAGATGTCACTCCATTGCTATAATCAACATGGTATTCAAAACAGAGTACGGCTGCCTTCACATCTGTGGTGGGGAGTCCGTTTCCTATATGTATACATACATACTATTCTTTTTTAAATATCTTTAAAAAAAAAAATCAAAAAAATCAATATACATGAAGATAATAATTTATTTTCAGTTCTTTACTTTTACCAGCATTGTCTTTTATGTATTTTAGGCCGCCCGGTTGCAGGTTTGTAATCTATAGATCCAATAACTCTACGTTTTACACAAAACCTAAAACTTATTAGGGCTTATTCATTTGAACGCATCTGCGCTGGTCCCCCCCCATTGACTTCTATGGGAAACTTTGGTGCGCAAATCCGCAGAAAAATAGAACAAACAGAAAATAGAACGAAATACGCTTGTGTGAAAGACCACATGAAATCAGTGGGTTCTATTCTCTGCATATTGTGCGCACAAATACACGCGTGTTCAGGAGCCCTAAGGTGAAACGTGTCAGGTTTGAAAAATTGGGCTTTGTCGTGTAGGCCAAAATTATCTTTGGGGGCACGTGGTTAAAAAAATATAGTTATAATAAAAAAATCTGAAGTTTGATATTGTCGCATCCAGAATGACCTGTACAAAAGAGTGAACACACTTTTTATCCCGCAAACACTATTAAAAAAATAAATAAATAAAAAAATAACAATTTTGGTATTGTTGTAGCCATAGAGACCCACTGAATGTTTTTTTTTCTCCAGCATTCATGCTGCATGATTAACCCCCCCGCCCCCCCAAAAAATAAATTGTTGTTCTCTCTCCCTGCCATCTACAAAAATGTAATAAAAGTTCTACAATACATCATATGTACCCCAAAATGGTAACAATGAAAACTACACAAAAATCATGGAAAAATAGAAAATACACCAAAAATCTTCATGTACTAAGTCCAAGGTAGGCTGCGTCAGTAAGGGGTTAAAAACCTTCTTTCTGGTACCTGCAAGGGACAGATTTCCACCGCAGGACGCAACCAAATCTGCAGCGGCAAAATTCAACATTAAAATTTTGATGCAGAATTGCAGGCAGGTTTACGCCATTTTCAGTTCCGCATCAAAATCCACAACCGCTGCTTGCGGTGCGTCGTGCGCCTATTCCAACCCGTGTACAGGTCGCTCAGGTACCCTTCAGACGTGCCAGAATTAGGACACACGGACTTTTCTGTGTCACAGTGTTATCCCTATGGACCTTGAACTCCGCGCCAGTTAAAATCCGCACGTCTTTACTTCAAAACCGCAAGATTAACTTCCGCAGTGGAAGAGCTTTGGGTTATTTACGGCGTCTAGCGCAATTGATGTAAAAACGCTATAAATCCCACAAAGCATTCCGCAGGTAAAAATGCAGTAAAATCCGCACTACTTGACAAAACCTGCGTCTTACGGACAAATGTTGTTAAACGCCATTTGAAACTGCGGCATTTTACCACGATTTTAAGCAGCATTTTTGACTGCACAGCACAGCGTTCGACGGCACTTTTTATGGCCCCGCATCAGTGTAATGGGTGATAGGGTGCGTTAAAAAATGACGAAAAGTAGAACAAACAGCGCTAGAAAATCGCTTGAACACAGGTCTGAGAAGCCAGATTAAAATCAGGGGGAGCGTTGTATCGCCGCGCTCGCGATGCCGCGCTAATCACAGTAAAAAGGCCACTCTACGGCCGCTCTCACACACACAAATGCGGCAAAGTGCCGCGATTTTACTTTTGCTGTCGGCGTCCGACAGCGTGTTTTAGCGCACCCCAACATTGTGATGGGTGCCGAGGTGCGCTTAACAGACAAATATGGATAAGACTCTGCTCGAAAATCGCATGTCTGCGGCGCCATTGCTTTCAATGGGAGCGCTGAACAACGCATTAAGCGCGGTAAAAAGCGCCTGTGTGAGAGAGGCCTAACACATGCCAGGATTACCGCGGTAGTTTGAACGCCATGCTTATCGCGGTACGACTCCCCCATTCATTTTAATAGGGGCCTTGCGGATAGGCACTCAGACATCACAATGTTCAAGCAGTCTGCTCTATTTTGGCGCTTTTTCTCGCACCTATCAGAATGATGATGTGCGTTAAAAGATACACTATGGAACGCAGTAACAAGGTGCGTTCGAAAACGCCGATAAAAATCGCGGTAAAACGCCTCGTCTCGGATGTTGGGCGTGTCCTACATAAATGGGCGGGGCACAGTGAAACACCCACCGTTTTTTGCCTCCCTCTTTGTATCCTCCCTTGTGCTGAAAATAAATACATGCCTTCCGTCCAGCTCAGAAACTGACCGGCATGACAGGTGAGGGGACATAACAGACTCGCACACCGGCGCCTACAACCTGTTCCACCCACCTACAGCTCCTGCCCGTCTCCATAGCGACGCGGCGCTGCTGTCACTGACGTCATTCCTGCCCCGAGGTCAAATTTGAAGCGAATCTTGGCGCGCACGTCACATGACCATGTCGTACCACGCCCTGTTCCCGGCGCCCCCTGATGACGTCAAGCGTTCTCCCTCTCGACTCATTGTAGAAGATGGCGGCCGCGGAGTGAGCGCGTTTTCCCCGCGCGGCCAGTCCGCGAGCAGCATGAAGCGGCAGAGCGAGAGTCGGGAGTCCAGTCCTGGCCGCGCTAAGCGGGATTGGCGGGAGGAGGCCGGCAGCGGACACCACAAGAGCTCCGGAAGGCGGGAGAGGCCCAACCAGGCCGGGGCCTCCTCCTCCTCGTCTTCCTCCTCCCGGCGGCCCCGCGACAATCCGCCTCCCCGGCCGCTGCTCCTCCCCAGCCAGGCGGACGTGCCGGAGTACAAGACGCTGCTGATCAGTAACCTGGGCTCCGCGCTGCCGGAGCCGCTGCTGGAGGACTGGCTCTTCCGGCACTTCCAGCGCTTCGGGGAGATCAGCGTCAAGCTGTCGCACACGCCAGACCTGGGCCGAGTGGCGTACATCAACTTCCGGCGGCCGGCCGAGGCCCGACAAGCCCGACACGCCAAGCTGCGCCCCCTCCTGTACGACCGCCCCCTGCTGGTGGAGCCTGTGGTCATCCAACAGCCCAGCCGGCCGCTGCCCCTGAGCAGTATCACCCTGCCCACCCCCCGCCACCTGCTGCTGCCGCCTGCCCTGAGCTCGTCCAGCAGCACCTCCGCAGAGGCCTACTACCAGAGCCTGTATGAGGACCGTGGCCGCGGGGCCACCACCGCCAACGATGACAACGAACAGCTGGCCCCCGAGGACGACCACCGAGCCACCCGCAACCTGTTCATCGGCAACCTGGACTACAACGTGTCGGAGGCCGACCTGCGCCGAGCCTTCGACAAGTACGGCCCCATCGAGGAGGTGGTCATCAAGTGGCCGGCGCGGGGCCAGGGGGCGGCCTACGCCTTCCTCAAGTTCCAGAACCTGGACATGGCGCATCGAGCCAAGCTGGCCATGAGCGGCCGCCTGCTGGGGAGAAACGCCATGAAGATCGGCTACGGCAAAGCCAACCCCAGAACCAGCAGGGGTCCCGGTATGAGCTCTCCATTCTCTCCACAGACAAGCAGGTGGACCTGAAGAAACTGCGAGTGAAGGAACTGAAGAAAATCCTGGACGACTGGGGTGAGACCTGCAAGGGCTGTGCGGAAAAGTCTGACTACATTCGCAAGATCAACGAGCAGATGCCCAAGTATGCTCCCAATGCAGCAAACGCACGGACGGACCTCTGATCATTGACTCCTGCACTGACCCCTGGTGCTCAGACTGGACCCCTATATTAGTTCTATTTACTTTTTTTTTTTAAAATAGAGATATTTTTTTCTTTTCTGTTCTTGAGGATCCCGGACGCCTGGTCGCTAGCGGAGAACGCAGTTCACGGTTATTCCTTTGTGCTGTGGCCGTTTACAGCGGTGGTTTATTATATAGTTTTTGTTTCCTTCGAGTGGTATTTTTTTTCTATGAAAATAAAAGAATCCGCTCTGTGTCCTGCTGCGCGTGTCATGGCCCGGGGAGAGCAGCGGCGGCGCCGCACTGATCTGCACCTCATCAGAAACCCACCCGAAGATATGAGTCTACCTGCTGCCCACTATCACTTCTGTAGCTCTATCCAACAGTTGCTAGCTGGATGTCATCAGTATTTCAGTCGGTAGCAGCACTGTAGATATGCCGCCATAAGCGGGGACAGGGCCTGGCGCAGATATCGCAGGAGGAGACTTGTTTTGCCCGCACTCCTCTTTATGTATTACTGACGCTTGTAGAAAAATATTCTTCTAGGGAAGCAAAGAAAAAAAATTGTATTAAAAATGAAATGCCCCGCAGTGGTGGCAACGCAGCACTCTGCTACACTCCATCGTACGGTGCGGGGAGAGCGCGGCAGAGCAAACTGTGTGCATCTCCTTACGTTACTTATTATGTATGACATGCAGTTATGAATCGACTGTTACATCATATCCTATATTCCAGAGCTGCATTCACAATTCTGCTTGCATAGAGCATCCATCAGCCTTGAACTGAGAAGACATCCAATAATGTGTTGCTCTGACTGGACCGCTGCTCAGTTGATGCAGATATCTTCCATGTCTCTCGGACAGAACGCTTGTGGGAAGCAGCAGTGAGCGCTCACAACGGAGCAGCAGAATTGTGGATGCAACTCGGCAAAGCATTTACTCAGGATCTCCGAGGATGTCACTAAGTGCTGATCCTACACCGAGCTGCACGCTTCTCTGCTGACTGTTGTTTTACACCAGGGAGACCGTTG
Source organism: Eleutherodactylus coqui (assembly GCF_035609145.1). Lineage (NCBI taxonomy): Eukaryota > Metazoa > Chordata > Amphibia > Anura > Eleutherodactylidae > Eleutherodactylus > Eleutherodactylus coqui. The sequence goes on along the minus strand of NC_089839.1, from coordinate 206,560,957 downwards.
CCCTACTCCTTGCCGGTCACAGTTTTTCATGGTTTGTGTGTGGTGTTGCTAACATTAAATATCACAGATTCTGTCCACTCCGTTATATACCGGCTCGGCTTCTATTTCCTGATCTGAGCAGATGCAGCAGCTTATCAGTTCCAGAGATAAACGTTTTTGTTTTTTCACACTATTGATGGTCTATCTTCGGGAAATGTCTTCAATAGGTGATCAATGGTGTCTGCCACTTGGGCTCCCCACCTGTCGTCTCACATTCATTGGTCACAGGGCCTGAGAACAGCTCAGTCCTATTCAATTGACCGGGACTGAGATGCACTACCAGGCACAGCTGCTGGACAGTGCATATTGCTGTGCCTAGTAAGGACTGAAGTGACCGTGACGTTCCCCTGAGTGCTGGTGTCCCTTCAATTAGCTGATTGGTGGGAATGTTGAGCAATTGACCCCTGCTGATCCTCCATTGATGACCTATCCTGAGGATGGGTTGTGTCAGAAAACTCTTTTTAGGGTATGTTTTCATGTAGTGGGATTTTCACATGCAAAACAGAGTGAAAATCTGACCCATCGATGTGGATTCTGACTCAAAATTAGCTATGCTTCTACAACTGAATTCGGAAGAAGCCGCGCTCCCCCTCACATCCAAAGTCTTCGTATTCTTGGCGCTTCCTTCGCTTAGCAGTCTCTAGTGACTGCAGCATCGGTGGCCTCTTCCGCAGCCTCTGACTAGTGTTGCTACGCTCCCTAGAGGCCGCCGGGTGCCTGATGAAGGAAGTGATAAGAGCGCAAAGACTCTTGGTGAGGGGGAGCACGGTATCTTGTTAAATCAACTGCGGAAGCACAGCGAATTTCAAATCAAATATCTACATGTAAAGATACCCTTAAGATGGGTCAATCAGAAAATGTTGTAGGAAGGATTACTGATGCATTATATAACGTTGCACTGCTTGGCTAAAAGCTGGGCTCCCTACAGTGTGAGGGTACATTTACATGGGCCAACTAGCGGCCGAAAAATCACTGAAATGAGCGCTTTATTTATTCATTTTAAATCAATTCAATTCTTCCGTGCAAATGTGGGATCTGACGGCACTGAGGGAGAAATCGCTCATTAGTCGCTTAGTTTCAGCTCACTGTAATGAAGTGACTAGTCCACAACTTGTCTTTGTGTAAGCAGTGCATGGAGGTGGGCGCAGGAAGAGATCTATGGCTCCACTTCCATTCACTCAACAACTCTCACCCCTGAGTGGAAGCACAGAAGCGATGATCGGTACGATAACTGTTCAGCACTTCTGCACCTGACAGTTCTGTGTAAAAGTACCTTAAGGTCTTGTGATATGCGCCATTCTTGCATTATAGCAGTGGTCCCGGACTCCCCAAGGTATGGCTATATGCACTGGCTACCATGACAATCACATCAGTTATCTTACTGACATTTTCCTATACCCGAGTTTGACGGTATGTTACCAATGTGTCACGTTTCAAACTGAAATATCAATCTGCAAATATAGCTCATCCCCATACTCTATGTATCCTAACCTTCGTTAGCAGGCTGCTGAGTTTCCCTAGTTCATGCAGTACCTATGAATGGTCTGAGGATGGAGCTGGTGCTCCACAGCCACATGCACAATCTGAATATTATAACATTACACTGTGATGTGATACGTAGGGTTATATTAACCCTTGTTGTTATCTGCAGCGGCTCTTGAAGGGTTCATTGTATAAATCGAGCAGGATGCGTGTCACACATTACAATTCCCTGCTGCTGCAGCCCTCTTACCTGCAGTACGTTACTCTTGAGCGTTCGTAGGGACCCTATCAGAACAAATGTGCTATGTCTGATACTATAAGCAGCTTCACTACCTGGCTCCTCCACTTTCCTTCATCTGATGCTCCTACCATCATCATGACACATTGTCACGCACCATGCAGCTGCCTCCAGACACCTTATCACGGACATTCTCCTTCCGCCTCTCACAGAGACACAAACTGAACTTATCTTCATCCCTTCTCTTCCCTATCTAACCTCTCTCGCTTGTCTCTCCTATTTGACCACAGCTTATAATCTCTTCCGGTTTCTCATGAACGTCTCCCCCAGTCCAGGAAATAGCGCACCCACATGGAAACTTTAAAAGCTGTGACAGTCGCACACTCACTATGCTCTATCATATCACTCCAAGCCAGACGAAGCCCTGCCTTCTATAATGCCACAGTTAATGTAATTGCAGGTACAGTTTCCATTGAGTTCAACGAGACCTGTAATTACGAGTGGCAGCCACTACACAGTGGTCGGAGTAGTGGCTTCCGCTCCGACCCTTGTGCATCCTGGCACTGATAGCGAGTGCTGCCTGGAAAACCACTTTTAGCTCTCAACTTGGTAACCCCTCTCCTAGACTAAAGAACCCAAGAAATCTATAGACAGCACTAGCACAACGCCCTGATGAGGAAACTGAGGCAAGCTTCCAGGGCTCAGAAGAAAACCCACCGCAAAGAAGACTTCACAACATACAAACAAGCAGTCCTCAACTGGTAATCACTTCTTCAAAACAGCAGTACTGCATTACTCTCATATGTCCCTTCTCCCGCAATCCCGGTTAACTAACACTTCCATCCCGTGACGCCCCAACCCACACCTCTCATCTCCCCTGAAGACTTTGCCACACACTTTAAACACAAAATTGACAACATCAGAGAAAGCTTCAAACTGAAATCCCCACAACCCCTCTGCACAGCTGACTAGTCCTCTCTCCACTTCACCGGCTTCTCCGTCTCTACTTATAAATTGCACTTCAACACCCGTACCCAATGCCATCTCTCCTCAACCTTACCACTGTGTTGATCCCGGGCCTAACCCACCTTTTCAATCTTTCAGTAAGTGCTGGTGTCTCTCCCCCCCCCCCCTTCCTTTCCCCATCTTTTAAATATGCAACCATCACACCTGTCCTTAAGAAGCCATCCCTTGATCTTTTCTCTTGGTCCAGCCATTGTCCGATCTCACTACTGCAGATCAATTCAAAGCTTAAGCAGCACGTCCAGTTTGAACTGTCCTTCCACTTCATCCAGCTTACTATTTGCAGAGTTACAATTTGCCTTTCGACCCCACCACACTACCGAAACTGTCCTAACTAAAGTCACCAATGATCTGCTAACGGCAAAAGCCTCCAAACATTATTGTGCTCCTCCTAGACCTGTCCTCTGACGTCTACATTGCTTTCTGCTCTTTCTCATGTTAGACTTGCCCTCTGCCACTTACAATGTGCTCTTCCATTTAGACAAGTCCTCTGCCTTCTACTCTGTTTTCCTTCTATAAGATAAGTCACTTGCCTTCTACATTACTCTGTTTTCCTTCTATAAGACAAGTCATCTGCCTTCTACATTACTCTGCTCTTCTATTAGACATGTCCACTGTCTTGTACAATACTTTGTGCTCCTCCTTCTAGACTCTGTTTGTCTTCTATATTACTCTGTGCTCCCCATTTTAGACCTGTCCTACACCTTGTACTCTGTGCTCCTCCTACTCAACTTCTCTACCTTCTACATTACTCTGTGCTCTTCTTTCTAAACATCTTTGCCTTCTACATTAATCTGTGCTCCTTCTAGACTTATTTGCCCTTTTACATTACTATGTGGTCCTTCTTTTGACCTGCCCTCATAGAATAGTCGAGTTGGAAGGGACATCCAGCGTCATCGGGTCTGTCCCCCTGCTCAATGCAGGATTCACTAACTCATCCCAGACTGCTATCCAGAATTCCAACATGTCCCCCGTTCGGCGCGAGACAAACCCAAGGGATGGGTTAAAAAAATAAATAAATAAATATATATATATATATTACTTACACGAATCCCCGCTCTGCGACGACTTCTTTCTTCCTTCTCCAAGATGGCCGCCGGAATCTTCACCCACGATGCACCGCGGGTCTTCTCCCATGGTGCACCGTGGGCTCTGTGCGGTCCATTGCCGATTCCAGCCTCCTGATTGGCTGGAATCGGCACACGTGACGGGGCGGAGCTACGATGACGACGCGGGACCAGCTCTCCGGCACGAGCGGCCCCATTCACCAGGAAGAAGACCGGACTGCGCAAGCGCGTCTAAAAACGCCAGAAGACAGCGAATTTAGACGGATCCATGGCGACGGGGACGCTAGCAACGGAACAGGTAAGTGAATAACTTCTGTATGGCTCATAATTAATGCACGATGTACATTACAAAGCGCCTTAATATGGCCATACAGAAGTGTATAACCCCACTTGCTGCCGCGAGACAACCCCTTTAATCACAATCAATGACTCTATACTATATAGAAGGTTGTTTCTCTTTAGTATTATATTTTCCGTCACGTGAAAGACTGGGGTTCGAATCCCAGATGAAGAGTTGGTCAAATTTTCCTGCACTTAACCTGACTTTCTATCGAACGCTTTCCCAAGATTGTCAACATTGCACCATTTTATACATAATTGATCTCATGAAGAACAGCTTCTCGCTATACTAAGAGGCATATGGGGTCCCTATCATCTGTTTGGGCATTGGTGGTATAGTGGTGAGCATAGCAGCCTTTCAAGCAGCTGACCTGGATTTGATTCCCGGCCAACTCATTGCTTGCAAAATTAATCAGAAAAGACACAAAGGGCGATGATCGAAACCTGTATATATGTTACAGGTATAAATACGGTTCAGGAGTGAAGAAACTACACACTAAAACAAGGGGGCACAGTCGGGGATTAGTTGGGGAAAACTCAGAAGCAATACCAAGAAATACTGTATTACTGAAAGAGTAGTAAATGCTTGGAAGAAACTTCCAGCAGATGTGATTGGAAAATCAACAATAAATGAATTCAAGCTGCTGGGGACGAGCATAGATCGAACCTATGAGAAATATTATAAGGGCAGACTAGATGAAACATGGGGTTTTTTGAACAAGCCAATTTTATATGTTTCTAGGTCCGTGATGGCGAACCTATGACACGCGTAGCCATAGTCGCTGACACGCGGCCGCTCACCCCGTTAATGAATACCGGCAGGGGCCGTGACTTCCCTGCTGGTATTCACTAACCAGCACTACTAACAGTGCTGATCCCGGCGCACACTGTGATGTCAGTGTGCAGCCAGGATCCTCCTCCCCCCGTCCCCCGACGTCTCCTACCTGTTGGTTCCGTGAGAGCGTCCGGGGGAGGAGGCGTCCTGCAACACACTGACGTCACAGTGTGCGCCGGAGATCATCGCTGCTGGCGGCGCGCCGGGCACAGGAGGAGCAGAGCTTCCACAAGGTAAGTACGTGGGTCTCGTGGGGGGGCAGTCACCGCTGGGGGACCGCTGTAAAGGGGCAGTCACCGCTGGGGGGGGGGCGGTTAGGGGGGCAGTCACCGCTGGGGGTCCGGTAATGCTGGGGGGGCCTCTGTGGGGGGCAGATACTGCTGGGGGCCTCTGTGGGGGGCAGATAATGCTGAGGGCCTCTGCGGGGGGCGGATACTGCTGGGGGGCCTCTGTGGGGGGCGGATACTGCTGAGGGGCCTCTGTGGGGGGTAGATAATGCTGGTGGCCTCTGTGGGTGGCGGATTCTGCTGGGGGGGCCTCTGTGGGGGGGCAGATAATGCTGGGGGCCTCTGTGGGGGCAGATACTGCTGGGGCCTGCTGTGGGTGGCGCTGTCGCTGTTGGGGGGTCGCTGTGGGTGGCGCTGTTGGGGGGCCGCTGTCGCTGCTGGGGGGCGCTGTCGCCGCTGGGGGGCGCTGTCGCCGCTGGGGGGCGCTGTCGCCGCTGGGGGCTCATCATTACTGAGATAATTGAGGGAGAGGCGAGGGCTTGTGCTATGGGTGTTTTGGGTTTATTAAATACAGTTATACATTACAATTATACATATTTGTTATTTAAGCTATATATATCGCAAATTTATGGATTTTTTCTCGAAGTGACACACCACCCGAGTTATGCTCGTTTTTTTGGTGAATTTTGATACACCGAGCTCAAAAGGTTGCTCATCACTGTTCTAGGTCCTTGCCACCTCCAACTCAAAAATGTCTCTTCAGTAGGATCTTTCTGCTACCCTCAGGCGACTATCACACATGAGCTTTTACCACGAATATTGCAGCGTTTTGAATGCTGCGATAATCGCAGTACAACGCTCCCATTGCTTTTGATGTGGCCTCTCAGACCTGCGCAAGAATATGGGGTTTTCTAACTTCGTGATTTTTGAGCTCTGTCTACTTGATTTTGCTGCGTTTTTTAAACACACCTCATCACCCATCATAATGATGGGGTACGTGAAAAAAACACTGCAAACGCTAATAAAAATTGCGCTAAAATGTTTTACCACAATCGTTGCGTTTTACCGACGCCGTGTGTGAGAGTGGCTTAAGTCAACAAAAATGCTAGTGCATGCCCTCATCACCTCCCATCTATACTACTGCAATGTCTTTCTCTGTGGCCTCCCATCCAACACTCTTGCACCCCTCCAATCCATCCTCAGCTCTGCTGTCCAGCTAATCTGCCTCTCCCCGCTTCACAGCCTGCCCAATGTCCATAGAATAAGAAATGAAAACCAGTGATCCCAGGCGCAATTACGCGTTTCAGTGTCGGATGGCCACCTTCACCAAATTAAACAATCTGATGAAGGTACCCGTCCAGGGCTGAAATGCGTAATTTACTCTTCACCTTCTGGAACCATTCATCGTCTTCTATCAGCCATGCCTGGGGCACCTGTTTTTCATTTCTCATTCCCACGTTATGGAGGTTATTCCATCTGTCACTTCCAGAAAGGCAACAGCTGATATTTGCTATTTGCTGGTGTTGTGTCTGGATTGCTCAATTTAGTGAGGTGAGCATTTTTGCACCACATTCTGCATATACGTATTTGGTGATGCTGTATTATGGAGGCATTATTTCTCTCTTATAGTGTGATAGACATGATGATTATTTATAAAATGTCTATCGATTAATATAACCCAAATGTATTTTGTTGTTGTAATGACTTTTAGCTCAAGAGTTTAAAGGACACACACACAATCTAATCATGGTATTTGCTAGCCAATGGATGGGTGATGTATTTGCTCTAAGTACATAGAAGTTGCTCAACCAGTTTCTAAGAGTTAAAAGGCCATAGTGTCGTGTATATCCTGTGTTCAATACTGAGTGTTTACCTAGGCCCCCTTCCACTCTCATCCTGAAGCTAGGTAAACAATGATTCATCACTACACGGAGATGACTTCAGCTAGGACAAAAGTCCACATTATACTGGACTTGAGAGGGGGTGGGCAGAGAGGTGGGGGATTCTATATGATCCAACAAATGAGAATCTTATATGTTACTGATGTAATCTGTTGCACGCCCATTGAAGGGCGGTTGTCATGTGTTATAATAAAAAGCCTGAGCCTCTACACAGTGTAGAGACTCTCCCGGTTTTAGACAAGCATTTGTGTCTGATTCTGGTCGACGATGTGTGCACACGACACAATACCCCAAAGCCTGCTGGAGAAATCATAATCCAGATCAGTGGAGTCCCTGGGTGAGCGAGTGGATCTGTGAGGTCACAGCCTGGAACGTACAGAGATCGGCAGATGGAACGCAGAACTCAGGGGCCCGAAAATCTACAGAACACGGTAAGATTGCTTTATGTAAATCTACCGCTGTGAGCTGGGTTCTGACTGCTTTTCTGCCTGTTCCTGATCCAGACTGGACCTTCACTGAAAGACAGGTCTGTCCACTCGGAAAAACCACAGTTTTTACCTGTCTAGGGGTATTTTGTACGCTGTGTATGCTGTTGTGTCTGAGACGGTTAAAAATTGTTTATGCAAGACCAAGAGATAAATTCTGTGAGGGTTAATGTGTCAGGAGGGCGGACTCGGCTGTTTAAGTCTGAGGGAACACGCCAGTGACACGTGCTCCTAGGTAAAACTAGTGTGAGGTTAGGAAGATTTATGATACGTATACTTAACTTTATGATTGAGCGTGTTATGTTCTCATATGTGGAAAGGTATATACGTATGAAGTATAGTCGTGCTTTGTGACGGCTGATTTCTCCAGAATATTATTGAGGTTTTGGTCATTGAAAATAATCGTCAGTCTCTGTGTATAGCTAAATGTCCTGTCTAGATCGTGTATAAGGAGTGCTCTTGGGGATTACTAGTAGAGGTTGGTTGATATAAAGGTGGATGAGATATATATATACCTTGAGCCGTTGTGGGTATTCTCCAGTAATCCCGTCTGTCTGGTATTATAGAAAGAATGTGCAGTGTTGATTATTGGGGGAGGGGTGCTGGTAAGAGAGTGAACTGAAAGCTTTTTCAATTAACCCTTTCTGTTTCCTTTGTCTTTTCTGAGTGGGAAAGAGGTTATATGGGAAGGATTTGAAGAAAGCAGATTTTAGAAGAGGAACACTATTGTGTCCAGAAACTTCGAATAGGCTAGAATAAGCAGGTAGCATAGAGTTGAGCAAAGTGAGCAAGGACAAAGGTCATAGAGCTTGTGATCTGGTTGCTGAAGGGAGCAGAGTTTACTGAACAATGGGAAAGGACAAGGAAAAGTTGCAGAAAGAAATGTTAGGTCATGGACAGATAAGCAGAAATGAGTATGGACAGGTAAGATAGACTGTAGAAAGTTTTCAGAAGATGAGCAGGAAGCCTAGCAGAAAGAAAGGTGTTTTTAGATTGCTAGGAGGAGGTATAACATAGTTGAGAGATTGAAGAGGGGAAAGCATGTAGGGGGGTATGTGTATTGCTAATGAACAATGTAATGTCTTTGTGTTGACTACAGCCCCTCCCTGTAATGGCGGCCCTGCTTGCAATGTTTACAATCCAACATAGTGTGACTCTGCAGTAAATGTAGTGAGGCCTGCCCCCACCCTGAAGTTACTTCCCCCCATGTGCTCACTTTCAGGGTGTGTGATGTTACTTCCGGTCCCTCCCCATCCGGGACAGGACCTGGCCCCGCCCCTTCCTCCTCCAGCGGCCATCTTGCCTCACCTGGAAGTGCTGCTGCCCCTGGCCCCGCCCGGTCCTCCGGCAGCCATTTTGCCTCACCTGGGAGATTTGTAGCCCCGCCCCTTTCTGCCTCTGGCGGCCATTTTGCTGCACTTGGGAGGCCTATATTCCCCAATGCCACTGTATCCAGTGCTAACATCATGATTGTCTGAAGTAAAGTTTTGTTTGACCAGACTTTGTTACGCTCCAAGATGTGGCCACTTTGGATGTGTGATAAGTTCAGGGAAACAAACCTTTGTGGAGATGCAGCTTGGGACATAGTAGAGGACTAAGCTGGTTTATAGTGCATGGAAGAATGGAGTTGATGCATGGGGGGCAGAGACCAGGAATACATGACAGGGGACGCTCTCTCATGTTTCCAGGGGCTCTGTTTTCCACTGCCCGCTTCTCCAATGGATGCTCAGACAGATGATGTTATGGAAGGCTCCTACAGATGGAATAATTTCCCTATAGTCACCCAGCAAACTTTTTCATGCAATTTGATGAAGTAATTTTACTTTTAATGTGAAGAAAGAGGGACTGAATTGCCCAGAGTAGGATGTTAATTCATCCGTATTCTTTAGTTTTTCTTTAAGTCTTTTGTATATTCTAGTGTCAGTCTACACTGAAGCTATAATTATATTCCGACAGGAGAGTAAAAGCTAAACGCTGGCCATACCCTGAAATACTATTACACTGGGTGACGTAAAATTTGAATTGTGTGGCGCCCCCTTGTGTTAAAAAATACTAACTGCGACCTGAAAGGAAAAAAAAAAAAAAAAAACAACATTTTTTTTGTAAGGAGATTTTCGCTCAGACTTCGCTGTATACAATGTCACCTTGACCTACAAAGTGCTTGTTTTTGTGCCTCTTGGTTTACTAGTTTGAACGCAATGACTCTTTTTCCATTGAGTATTCCGCTTCAAAAGGGGGGAGGCATAGGTGATCTGGGTCATAGATGATCTAGGTGTTGTAGATCAGCTATTGGGTTTGAAAAAAATAAAATAAATAAATGGAATAAGATAACAAGATTCCGAGCCATGTGAAATAGAACATCAGCACGATTATTTAGTACTAATACAGTAAGAAACTGCAGGTATGCAAACAGTTATCAGAACCTCTGTTGATAATGCATATGTTGAGCTTTTTGCAGATGGTACCAGGGTGAGGATTGATGACTCCACATCGGATATGCAGTGGTCACACAAGATGTCCTAGAAGCAGAAGCTCTGCCTCCGCATGTCACAGTACAATAAGCGGAATTGAAGGCCCTCACTGAGGCGAGTAGAGTGGCGAGAGGTAAGACCGGTAACCCTTTACACTGACTCCTGGTATGCATTTGGCACAGCTCATGATTACGGCCCAATATGGAAGGCCAGACAGTTTTTTTACCTTAGCAGGACAACCAATTGAGAATGGTGCAGCGGTACAGAGTCGCATGGAGGCCCTACTTCTACCTGACAAAGTTGAGAGTTCGCACCGAGTCCTACACTGGAGAGGCGAGAGACGACACCCTCGCTGACAGCGCAGCAAAGGCAGCGGCCCTCAAGCCGTGGAAGAAAGAAGAAAGATACTGACAGCATGAGTCAGTGGTAAAAAACTTTGGACATTGACAAAAATTTGGACTTTGATATGCTAAAAGACTTTTACAGTTACAAGCCAGCAAGGAAGAAAAGAATAAATGGACTAATATGGGAGCAGCAGAAACAGGACAGCGTGTGGTGAACGGTCAACAGCACTTGCCCACCACAGTTCCTGTATCCCATGATGGCCCAGCTGATGGACGCAAAGACCCACCCAGTAAAGCAGCACTGACGACGACGCTTGAAAGAGGTTGGGCGACTTCTGGGTTCTCTGTAGCTGCTGCATCATTTGTCCGGTTTAGCATGATCTATGCCATAGGTGAGTCAGGGCAGAAGTAAATTTGCCACATCACACTTGCCGGGACCACTCTACCCATTTCAGGGATTGCAAATTGACTACGTTCAGCTCCCACTTGTTGGGAAGTATGAATACGTGCTTGTTGTTGTTGATGTCTTTGCAGGTTGGAGGCCGACCCTGTTACCAAGGCAAACAAGTAGGTAACCGCAAAGAAGCTCATGAACGAGGTAAACTGTGAATATGGGGTACCAGAAGTGATTCAGAGTCAGACAGAGGTATAAACTTCACAGGTGAATGTAACATGTCATGTCTGCTCTGGGTGTATCCCAGGCCTTTTACATACTGTACCACCTTTAGTGTAGTGGAAAGGTGGAGAGACGTAGTGGCACGCTAAAAAGTAAGATACTTAAAAATGACGCCACTTTGGAAAAACTGTCATCCAATAGCCTTATACAGTGTTAGATATGAACCTAGGGGGGATTATACATTATCTCCCTACGAGATTGTTTGGGCTAGCCCCAAGGCTAGGTCTTTACTATCCTCAGTAGTTACAATTACAATCTGATGTGTTGACTAAGTATGTGATTTCCGTTGTTAAAGAACTAACCAAAGCCTATGCACAGGTGTTCTCTTCCAGACTCAGAGGCAGACACTGGGACACATATCTTGCAGCCTGGGGATTGGGTGTGCGTCAAGAAGTTCCTCAGGAAGCACCCTCTTGAGCCCCGATTTGATGGCCCCTACCAGGTGCTTCTGACTACTGCCACAGCTGTGAAACTAGCCGAAAGACTTACATGGATCCATGCTTCATACTGTAAGAAAGCTTCAGATCCGGGAGACCAGTCTTAGTTGTGCCAAAGACGTTACTCTGGTTAGGGCTAGTGAGAGAGGAGGGTGGCAACTGGAATCCTTAGTCGGAAGAATATGAGGGTATGGTTACCTTCTAGTATAACTCGTCCAATGCTCAAGTAGCCGCATATTCCTTCGACTATTGTACTGTGGTCCCGTGTCTAGGCGCAAGATCCCACCGCAGGCCAGATTTAGCCCAGTCCGGCTGGTTATATGACTTATATACCCGGGGAATACAATATGTTTGCGCCACTGATAACGTCTGGGGAGAAGACTGCCGTTATTGGGGATTAGTGGGATGTAACGCAGGAACAGACTAGTCCTATAAACCGTGAAGTGCCTTAAATAAGAAAGATAAGAGCGGGAAATCCCTAATTAGTCGTATAACCCTCCTTGAGAATAATAAGGACAGCAGGTATTGGAAGGCTGAACTTAGTATGTTGCTTGGTTTTAATGCGGTTTTTACATTAACCATGGGAGATCCAAGCCCGGGGGACGGGGAGACTTATAGTCTGGGGACATACCGGTACGGGAGGACAGATCCCTTAGGGAAGTTTAAAATAAGGGATATGGTAGATGCAGCCGAATGGAAGCCTTCACTTAGTCCCGTGCCCATAATTAACCCCCTCCGCCGTAAGATAAAGACCTTGACGAACATGATGATCATAGCCGACCCTACCTTTGAGGACACCTTGACAGTAGCGACTGGCTACTCTGACCAGAATCTCTGGTTGGAGTTGATGAGGTACAATGCTAACAGGAGCAACAAGTCTAACTGTTGCGTGTGCGGTAGTGCCCGACTACACTCGGGGATGGTCCCCCTAAATCTCCCTGTAGATGCTGAAGAGTGGTTTATTAGTCTCTTCACGAACATTTCCGCTAATTACACTGTCCGTGAGAAATGGAAGAAGGAATACTCTATAACTACTTAAGTGTTTTGCACCGGAGAGAGTATTACTGACTACCCTGGAAACCACACCTGCCAGGCAATTAGGCAGGGTGGAGGGAGATTTTTGGGGAACTCACCAACGGGTATTGCTCCTCCTACAGTATGATAGGAGGGGAATAGATGCAGAATCAGGTCCAGTCCTTAGGAGACGTTTACTGGCATTGTGGAGACATGAGGTAGAGGACCCGCCTGGAGGGTAATTGGACAGGGGAGTGTGCCTTAGTAAAGCCCTTATGCTCCTCCACATCCTGTCAGACACCAACGTTTCCCTTGTTTGAAAAAGATGAAGAGCCAGTTCCGATAATGCCAACCACATACGCTACCAAAGAAAAGGAGAAATGTACTAGTACTGTGCCTGCCCCGATCTCCTAAGATGGATTGTCAGTGGAATTCCCATTTGCCTAGGGATAGTGCAGAAGACCTTAGGTTCCGGCGAGGGCACACCCTGTGGGGTGTTAACTTGTACAGATAGAGGGTATGGATGCCCGGAAATGAGCCCAGGGAATCCATGGCCTCCCTCTGAGGTAAGGTAGGGATCCCCCCCCCCTCCTAGGAGTAGGGACTTACGGGCAGTGGGAAAACCCTGACGCAAGGGTGAGGCGACTTGGACGTGTTCACCATTAGGACTATCTCCAGGAGGGACTTTGGTGTGGGTGAAGATTAGGGAGTCCCACGCCGTGCGTACCTGTTCACGCTACTAGTATTGTAACATTATGCTAGAGCGAGAAGAGAGACCCCTGGTGGTAGTTTTGATCTACACGTGTACATTGACGTCATAGGATAGCCAAGGGGGGTACCTGACAAGTTTTAAAAATTAGAGACCAAGTTAAAACTAGATTCGAGTCCATTTTCCTGATCATTAGGGTAAATAAATGTTGACTGGATTAATTATGTTTATTATAATTAGCAGTGGTTTATAAATTATACTAGAGACGCCTTATAGGGACTAGTCGACCAATAGGACCTACCTCGACTATGACTTTTTTAAAAATAGAGTGACCTTAGATATGACTTTAGCTAAAAAGGGGAGTGTCTGTAAGATGATAGGGGAGACTTGTTGTACCTACATCCTAGACGACACGTGACCCGCGGGTAAAGACGCAGTTGTCATTAAGAAGCTGACCGCACTAACTAAAAAGAGCTAACTTTTGGGACCAGCACTCGCCATGGATGAGCGGGTGGTAAAGGATCCTGGCACAGACGGGCGTCGCTGTTGTATGTGAACTGATGGTTACCTTTTCTGTTCTAGTCTGCTGTGTTATCCCCTGTGTCAGAGAGACCTGTGAAACTGATGCTGGAAAAGCCGCCCCCACCATGAGTTTGCTGGATGCATCCCCAGAAGGAGTGGACAAGTCCTACACCCCCTTGAAGACCCTAAAACGAACCTTCAACGCGCTCCAGTTATAGGCTCATGCGCAGAAAACTGTGAAAATTAGATAGAGAATTAGAGGATAGACATTTTAAGGGGGGATTGTGATAGACATGATGATTATTTATAAAATGTCTATCGATTAATATAACCCAAATGTATTTTGTTGTTGTAATGACTTTTAGCTCAAGAGTTTAAAGGACACACACACAATCTAATCATGGTATTTGCTAGCCAATGGATGGGTGATGTATTTGCTCTAAGTACATAGAAGTTGCTCAACCAGTTTCTAAGAGTTAAAAGGCCATAGTGTCGTGTATATCCTGTGTTCAATACTGAGTGTTTACCTAGGCCCCCTTCCACTCTCATCCTGAAGCTAGGTAAACAATGATTCATCACTACACGGAGATGACTTCAGCTAGGACAAAAGTCCACATTATACTGGACTTGAGAGGGGGTGGGCAGAGAGGTGGGGGATTCTATATGATCCAACAAATGAGAATCTTATATGTTACTGATGTAATCTGTTGCACGCCCATTGAAGGGCGGTTGTCATGTGTTATAATAAAAAGCCTGAGCCTCTACACAGTGTAGAGACTCTCCCGGTTTTAGACAAGCATTTGTGTCTGATTCTGGTCGACGATGTGTGCACACGACACTCAATTCGGAAAGCGACAAAATACCCCAAAGCCTGCTGGAGAAATCATAATCCAGATCAATAGTGGCAATGTCCATAGAGGCCAGTTCAAAAAATGGACATACAAATCTGTCCACAACTTGTCCCCTCCATACTTCTCTGACCTAATATTCCTGTCTGGAGTTTATATCTTTATTAGGGGGCTGAGTCTCTATTTAGGGGAATGCTGGCATCCAAAAGTCAGTTTTGACAAATGCATCAAAAGTGTTCCTTTTTGGGCATTTACATCCCATTTCTTTAGTGTGTGGGGCCAATTTTACAGGGTGTGTTCATGTGCAGCCCATTATTTACTGTAAACCATTCCAGAAATTGGCGTAGATTATATCAACAGCCTCCTCCAGCTCATAGATGGTGTAAGTTTCCATCTGGCTGATGAAGGGGTCACCAGATGAAACAAGTGTATTAAGAGGCTTAGGGCTCTTAGCACATTTATTACTCGTAGCCGAGTGCAGTTTACTTGGACAAGCGTGTGAAATAGGCCCCTATATCCTTATTTAGGGGTACGGTCGGGACTGCGGTGTGGGGTCCATATCTTTATTAAAGTGAACCCATCATCAGTTTTGAAGCTCTTAAACCCCCAACAGCGTTAAAACATTTCCACAATTAATTTGTTAGTCATCCTGCGCAAAACATACCTTTGGTTTTTAAACTTCCTGTGCCGGATGCAAATTACCGATGAGCAGTCCAGCCCATATCTGGTGGGTGGCTGGATCGTCTGTGCTGGCCTACATACCTCCCTTAACACCACCCGTCTCTGCTACAGTGACGTGGAGATGTCCCCCACATCAACATCACTGCGACCAGACTTCTGCACCATGAGCTCCAGGTCTGGTGTATGCGCAGTTCATCTGTGCCTGATTTGCGCAAATTCATCAGAATCACCTGCGCATGTGCCGCCAATTCCCCACGTCTGGTCCTACGATCAGCGAAGACACAGGGGGTGCGACGTCAAGTAACTGTGGCAAAGAGGGGCGGTGATTAGGGAGGTACGGAGACCAGCAGATGATCCGACCAGCCCACCATTGACAGTCCGGCCTGCCCACTGGACCGCTGTTAACTTGCATGTGGCGTACCCTTACATGCTGAAAGAACTTTTTCTAAGATACACTGTCAGGAACTTGTATCCCCAGCAAGTACTAAGGAAGAGGTTCACTTACCTTGAAACATGTTTACAGGCTGGTTCTTATCAATAAGCTAAGATCTCTTTAGGGAAAAACATATGTGACAGTCATCTTTGTCTGAAGGTTGCGCCATATTCACCCCTTCAAAAAGTTTTTTCCTATAATTTTGTGCTTTCAACTGATAAATCAGATTTCAACATCTGTACTGAAAGTGAAGGCTGATTGTTATGTTACTATAACCCTGTTAATGCAAATAAAAATTATTGACATAAAGAAAGTCTTTTCCTTCTTTGTCTGCTATTCCATATGTTTACCTTAGGGGTAGACCGTTTCGCAGGGGGGGTGCACCTTCCTAAGAAAATAAGTCTTCCCCATCCTATCCCTGCTACCAAGCTCCTGTTCCTCATTTCAGACTATTTCACACTGCGGTTGCCCCACTTCATCTTTTTCTTTTATTTCTACAAAATACATTTGGAAGTTCATCAAACCCGGGCGACTTGTCACTAGGAAGTGTTCTATCCCTTAACTCATTCAGTGTCGGACACAATTTGCAACTGCACCGGAGCCAAATATTCATAAACAGCTTCACAATTCACTTAACTTAGAAGCATCAGGTTTTTAAAATAGAGGGAAAAAAAGTTTCTAAAATCTCTTCCTTTTTTATTACCAAAGATTTATCAGGCCTGCTCAATGCTGCCACATAAGTGGATGAGTCCTGTGTCTGAATTACAGAAGCCAGGATAGATTAGATTAGATTAGATTAGATTAGATAGATAGATAGATAGACTTGCTCTGCATCCAAAGCTCTTCGATGGAGGGCCCTATTGACATGTAGAGGTTTAGACCTGTTTCATATGGGCGACGTGATATCACTGTGAGAAAATCTTTTGCCGGGATTTTCGGGGAGGGACTTGACATATAAGTCCTACCCTGAAAATAAGCCCTAGCTGCATAAAAAAAACCCACATACATCACCTAAAAGACACTATCTGTGTCTGCCGCATGTCTTCCGAAGCTCCCTGGTACTTGCTTGAAGTTCTCTGGCACAGCTTCCTGGTCAGGATTTTTTAAAACCCCGCCTCCAGGAAGCGCCTCTGATTGGCTAAGCACCACGGCTTAGTCAATAAGAGCCAGCGCTTGATGAACCAATCACAGCCATTCAATTAGAATGGATATTTATACATTATGACATGGCGGCTCTTATATCTGTTTGTGTTTAACAAGTGGTTTTCACACTTCCTCCAGATGTAAAGGGTGACGAGGGTGTCTTGTGTCTAAAGGAATTTAGTGGCAAGTTCCTGACATTAATGGCATCTGTTCCCCGCCAACTGGCAGAAGAGTTCCTCTACCGGACATAAATGACCACAACGGCACTGTCTGTTAATCTGCTATATAGATGTCCAGAACTGTAAAGAGCTATAAAGGACTTTGGCTTTCACCTGACAGGATGTACCCTGACAGCAGGCGGCCATTGACAGTATTGTGTGTCATGGATACAGACGGGGAGAATGGATCGGAAGTTATTAATACACTGGGGCACATTTATTAAGACTGGTGTTTCACACAATGCACCATAGTAGGATGTGACTAATATATGAAGAGGCCACACATCCTGATACACTCCTTGTCAGTAATATCACTCCTCAGACATTATCGGAGGGGATAAGACTGTCTCTGTGTGATTATAACATTGATATAAGTGGTTACAATATCAGGGGAAAAGGAGAATTTATTGTGGAAAACTGACCCCTTGATAGGAGGCTCTAGTACCCTGTTGTACCGCCTCTAGCTTGGATACAAGATATGATACGGCGGGCATGGAGGCTCTAGTACCCTGTTGTACCACCTCTAGCTTGGATACAAGATGTGATACAGGTGGGCATGGAGGCTCTAGTACCCTGTTGTACCACCTCTAGCTTGGATACAAGATGTGATACAGGTGGGCATGGAGGCTCTAGTACCCTGTTGTACCACCTCCAGCTTGGATACAAGATGTGATACGGACAGGCATGGAGGCTCCAGTACCCTGTTGTACTGCCTCTCGCTTGTATACAAGGTGTGAAAAGGGTGGTCATGGAGGCTCTAGTACCCTGTTGTACCGCCTCTAGCTTGGATACAAGATGTGATACAGGCAGGCATGGAGGCATACAGGTTCTTTATGGTATCCTGCGGCATATCGCTCCACATTTGCTGTAACTGAGCCTCTAGATCGTGCAGACTCATAGGCTGACAGAGTTGGCATCCCTGATGTTCCCATACATGTTCTATTGGTGATAAATCTGATGACCGGGCAGCCATGGAAGTGTGACAATGTCGTGGAGACATTCCTGTGACCCCCTTGTGTGTGCGGCCGACCATTATCCTGCTGGGAAATTCCTCTTGGAAGCCGCCATGAGAGGAACACATGTGGCTCCAGGATGTCCTGAACATATCACTGAGCTGGCATTGTCCCTCGTACTAGTACTAGTAATTATTAGGAAATTATAGTACCAGTGTTTCTGCGCCACACAGCACTGCTACATGCACGTCACACACACAGCACTGCTACATACATTGTTCATCCCATACAAGAGATCAGAAGCAGCACAGCAGTGGAGATGAAGGACCTGTGATGATGTCACTGTCATGCTCCACCTCTGATCACATGACGGTGACACTCATCCCGAGAGAATAACTTACGTGCTCCGCCTCTGATCACATGATGGTAACGTCATCAAAGGTCCTGTATCCTTGTGTAGATTACGGCGGACTACAAACTCCCTGTGGCCTCAGTTGCTATGGAATACTAACGAACACCTAGCTGGACAGCAGCCGTGTGCTTACAGGACCTATGATGACATCACCATCATATGATCAGGGGCGGAGCATGTAAGTCACTCACAAACCCACCCACGCACGCACGCAAGCAAGCACAGACGGACAGGTCATCATTAGTAATTTGACTAGGGGTGCATGCAATTGGAAAATGAAGTTAAGTAGAACAGTGCCGGGACTAGGCGATGTGTGGGGGGTGTAAGTATTAATCCTTTTATTCAATTTAAAAGGTAAAAATTCCATGCAGGAATCAGGCAACACATTTCTCTGTCATGGACCATTGGTTTTGTCAAGCCGTTACAATGAAAAGTGGTGGAGGAACATTTGAACTCTGGCGGTCGAATGCGACGGAGCAGAGGGTCATAGGTCAGCCACGCCGCCCTCTGTCTCCGCTGTTTTGCTGACAAATAGAGATGAGTGAGCATACTCACTAAGGACAATTACTCGAGCGAGCATTGTCCTTAGCGAGTACCTGCCCGCTCGGAAGAAAAGGTTCGGGTGCCGTCGGGGAGCGACGGGGGAGAGCAGGGGGGAATGGAGGGGAGATCGATCTCTCTCTCTTCCGAACCCTGCTCACTCCCACAACTCACCGCTCACCCACGCCGGTACCCGAATCTTTTCTTCCGAGCGGGCAGGTACTCGCTAAGGACAAGACTCGCTCGAGTAATTGTCCTTAGCGAGTATGCTCGCTCATCTCTACTGACAAAGCTTTATGCAAATATGAACTTTGTCTTATTTTTTAGCCTAGTCAGCAATTAAAATCAATTAATACAGAATTTAATAACAAAAGAAACAAATGTTAAATAAAAGAGGGATTCTATTATATTTGCACATTCTTAGCAATTAAAATGAATTATCATTAGAGATGAGCGAGCATACTCGCTAAGGCAAACTATTCGAGCGAGTAGTGCCTTATGCGAGTACCTGCCCGCTCGTCTCTAAAGATTCGGGTGCCGGCGCGGGTGGGAGGTGAGTTGCGGCGGTGAGCAGGGGGGGAGAGAGTGAAAGATTGATCTCCCCTCCGTTCCTCCCCCGCCGGCACCTGAATCTTTAGAGATGAGCGGGCTGGTACTCGAATAAGGCACTACTCGCTCGAATTGTTTGCCTTATCGAGTATGCTCGCTCATCTCTAATTATCATGCATACGTGTTATTGTTCTATAAATGGATTAAAAGAAAAAGATTATTTATTTCCCACAATTCATTATGAAGTAATATAAATATCTGATTCCATTCTGTCTACATTACATGTAATAGCAATTTCGAACCAATAGATGTCACTCCATTGCTATAATCAACATGGTATTCAAAACAGAGTACGGCTGCCTTCACATCTGTGGTGGGGAGTCCGTTTCCTATATGTATACATACATACTATTCTTTTTTAAATATCTTTAAAAAAAAAAATAAAAAAAATCAATATACATGAAGATAATAATTTATTTTCAGTTCTTTACTTTTACCAGCATTGTCTTTTATGTATTTTAGGCCGCCCGGTTGCAGGTTTGTAATCTATAGATCCAATAACTCTACGTTTTACACAAAACCTAAAACTTATTAGGGCTTATTCACTTGAACGCATCTGCGCTGGTCCCCCCCCCCCCCCCCACTCTCACACCCATTGACTTCTATGGGAAACTTTGGTGCGCAAATTCGCAGAAAAATAGAACAAACAGAAAATAGAACAAAATACGCTTGTGTGAAAGACCACGTGAAATCAGTGGGTTCTATTCTCTGCATATTGTGCGCACAAATACACGCGTGTTCAGGAGCCCTAAGGTGAAACGTGTCCGGTTTGAAAAATTGGGCTTTGTCGTGTAGGCCAAAATTATCTTTGGGGGCACGTGGTTAAAAAAATATAGTTATAATAAAAAAATCTGAAGTTTGATATTGTCGCATCCAGAATGACCTGTACAAAAGAGTGAACACACTTTTTATCCCGCAAACACTATTAAAAAAATAAAAAAATAACAATTTTGGTATTGTTGTAGCCATAGAGACCCACTGAATGTTTTTTTTCTCCAGCATTCATGCTGCATGATTAACCCCCCCCGCCCCCCCCAAAAAGAAATTGTTGTTCTCTCTCCCTGCCATCTACAAAAATGTAATAAAAGTTCTACAATACATCATATGTACCCCAAAATGGTAACAATGAAAACTACACAAAAATCATGGACAAATAGAAAATACACCAAAAATCTTCATGTACTAAGTCCAAGGTAGGCTGCGTCAGTAAGGGGTTAAAAACCTTCATTCTGGTACCTGCAAGGGACAGATTTCCACCGCAGGACGCAACCAAATCTGCAGCGGCAAAATTCAACATTAAAATTTTGATGCAGAATTGCAGGCAGGTTTACGCCATTTTCAGTTCCGCATCAAAATCCACAACCGCTGCTTGCGGTGCGTCGTGCGCCTATTCCAACCCGTGTACAGGTCGCTCAGGTACCCTTCAGACGTGCCAGAATTAGGACACACGGACTTTTCTGTGTCACAGTGTTATCCCTATGGACCTTGAACTCCGCGCCAGTTAAAATCCGTACGTCTTTACTTCAAAACCGCAAGATTAACTTCCGCAGTGGAAGAGCTTTGGGTTATTTACGGCGTCTAGCGCAATTGATGTAAAAACGCTATAAATCCCACAAAGCATTCCGCAGGTAAAAATGCAGTAAAATCCGCACTACTTGACAAAACCTGCGTCTTACGGACAAATGTTGTTAAACGCCATTTGAAACTGCGGCATTTTACCACAATTTTAAGCAGCATTTTTGACTGCACAGCACAGCGTTCGACGGCACTTTTTATGGCCCCGCATCATTGTAATGGGTGATAGGGTGCGTTAAAAAATGACGAAAAATAGAACAAACAGCGCTAGAAAATCGCTTGAACACAGGTCTGAGAAGCCAGATTAAAATCAGGGGGAGCGTTGTATCGCCGCGCTCGCGATGCCGCGCTAATCACAGTAAAAAGGCCACTCTACGGCCGCTCTCACACACACAAATGCGGCAAAGTGCCGCGATTTTACTTGTGCTGTCGGCGTCCGACAGCGTGTTTTAGCGCACCCCAACATTGTGATGGGTGCCGAGGTGCGCTTAACAGACAAATATGGATAAGACTCTGCTCGAAAATCGCATGTCTGCGGCGCCATTGCTTTCAATGGGAGCGCTGAACAACGCATTAAGCGCGGTAAAAAGCGCCTGTGTGAGAGAGGCCTAACACATGCCAGGATTACCGCGGTAGTTTGAACGCCATGCTTATCGCGGTGCGACTCCCCCATTCATTTTAATAGGGGCCTTGCGGATAGGCACTCAGACATCACAATGTTCAAGCAGTCTGCTCTATTTTGGCGCTTTTTCTCGCACCTCATCACCTATCAGAATGATGATGTGCGTTAAAAGATACACTATGGAACGCAGTAACAAGGTACATTCGAAAACGCCGATAAAAATCGCGGTAAAACGCCTCGTCTCGGATGTTGGGCGTGTCCTACATAAATGGGCGGGGCACAGTGAAACACCCACCGTTTTTTGCCTCCCTCTTTGTATCCTCCCTTGTGCTGAAAATAAATACATGCCTTCCGTCCAGCTCAGAAACTGACCGGCATGACAGGTGAGGGGACATAACAGACTCGCACACCGGCGCCTAGAACCTGTTCCACCCACCTACAGCTCCTGCCCGTCTCCATAGCGACGCGGCGCTGCTGTCACTGACGTCATTCCCGCCCCGAGGTCAAATTTGAAGCGAATCTTGGCGCGCACGTCACATGACCATGTCGGACCACGCCCTGTTCCTGGCGCCCCCTGATGACGTCAAGCGTTCTCCCTCTCGACTCATTGTGGAAGATGGCGGCCGCGGGGTGAGCGCGTTTTCCCCGCACGGCCAGTCCACGAGCAGCATGAAGCGGCAGAGCGAGAGACGGTAGTCCAGTCCTGGCCGCGCTAAGCGGGCCCGGGAGCGGCGGGAGGAGGCCGGCAGCGGACACCACAAGAGCTCCGGAAGGCGGGAGAGGCCCAACCAGGCCGGGGCCTCCTCCTCCTCGTCTTCCTCCTCCCGGCGGCCCCGCGACAATCCGCCTCCCCGGCCGCTGCTCCTCCCCAGCCAGGCGGACGTGCCGGAGTACAAGACGCTGCTGATCAGTAACCTGGGCTCCGCGCTGCCGGAGCCGCTGCTGGAGGACTGGCTCTTCCGGCACTTCCAGCGCTTCGGGGAGATCAGCGTCAAGCTGTCGCACACGCCAGACCTGGGCCGAGTGGCGTACATCAACTTCCGGCGGCCGGCCGAGGCCCGACAAGCCCGACACGCCAAGCTGCGCCCCCTCCTGTACGACCGCCCCCTGCTGGTGGAGCCTGTGTTCACCCAACAGCCCAGCCGGCCGCTGCCCCTGAGCAGTGCCACCCTGCCCACCCCCCGCCACCTGCTGCTGGCGCCTGCCCTGAGCTCGTCCAGCAGCACCTCCGCAGAGGCCTACTACCAGAGCCTGTATGAGGCCAACGATGACCACGAACAGCTGGCCCCCGAGGACGACCACCGAGCCACCCGCAACCTGTTCATCGGCAACCTGGACTACAACGTGTCGGAGGCCGACCTGCGCCGAGCCTTCGACAAGTACGGCCCCATCGAGAAAGTGGTCATCAAGCGGCCGGCGCGGGGCCAGGGGGCGGCCTACGGCTTCCTCAAGTTCCAGAACCTGGACATGGCGCATCGAGCCAAGCTGGCCATGAGCGGCCGCCTGCTGGGGAGAAACGCCATGAAGATCGGCTACGGCAAAGCCAACCCCAGAACCAGCAGGGGTCCCGGTATGAGCTCTCCATTCTCTCCACAGACAAGCAGATAGACCTGAGCACGGTGGACCTGAAGAAACTGCGAGTGAAGGAACTGAAGAAAATCCTGGACGACTGGGGTGAGACCTGCAAGGGCTGTGCAGAAAAGTCTGACTACATTCGCAAGATCAACGAGCAGATGCCCAAGTATGCTCCCAATGCAGCAAACGCACGGACGGACCTCTGATCATTGACTCCTGCACTGACCCCCGGTGCTCAGACTGGACCCCTATATTAGTTCTATTTACTTTTTTTTTTTTTAAATAGAGATATTTTTTTCTTTTCTGTTCTTGAGGATCCCGGACGCCTGGTCGCTAGTGATAGGGGTCAATCAATATTTTTAATAACCTAACATAAGAAAGATAAGGGAACAGTATAATAAATGTGACATTAGTTATTTGGTTATATAATGTTATGTATTATATGTAAAACATTCCGGAAGTTGCTAGTAGAATTTGGATATAGAATCATATGTAAAAAGGTATATTCAAGCGTTTATTTGAATATTGATTTTAGAATACTAGATGTATGATTAATTAGATTTTATTCAGCTATCTTACTGAATACCAACTTATCAACTTTGTGCTGACTCCCGAGTAGGTGGCTGAACCAGTTTTGTCTATGTGTAAACTAGAAACAATGTCCCCTCTTTTGATGTGCAAATTGTTGATGGACCTTGAAGATTACATTTCTAGTCAAACAAGAAATGTAATTAACAAAAGTACTCAGCCAGTAGACAGCCAGGAGTCAACCTTTATTATCACATTGTAACTGTTTTATGTCTACTTCAAACAGTTTTGTTGATACCTTTTGTTTAGAAAGCTTTTTGATTTACAGTCATGTTGTAACCTGTTGGAATGAGGGTCTGGTCACCAAAAGTACTTTGTAACTAGGCATCAGGTAACATTTGGAAACGCCTTCTTTTCATCTTGCATATAAACTAGCAATGTACAATAATAAACAGGATTCATTCTGATCACTAGATGGTCTGTGTAGTGATTTATTATGGTTCTCTATGAGTACTCTATATAATATTTCCTCTTAATTTGGATACAGGCAACATTCGCATTTGGGTCTGCGTTCCAGACCCCCCACAGTTTATTTGGCGCCCAACGTGGGGCAGAAGCTAACTCCTTACCTGCAGCCGATACCTGACTACACTACCTGCCGACCAGCCGGACCAGAGGCCACGGGACCCCAGATCTACAAAACACCGGTATACGGTAAGCTCTTGACTTGCCACTCAAGCTCTGGGCTCTCCTGGCTTCATTCAGTCTCGTGTCGACAGGGGGTGAGTTGCTGCATGTTATATAGGACGCTTCTGCCTGTTATTTACGGTGTTCTTAGTGACCGTGCTAGACGGAAGAACCCTTGTGTGTATATTGCCATGTTGCCTGTAGTAATTGTTGAAAT
The DNA here is from genome assembly GCF_035609145.1 of Eleutherodactylus coqui. Taxonomy (NCBI): domain Eukaryota; kingdom Metazoa; phylum Chordata; class Amphibia; order Anura; family Eleutherodactylidae; genus Eleutherodactylus; species Eleutherodactylus coqui. The sequence continues at coordinate 206,536,107 of NC_089839.1, read as the reverse complement.
CTGTAAGTTGATAGTCTGTGTCATGTTAGCCATAATTTGCTTTTACTGAGTCTGTTATAATATCACCAGAAGTTCCCTTAAAAATAGAAGTCTGGGTGACAAATAGAGGTCTGGGTGACAAATAGAGGTCTGGGTGACAAATAGGGGTCTGGGTGACAAATAGGGGTCTGTGGGGCAAATAAAAAGAGAGAAGGGGGAGACGATTGCAGACAAGTGTATAAAATATAGAAAGATAGGACTTAGAAAAGCAGGAACCTTTAACTATGAGTTCTGGTAACAGTACGGGAAAAAGCATATGAAAGATATCAGAGACGCCGGTTTAGATAAAGGAACAGACAATATGGGAAACGTACAGGGCAAGCAGTATGCCTATATGGAAATCAGCTAGAGAAATAGTAAAAGACAAATAAGGCACGTTAGCTGTGGGAAGAAGAATGTAGTAAGGTGTTTAGAATTTTGGGAGTCTTAGACCAGCAAGTTTGGGGAAAAGATTCAGAGATAGTCAAAAAGGTTGTATAAAAATATGTTAGACAGATGGATTAAGGCAAGTATAGATACGGCAGTAAGGGGTTATCAGAGAAAGGGAATCCTCTTATAGTTTGTGTCCCTCGGGGGCATAAAGTAAGTTCATGCAAAATCTGTGGACAATTATGTGACAAATAACCACTATTATTTGTCTTGTATGTCTTGTTGTTATGTAAACTAATCTTTGTTGTACGTCTTAGTCTTCTTCATGTAAGTGTAAGTAAATATACTGTGTGGTTTTGTATTGTCTCTGTAGTAGTGAATGGTGTGAGCAGACTGTGCAGGTTAATAGAGAACAAAGAATGAGTTAAGGAAAGGTAGAAGGTTTAACAATGAACGGTGATAATAGTTGCTATCTGGAGGGGTGAATATAAGTATGTGGGTGGAAATGGGCATAAGTTGTATTATGTTTGTCATTGGATAGCCTATTCTGAACAAAATATGTAAAAACCGCGGTACATAAGAGTTTTTCTTATATATATATACTTTGTTCAATATGGGAAGTTCTATGAACAGTAAATACAATCCCAGTTTCTACTTCACATGAGATACTTATCAGTCTGTATATGAGTGAATGAAAACCCCAGTGAGTGTGAATTCGTGTATTAATGAAGGGCCCGTATGAGAGTTAGATTGTGTTATATGGTATATACTGTCCGGTGGCTAGAAATAAAATGAGGCAAGAAAGACCAAACGCTGAGCCAGACCACAGGGGGTGGAGCTAGGTGATGTAAGGAGAAGGGAGGGAAGGACAATAGGAAGAGGTCTTGCTCCACCCTCAACACAGACCAGCCTAGGAGAGAAGTATACGTCTTGTAATTACTAATAATTAATGCTGTTTAAAGCCTGAATGTTTTAGTTGCTTATTAATATCTTAGCTATTGTTCTGTTTCATAGAGATAAAATTCAGTGTCATAGAAAGGAAGACAGACACTGATGAAATAAGAAACTTGTAATGAATTATGTGAATTATACGGTCTTAAAAATAGAGAACATAGGGATTTTAAGATATATTTTTGTTTTTTTCTTTTTGTGTAAATGTCAGTTCTGTGATTGGTTGGACGTCTATATCACTGCTAAATGCTGTTAGTACTGCACTGTCTCTGAGAGAATGCTCTGTAGGAGAGACATGCAGACGACCAGCATCGAAGGGGTGGAGCTAGATAATGTAAAAGTAGGTAATGTTTCATCCTTCTATTGTCTACAAAGGGAGGGGGTGAGGAGCTTGGGCAGTTAGGAAAAGTTTTTTTCTCTTCTCAAATTTGACGAGACATTGCAGGCAGGATCAGATTAATAATGAATTTGCTTAAGGAATATCATATTTCAATGTGGATAGATGTTTGTGGATTATTCTGCCTTGTTGTAATTCATGTCTCTGTTATTTGTATTGATATCTTACAAGCCTTATCTGCATCCATCAAATTTTCACCGGATGGATCGATACGGGTTGAGACCTCAAGTTACAGTTCAGAGGAGGTTTGTAAACTAACTGCTCTCTTGGTAGATCCGGCTCATGTATTTGTCTTGATAGCTACTGCAGAAACTCAGCTTTCCGCAGGTCCTGACAAATAGTAAGCCACCTCCAAGACAAACTCCAATTCCTGAGTCATTGCTTAGCACAAGGAACTGGACATCTGACATAGTTGATCCAGGTACTGCAGGTCAGCAATTTCTAAAATTTTAATTTAAATTTTTTTTTTGCAACAAGGTTCTGATCTATTTTAAATAGAATACCAGCCTGATTGTCTAGCAGTAATCGGTGCAAGGGGTTTCAGGAGTGCCAATTCAGCTGGCAGAAACTGAACCACTAGAGGTAATGTTTAAAGGGTCACGATGCCTCATGCGCTTCCTTGTGCTGGAAAGTCCTGAAAGCATATTGGGAACCGAAATGATGGGATCCTTGGGATGTTGTATCGAACTTCACTCGTCCGGTGAGGCTCGTATACACCCCAGGTCTGAAAGTCACCCGACCTTCTGTCGGATGGCAGCAGACCTAGCGACACCTCTACCTGTCTTCAATTTTACGCACGCAGAGAAACAAGTTCTTAGTGTCGTTCCTTCGAGCCTTTGGGCTACCAGTCAGATGGACCTCGACAGACTGTCTGTATTTGTTTGTATTTAATTTCAGAGGAAAGCAGTACTGTTGAATAGTGCTGCCACAAGGGGCACAGAATAGTCCAATACCAGTTCACCAGATGCATGAAGCTGGTATTAGACGCCTGGCCAATTCCCGAGGGCACCACCCTCTTGTAATATGTTGATGATTTGTTTTTATTTTCTTTTATGTACTGCTGACACAAATAGTTACCTCAATGCATCACTAAGCCTTTTGTGTTTCCTCCATCAGAGTAGAATGGCTGCAAAGCCAGCAAAGAGAAACTTCTTAGATCACACCATGGTGATCTACACCCCACATGACATACATGGTATCCTGACACAGGTAAGCCGTAGACATCTGTCTCTTGCTAGACAGATCAAAATGGAACTTGCATTTACACTCTTCATCCAATGTCTCATTTCAACGTTGCACCACTTTGAATCCGGCCACCTTATTGCCATTAGGTGACACTGATTCAAATGGGGGAGTAAGTACAGAGGACCAGCTTTTTGCAAATTCTCTGACTGATGAAGAGGAGGCCTTTGACGCAGAACACCAGCATGATTGTGCAGCCCTCATGGAGCAGGAGACAGCTGGGTTCGCACATGTCACTGACAAACCCCTCCTAAACCCCCACCTTGAAATGTTTGTGGATGGATCTAGATACCTGAATGACGAAGGAAGGTTTGTAACAGGTTTTGAAGTAGTCACACTGAATGAGATACTTGTACAAAAACCACTGCCGCCATACATGTCAGCGCAGGAAATGAGGCCTGTACGATTGAAAAAGGTACCACTGCTAATATCTACACTGATTCCAGGCTCGTCTTTGGTACTGCACACGATTATGGACCCATCTGGCGGTCCAGGAGCTTTTTCACGGCACAAGGCAAGCCCATTAAGCTATCATGTTGCCAGGACAGGTGGCCATAATAAAGGTTAAAGCACACACGCAGGGGCAGTCACCAGAGAGCAAGGGATAGGGCAGCCAAGGCTGCAGCTCTCCTAGGACAGGACGCAAGACCCCTTGTGCTGTAAGTTGGATCTTGGTCCCACCACTCTTGTTGATTTGGGATTTGGCGTCCTACGGGACGCAGATGATGTACCAGCGGCTGCCTACCCCCACCTAGCCGTCCTAGCTCACGGGAAAGTGCATGCCTCTCGGAATGCCATGGTTTCTGTTGTGGACAAGGTATAGTATGCTCCAGGGTTCGACAGGTTGGCAAAGGCATATGTGAAGGCATGTGAAGTGCACACCCAGACCACTGTATCCTATTCAAAGATTACAAATCGATTACATCCGGCTTCCCAAATCAGGCAGGTATGAGTACGTCCTTGTGTGCGTGGACCTGTTCAAAGCCACCACACAATGTACAGTGACTAAACTTGTGTCAGAACTTGTATGTAGATTTGGGGTACCAGAGACAATTGAGAGTGACGGAGGTACACAATTTACAGGTGAAGTGATGCGAGAGGTGATGTCAGTCTTGGGGTGGAACAAGCGTTTTACACTCCATACCACCCGCAGAGTTTAACAAAGTTGAAAGAACTAAAATGATATGCTTAAGTTAAAAGAAGTGTTTGGCTCTATGCCAAGATTAGGCCTGTACCATCCACAGGCCCTGCAGTAGGGGTGTGATAAGATTATTGAATATGTACAAGAACTATGTCGTAAACTGAAAATAACACCCGATCTAGTGTTTTCCCCAATTCCAGACCCTGACAACCTAGAGGGGACTCATTTCTTGCAGCCTGGAGACTGGGTGGTCGCAAAAAGACACGTAATAAAGGCCTTGGACCCAAGGTTTGACGACCATACCAAGTTCTGTTGTCAACGCCTACTTCTGTAAAAGTGGATACATGCCTCCCACTGCAAGAAAGTTCCCGAGCCAGAGGAAAAGTGATGGGTGGGATCCCGGCGTTGTTTGGGTGGGGGAGGTAATGGACATTTTGATTTTGACTTTTGCATTTGTCTTATTGGACTGTCTTCTTATTGGGAAACACCACTACGAACGATCCACATGGAGAAGCGATGGACTGGATGGGCAAATATTCCCCACATGTGTATGCCCAACTTCAGGAGTGGAGAGGACATTTTGCGGACTTGTCTATTATCTGTCCCCACTCCTCTAGAGACTCTTCGAGACATACGCTCAATAGTTCACAATGATAGTGATGTAGTAGATGACAATGTTGTTCAGGAAAACACCTTCCTTAATTTATTTGAATATTGTCCCCATTGCGATACCATTGAATATACACATTGGACGAATATAACTCGGTTTTAGGTGAAAAATGTTGCGTTGGCTGAAGAATGTTGTAATTTTACTTGTGACTCTAATGAAATCGGGAAATGCCAACGAATTAAGGCAACAGAAGTAACAGCTACTCTGCAATCGTCCGACTAGTATAATCTTATGTGTATATATATATATATATATATTGCAATTAAGGTAATAATTTTATGCATAGCTAAATGTACTGAATGACGATTTTCTACACCCATTTCAGTGTCTAATATGACTATGATGATATTGATGTTGATAAATCTAAGATTACTGTATTGTAAACTTGATTGACTTGCAATATCTGATATTATGTCATTTGTTTAAATATCTTGATGGACATAGAGTGCACCATTCCTACCTGGGAACCCGGCACCTATGGGTGACAGAACCAGGAGATAATGGTGGCTCTGATGTCCAAATGGGGGAATGATAGGGGTCAATCAATATTTTTAATAACCTAACATAAGAAAGATAAGGGAACAGTGTAATAAATGTGACATTAGTTATTTGGTTATATAATGTTATGTATTATATGTAAAACATTCCGGAAGTTGCTAGTAGAATTTGGATATAGAATCATATGTAAAAAGGTATATTCAAGCGTTTATTTGAATATTGATTTTAGAATACTAAATATATGATTAATTAGATTTTATTCAGCTATCTTACTGAATACCAACTTATCAACTTTGTGCTGACTCCCGAGTAGGTGGCTGAACCAGTTTTGTCTATGTGTAAACTAGAAACAATGTCCCCTCTTTTGATGTGCAAATTGTTGATGGACCTTGAAGATTACATTTCTAGTCAAACAAGAAATGTAATTAACAAAAGTACTCAGCCAGTAGACAGCCAGGAGTCAACCTTTATTATCACATTGTAACTGTTTTATGTCTACTTCAAACAGTTTTGTTGATACCTTTTGTTTAGAAAGCTTTTTGATTTACAGTCATGTTGTAACCTGTTGGAATGAGGGTCTGGTCACCAAAAGTACTTTGTAACTAGGCATCAGGTAACATTTGGAAACGCCTTCTTTTCATCTTGCATATAAACTAGCAATGTACAACAATAAACAGGATTCATTCTGATCACTAGACGGTCTGTGTAGTGATTTATTATGGTTCTCTATGAGTACTCTATATAATATTTCCTCTTAATTTGGATACAGGCAACATTCGCATTTGGGTCTGCGTTCCAGACCCCCACAGTTTATTTGGCGCCCAACGTGGGGCAGAAGCTAACTCCTTACCTGCAGCCGATACCTGACTACACTACCTGCCGACCAGCCGGACCAGAGGCCACGGGACCCCAGATCTACAAAACACCGGTATACGGTAAGCTCTTGACTTGCCACTCAAGCTCTGGGCTCTCCTGGCTTCATTTAGTCTCGTGTCGACAGGGGGTGAGTTGCTGCATGTTATATAGGACGCTTCTGCCTGTTATTTACGGTGTTCTTAGTGACCGTGCTAGATGGAAGAACCCTTGTGTGTATATTGCCATGTTGCCTGTAGTAATTGTTGAAATCTGTACGTTGATAGTCTGTGTCATGTTAGCCATAATTTGCTTTTACTGAGTCTGTTATAATATCACCAGAAGTTCCCTTAAAAATAGAAGTCTGGCTGACAAATAGAAGTCTGGGTGACAAATAGGGGTCTGGGTGACAAATAGGGGTCTGGGTGACAAATAGGGGTCTGGGTGACAAATAGTGGTCTGGGTGACAAATAGGGGTCTGGGTGACAAATAGGGGTCTGTGGGGCAAATAAAAAGAGAGAAGGGGGATACGATTGCAGACAAGTGTATAAAATATAGAAAGATAGGACTTAGAAAAGCAGGAACCTTTAACTATGAGTTCTGGTAACAGTACGGGAAAAAGCATATGAAAGATATCAGAGACGCCGGTTTAGATAAAGGAACAGACAATATGGGAAACGTACAGGGCAAGCAGTATGCCTATATGGAAATCAGCTAGAGAAATAGTAAAAGACAAAGAAGGCACGTTAGCTGTGGGAAGAAGAATGTAGTAAGGTGTTTAGAATTTTGGGAGTCTTAGACCAGCAAGTTTGGGGAAAAGATTCAGAGATAGTCAAAAAGGTTGTATAAAAATATGTTAGACAGATGGATTAAGGCAAGTATAGATACGGCAGTAAGGGGTTATCAGAGAAAGGGAATCCTCTTATAGTTTGTGTCCCTCTGGGACATAAAGTAAGTTCATGCAAAATCTGTGGACAATTATGTGACAAATAACCACTATTATTTGTCTTGTATGTCTTGTTGTTATGTAAACTAATCTTTGTTGTACGTCTTAGTCTTCTTCATGTAAGTGTAAGTAGATATACTGTGTGGTTTTGTATTGTCTCTGTAGTAGTGAATGGTGTGAGCAGACTGTGCAGGTTAATAGGGAACAAAGAATGAGTTAAGGAAAGGTAGAAGGTTTAACAATGAACGATGATAATAGTTGCCATCTGGAGGGGTGAATATAAGTATGTGGGTGGAAATGGGCATAAGTTGTATTATGTTTGTCATTGGATAGCCTATTCTGAACAAAATATGTAAAAACCGCGGTACATAAGAGTTTTTCTTATATATATATACTTTGTTCAATATGGGAAGTTCTATGAACAGTAAATACAATCCCAGTTTCTACTTCACATGAGATACTTATCAGTCTGTATATGAGTGAATGAAAACCCCAGTGAGTGTGAATTCGTGTATTAATGAAGGGCCCGTATGAGAGTTAGATTGTGTTATATGGTATATACTGTCCGGTGGCTAGAAATAAAATGAGGCAAGAAAGACCAAACGCTGAGCCAGACCACAGGGGGTGGAGCTAGGTGATGTAAGGAGAAGGGAGGGAAGAACAATAGGAAGAGGTCTTGCTCCACCCTCAACACAGACCAGCCTAGGAGAGAAGTATACGTCTTGTAATTACTAATAATTAATGCTGTTTAAAGTCTGAATGTTTTAGTTGCTTATTAATATCTTAGCTATTGTTCTGTTTCATAGAGATAAAATTCAGTGTCATAGAAAGGAAGACAGACGCTGATGAAATAAGAAACTTGTAATGAATTATGTGAATTATACGGTCTTAAAAATAGAGAACATAGGGATTTTAAGATATATTTTTGTTTTTTTCTTTTTGTGTAAATGTCAGTTCTGTGATTGGTTGGACGTCTATATCACTGCTAAATGCTGTTAGTACTGCACTGTCTCTGAGAGAATGCTCTGTAGGAGAGACATGCAGACGACCAGCATCGAAGGGGTGGAGCTAGATAATGTAAAAGTAGGTAATGTTTCATCCTTCTTTTGTCTACAAAGGGAGGGAGTGAGGAGCTTGGGCAGTTAGGAAAAGTTTTTTTCTCTTCTCAAATTTGATGAGACATTGCAGGCAGGATCAGATTAATAATGAATTTGCTTAAGGAATATCATATTTCAATGTGGATAGATGTTTGTGGATTATTCTGCCTTGTTGTAATTCATGTCTCTGTTATTTGTATTGATATCTTACAAGCCTTATCTGCATCCATCAAATTTTCACCGGATGGATCGATACGGGTTGAGACCTCAAGTTACAGTTCAGAGGAGGTTTGCAAACTAACTGCTCTCTTGGTAGATCCGGCTCATGTATTTGTCTTGATAGCTACTGCAGAAACTCAGCTTTCCGCAGGTCCTGACAAATAGTAAGCCACCTCCAAGACAAACTCCAATTCCTGAGTCATTGCTTAGCACAAGAAACTGGACATCTGACATAGTTGATCCAGGTACTGCAGGTCAGCAATTTCTAAAATTTTAATTTAAATTTTTTTTTTGCAACAAGGTTCTGATCTATTTTAAATAAAATACCAGCCTGATTGTCTAGCAGTAATCGGTGCAAGGGGTTTCAGGAGTGCCAATTCAGCTGGCAGAAACTGAACCACTAGAGGTAATGTTTAAAGGGTCACGATGCCTCATGCGCTTCCTTGTGCTGGAAAGTCCTGAAAGCATATTGGGAACCGAAATGATGGGATCCTTGGGATGTTGTATCGAACTTCACTCGTCCGGTGAGGCTCGTATACACCCCAGGTCTGAAAGTCACCCGACCTTCTGTCGGATGGCAGCAGACCTAGCGACACCTCTACCTGTCTTCACTTTTACGCACGCAGAGAAACAAGTGTGAGGGTATATATATAATTTGCCATATGTGTTTTTTATGCTTTTATACCTATATGCAAGTTTTATTCAATTCCAAATGAAAAAAACTTATATGTCGCCTTACATCAGATATTTCCAAGGCTTTAGAAGGCTGAGAGAGATGTTCTAGAAGTTCAGCAAAGAAGAACCAGACATGAAGGACGCATGTACTTGGCCGTTTTCCCAGAAACAAGATATCAAGATGTTCAAATGTACATAACTTTCACTGTCTTAGGCCGAAATCCGGACTTCTTAGAATTGAGTGGGTGATTCTTTGTACTGGAGTTAATTGAATACGTGATTTTCTGTACGTAAGCCAGAGGCGCCAGTATCAAGATAATGACTGTTATATGATTTTCACTGTCTCAGTCCGCAAATCCGGATTTCCCATATATGGTTATGAGCCCATCACCCCCTAGTGGGGATGGGACAAAGGGTATAAGATCTCATGTAATCTGTAATAAAGCACGTCGACGTGGGCACAGCTGAGAGCCATGTCCCGTGTGAGAAACTATACCAGACCTCTGTGTGGTGTCTCTTCTTACGGCCGGCAACGGGGCAAGTGGGGTGGGCCCGATTGGTGCTGTACTTAGAATTTTAACCATGATAAATGGCGCCCGAACGTGCGGCGACAAAACCGGAGCTGACAACGCATTCCACCCGGATCCACGCCACTGAGAAACCGTCCTGCTGCAAACCGAGCCTGATCAACTCACTTAGAACTCCAGGTAAGGCCAGCATATATTTATGTTGTGTTTTACTGCGAGTCTTGCAGCAGGACTGACTATCTGTGGTTTGTGACCGGACGGGTTGGGTTAAGAGTTCTACACGGTAACTCGTGTGGGCTCCGGGTTTGCCGTCATGGACCACTGACCGTGATATGCGCACCAATGGCTCACCCAGAAACTAGTCTGTAGTCTATTTGTACTTTGAAGTCCGTAGCGTTTTAGCGATAGTGGAGATTGTTTGATTGTTTGTTGTATCTGCAGAAGTTTTTTTCTCTCTTTCTTTTCATTTAGTCTCACAAGAGAAGGGACTCTCGGTCGGTTTGCCTTATATATGGGGCTAGCGATTTGATTTCAGAGAGATGCATTTTATGGGGCTGGTTCCATAAGGAGAAGGGACCCTCGGTTGTTCTGCCGGTATATAAGGGGCTGACAATTTGAAAATTAAGAGGGATGCATTCTATGGAGCGTGTTATTATTGTTGATGTTCTAATATGCGTAAGATCTTATTAAAGAAGATAGAGCCCCTCAAGGGCTGCCGCCGTGTGGATGAATTTGTAGAATGTAAGAAAACTCTAATGAAAATGTGTGACACCGACCCGCATGGCAGATTACAAAATGGTGTCTGGGAGGAGGTCTTTAGGACCCAGAGGTGCCTTGGAAGATCAGGTTTTGCTAGACAGTGCTGGAGGAGGAGGAGAGAGAGAGAGATAGATAGTCAGAGTAAGTTAGGTATGTACACATTATTTGTTTAAGAAAGTATCCGTAAGTGAAATGTTGAAAAGTACAGTAAGTAATCAAGAGGGCGTCAGGAGAGTGTCTATTGAAGGTTATATTGGCAGTTAGGTAGGGGAGAGAAGTATGAGTAACAAGCAAGTCGATAAGTAAGTTACAATGCACGTGATTTGTTGGCAAAGAAAGAGATGAAAATGTGTATAATACAAGATAGATAATAGATAATATGTATAATCCATACTAGGTGGATATATATGTGTATATATATATACTGTAAGTGCAAATAGTTAACTGAGCTTGCTTTTAGGGGAGAAGAGTTTGTTGACATGTAGCTGCGAGCTTGTGTTCAGTCTCTGTGTAGCCTTCCAAGGTCAGGAAGATAACAGCGAGAGAGAAAATGCAATAACAACCTTGGTTAATATCTTGGCTTGCTTGCAATGAATTGAAATGAATTTAATTAGTTATACTGTCTTAGTAGGCAGGGAAATATAGCAATTTCTAAAACATATATTCTTACTTATACAGGGGTTGAAAATGAAGAACATGTTGTGCTGTATTTATGAGTTCAAATGCAGGGCTGTTCAGTCAGTGAATGCATATTCAGAGATTTATTTTGAAAAGGTGGGGGCTTTCAGAATTCACTCCAAATTCAGGGTCACAAGGGGGGTTGAAAAATACCCAGAGATTCTAAAATACTTCAGCGTTTAATACAGCATATAATAGCTTCAGTAGATAAGAAATATAGAATATTTCAGTCACTCAGCAAACTTTTTTTCACATAATTTGTCATAAATAGCGCTCATTCACAATCTCATCTCAATAGAATTATGTACTTTATAAAATTATAGCACTCACCTCAATGTTTTTCATCTGATGTATGTATGTTTGTCAAACTTTTTTTTGTCCGTGCATCTGTATGTACTGGTACACCTCCAAGGGGGTGACGGAGCAGACTTGAGAGCATGGATGGATGTGAGTTAGTGACCCGTGTTCGAGCTGTGGTGGAATGTGTGATGTGGATAATTGACTGGGGATAAAAGTCCTCCCCATGCATGGGACTTTGCTTGGTTGAGATGTGGACGTGTAGACGGTTAAGCTGAAATTAAGCTGAGAAGACGGGCGCAAGGAGCCAATATCGAAGGGGTGGAGCTAGATGATGTAATAGTACGTAGTAATGTTTCATCCCTCCTCTTGCACGAGGGAGGGGGTGAGGAGCGTGAGCAGCTAGTAAAAGTTTTTGTTTTGTTTTGTCTCCCGTCTCAAATTTTGATAAGAAATTGCAGGCAGGAACAGACTAATAATGAATTCACTTAAAGGGATATCACATTTTAAATATGAGTAGATGTTTTGTAGATTATTCTGCCCCGGTGTAACTCATGTTTCTGTTATAGGTGCTAACATCTTACAGGCCTTATCTGCATCCATCAAATCTTTTTACAATGTTATACTACCTTAAACCCGCCTACTATTGTTCCAATTGCGTACCCTGGTTTAAAGGGGGGGAGGAAAAGGCATAGGTGATCTAGGTATTGCAAGTCAGCCATTTTAGGTATTGCAAGTCAGCCATTTTAGGTATTGCAAATCAGCCATTTTTAAATTTTTTGCAAGCCATTTTTTAAATTTTTTACATTTTTTGCAACAAGATTCTGATCTATTTGAAATAGAATACCAGCCTGATTGTCTAGCAGTGATGCAACAAGAAAATTTAAGTTTAAAAAAGTTACTCAAAGCCCTTGTTAATAATGCATATTTTGAGTTGTTTTTTATAGATGGTACCCAGGGTGATTGACGACTCCACACTGGATATACAGTGGTCACACAAGATGTCCTAAAAAGCAGAATGTCTCCGCATGTCGCAGTACAAGAAGCGGAATTAAAAGCACTCACGGAGGCGTGTAGAGTGGAGGAAGGTAAGACGGCAAACATTTACACTGACTCCCGGTATGCATTTGGCATAGCTCATGATTAAGGCCCAACATGGAAGGCCAGACAGTTTTTTACCACAGCAGGACAGCCAATTAAGAATGTTGCAGCGGTGCAGAGTCTCATGGAGACCCTTCTTCTACCTGACAAGGTGGAAAGCTCACACCAATTCCTACACCAGAGAAGCAAGAGGCAATGCCATCACAGACCACACAGCAAAAGCAGCGGCCCTCAAGCCGTGGAAGAAAGAAGAAAAGAAGAATTTGATACTAACTTTGGACTTTGACTACACTTGGACTTTGATAATAATTTTGGACTTTGATTTGAACTTGGACTTTGATAAAAACATTGGACTTTGATATGCTAAAGACTTTACAGTTACGAGCCAGCAAGGAAGAAAAAGACAAATGGACTAAAAAGGGACGGCGTATGGTGAACAGTCAACAGAACTTGCTTACCATAGTCCCTGTGCCTCATAATGGCCCAGCTGACGCACGGAAAGACACACCTCTTAAAGCAGTAATGATGTCGACGCTTGAACGACGACGGGTGGCTCCTTGGTTTTCTGTAGCTGCTGCATCATTTGTCCAGTTTTGCATGATCTTTGCCGTAAAGCAACAGGGCAGAAGTAAATTTGCCACATCACACTTGCCTAGACCACTCTACCCATTTCAGGGATTGCAAATTGGCTACACTCAGCTCCTACTTGTTGGGAAGCATGAAAATGTGCTTGTTGTTGATTTCTTTTCAGGTTGGAGACCTACTCTGTTACCAAAGTAAATAAGCAGGTAACCGCACAGAAGCTCATGAATGAGGTAATCCGCAGATATGGGGCACCGGAAGTGATTGAGTCAAACAAAGGTACACACTTCACGGGTGAAATAATGCAACACATCATGTCTGTTTTGGGTATATTCCAGGCTTTACACACACCCTACCATCCGCGGAGTAGGGGGAAAGTAGATACAAAAGGCAATAGAGAAAACGGGTAAATCTTGAATTGAGTGTCTTCCATTAGTTTTTCTTTTTCTCCAGGAGGATACATGTCACAGTAGCAGAGTTTGGGGAATGATTTTCTTGTTAATTTTGTCATAGGTCCCTCCAAGGAATTGTTAGTAATGCATTCTGCAGTCTCTGCTTTTCTCCCAGGTCCTACAGATGAGTGTCACTATCTAAAACCCAGGTGACAGGGTCTATGTGAAAAAGTTTAAGAGAGAAACCCGGTTTGAAGGTCCTTACCAGATGTTGCTCACCACCCCAACTGCGGTCAAGCTTGAAGGAAAGCCCACTGGGATCCACACTTCGCACTGAAAGAACTAATGATCCTGCATATCCTTTACATGCTATAATGTGGTACAATTCCTCTAACACACCTTTGACTACTGTACACTAGCCCCCTGTTTCAGAACAAATTAATACAATGAAATGTGCAATATGAAGACTACACTGAGGGTGAGAATCCAACACCGCATCGTGCTAAGAGAGAAGTTGACGTTCAAGATGGTAACTTTGATCCACATGTATACATAGATGCAATAGGAGTGCCAAGGGGGGTGCGAGATTAATTTAATTCTAGACATCAGGTTAAAGCAGGTTTTGAGTCCTTATTTGCTTTTGTCACTGTTAATAATAATGTAGATTGGATGAATTATATCTATTACAATCAGCAGAGGTTTGTAAACTACACCAGAGATGCTTTACAAGGGTTAGCTGACCAGTTAGGGCCCACTGCATCCATGACGTTCCAAAATAGAGTGGCCGTGGATATGGTTTTAGCAGAAAGAGGTGGGGTATGTAATTTCCTGTATGTGTATTATCCCTTTGATCAAAAAGAGTATGAGTAAGGGACTGGATAATGTGACACCAAAATTTCCCTTGTTTGAAAAAGATGAAGAGCCAGTTCCGATAATGGCAACCACGTACGTTACCAGAAGAATGGAGAGATGGACTAGTACTGTGCCGCCCCGGTCTCATAAGATGGACTGTCAGTGGACTTCCCATTTGCCTAGGGAAAGTGCAGAAGACCTTAGGTTCCGGCAAGGGCACACCCTGTGGGGTGTTAACTTGTACAGATAGAGGATGTGGATGCCCGGAAATAAGCCCAGGGAATCCATGGCCTCCTTCTGAGGTGAGGTAGGGATCCCTCCCCTTTAGGAGTAGGGACTTACGGGAAGTGGAGAAACCCTGACGCAAGGGAGAGACAACCGAGGAAAAGTGCAAAGTCTGATGCTTGATCTCCATATTAAGTTTTTTAGGGGGGTTTGTGAGGGTATATATATATATTGCCATATGTGTTTTTTATGCTTTTATACCTATATGCAAGTTTTATTCAATTCCAAATGAAAAAAACTTATATGTCGCCTTACATCAGATATTTCCAAGGCTTTAGAAGGCTGAGAGAGATGTTCTAGAAGTTCAGCAAAGAAGAACCAGACATGAAGGACGCATGTACTTGGCCGTTTTCCCAGAAACAAGATATCAAGATGTTCAAATGTACATAACTTTCACTGTCTTAGGCCGAAATCCGGACTTCTTAGAATTGAGTGGGTGATTCTTTGTACTGGAGTTAATTGAATACGTGATTTTCTGTACGTAAGCCAGAGGCGCCAGTATCAAGATAATGACTGTTATATGATTTTCACTGTCTCAGTCCGCAAATCCGGATTTCCCATATATGGTTATGAGCCCATCACCCCCTAGTGGGGATGGGACAAAGGGTATAAGATCTCATGTAATCTGTAATAAAGCACGTCGACGTGGGCACAGCTGAGAGCCATGTCCCGTGTGAGAAACTATACCAGACCTCTGTGTGGTGTCTCTTCTTACGGCCGGCAACGGGGCAAGTGGGGTGGGCCCGATTGGTGCTGTACTTAGAATTTTAACCCTCATACAAGTTCTTAGTGTCGTTCCTTCGAGCCTTTGGGCTACCAGTCAGACGGACCTCGACAGACTGTCTGTATTTGTTTGTATTTAATTTCAGAGGAAAGCAGTACTGTTGAATAGTGCTGCCACAAGGGGCACAGAATAGCCCAATACCAGTTCACCAGATGCATGAAGCTAGTATTAGACGCCTGGCCAATTCCCGAGGGCACCGCCCTCTTGTAATATGTTGATGATTTGTTTTTATTTTCTTTTATGTACTGCTGACACAAATAGTTACCTCAATGCATCACTAAGCCTTTTGTGTTTCCTCCATCAGAGTAGAATGGCTGCAAAGCCAGCAAAGAGAAACTTCTTAGATCACACCATGGTGATCTACACCCCACATGACATACATGGTATCCTGACACAGGTAAGCCGTAGACATCTGTCTCTTGCTAGACAGATCAAAATGGAACTTGCATTTACACTCTTCATCCAATGTCTCATTTCAACGTTGCACCACTTTGAATCCGGCCACCTTATTGCCATTAGGTGACACTGATTCAAATGGGGGAGTAAGTACAGAGGACCAGCTTTTTGCAAATTCTCTGACTGATGAAGAGGAGGCCTTTGACGCAGAACACCAGCATGATTCTGCAGCGCTCATGGAGCAGGAGACAGCTGGGTTCGCACATGTCACTGACAAACCCCTCCTAAACCCCCACCTTGAAATGTTTGTGGATGGATCTAGATACCTGAATGACGAAGGAAGGTTTGTAACAGGTTTTGAAGTAGTCACACTGAATGAGATACTTGTACAAAAACCACTGCAGCCATACATGTCAGCGCAGGAACTGAGGCCTGTACGATTGAAAAAGGTACCACTGCTAATATCTACACTGATTCCAGGCTCGTCTTTGGTACTGCACACGATTATGGACCCATCTGGCGGTCCAGGAGCTTTTTCACGGCACAAGGCAAGCCCATTAAGCTATCATGTTGCCAGGACAGGTGGCCATAATAAAGGTTAAAGCACACACGCAGGGGCAGTCACCAGAGAGCAAGGGATAGGGCAGCCAAGGCTGCAGCTCTCCTAGGACAGGATGCAAGACCCCTTGTGCTGTAAGTTGGATCTTGGTCCCACCACTCTTGTTGATTTGGGATTTGGCGTCCTACGGGACGCAGATGTTGTACCAGCGGCTGCCTACCCCCACCTCGCCGTCCTAGCTCACAGGAAAGTGCATGCCTCTCGGAATGCCATGGTTTCTGTTGTGGACAAGGTATAGTATGCTCCAGGGTTCGACAGGTTGGCAAAGGCATATGTGAAGGCATGTGAAGTGCACACCCAGACCACTGTATCCTATTCAGAGATTACAAATCGATTACATCCGGCTTCCCAAATCAGGCAGGTATGAGTACGTCCTTGTGTGCGTGGACCTGTTCAAAGCCACCACACAATGTACAGTGACTAAACTTGTGTCAGAACTTGTATGTAGATTTGGGGTACCAGAGACAATTGAGAGTGACGGAGGTACACAATTTACAGGTGAAGTGATGCGAGAGGTGATGTCAGCCTTGGGGTGGAACAAGCGTTTTACACTCCATACCACCCGCAGAGTTTAACAAAGTTGAAAGAACTAAAATGATATGCTTAAGTTAAAAGAAGTGTTTGGCTCTATGCCAAGATTAGGCCTGTACCATCCACAGGCCCTGCAGTAGGGGTGTGATAAGATTATTGAATATGTACAAGAACTATGTCGTAAACTGAAAATAACACCCGATCTAGTGTTTTCCCCAATTCCAGACCCTGACAACCTAGAGGGGACTCATTTCTTGCAGCCTGGAGACTGGGTGGTCGCAAAAAGACACGTAATAAAGGCCTTGGACCCAAGGTTTGACGACCATACCAAGTTCTGTTGTCAACGCCTACTTCTGTAAAAGTGGATACATGCCTCCCACTGCAAGAAAGTTCCCGAGCCAGAGGAAAAGTGATGGGTGGGATCCCGGCGTTGTTTGGGTGGGGGAGGTAATGGACATTTTGATTTTGACTTTTGCATTTGTCTTATTGGACTGTCTTCTTATTGGGAAACACCACTACGAACGATCCACATGGAGAAGCGATGGACTGGATGGGCAAATATTCCCCACATGTGTATGCCCAACTTCAGGAGTGGAGAGGACATTTTGCGGACTTGTCTATTATCTGTCCCCACTCCTCTAGAGACTCTTCGAGACATACGCTCAATAGTTCACAATGATAGTGATGTAGTAGATGACAATGTTGTTCAGGAAAACACCTTCCTTAATTTATTTGAATATTGTCCCCATTGCGATACCATTGAATATACACATTGGACAAATATAACTCGGTTTTAGGTGAGAAATGTTGCGTTGGCTGAAGAATGTTGTAATTTTACTTGTGACTAATGAAATCGGGAAATGCCAACGAATTAAGGCAACAGAAGTAACAGCTACTCTGCAATCGTCCGACTAGTATAATCTTATGTGTATATATATATATATATTGCAATTAAGTTAATAATTTTATGCATAGCTAAATGTACTGAATGACGATTTTCTACACCCATTTCAGTGTCTAATATAACTATGATGATATTGATGTTGATAAATCTAAGATTACTGTATTGTAAACTTGATTGACTTGCAATATCTGATATTATGTCATTTGTTTAAATATCTTGATGGACATAGAGTGCACCATTCCTACCTGGGAACCCGGCACCTATGGGTGACAGAACCAGGAGATAATGGTGGCTCTGATGTCCAAATGGGGGAATGATAGGGGTCAATCAATATTTTTAATAACCTAACATAAGAAAGATAAGGGAACAGTGTAATAAATGTGACATTAGTTATTTGGTTATATAATGTTATGTATTATATGTAAAACATTCCGGAAGTTGCTAGTAGAATTTGGATATAGAATCATATGTAAAAAGGTATATTCAAGCGTTTATTTGAATATTGATTTTAGAATACTAAATGTATGATTAATTAGATTTTATTCAGCTATCTTACTGAATACCAACTTATCAACTTTGTGCTGACTCCCGAGTAGGTGGCTGAACCAGTTTTGTCTATGTGTAAACTAGAAACAATGCCCCCTCTTTTGATGTGCAAATTGTTGATGGACCTTGAAGATTACATTTCTAGTCAAACAAGAAATGTAATTAACAAAAGTACTCAGCCAGTAGACAGCCAGGAGTCAACCTTTATTATCACATTGTAACTGTTTTATGTCTACTTCAAACAGTTTTGTTGATACCTTTTGTTTAGAAAGCTTTTTGATTTACAGTCATGTTGTAACCTGTTGGAATGAGGGTCTGGTCACCAAAAGTACTTTGTAACTAGGCATCAGGTAACATTTGGAAACGCCTTCTTTTCATCTTGCATATAAACTAGCAATGTACAACAATAAACAGGATTCATTCTGATCACTAGGCGGTCTGTGTAGTGATTTATTATGGTTCTCTATGAGTACTCTATATAATATTTCCTCTTAATTTGGATACAGGCAACATTCGCATTTGGGTCTGCGTTCCAGACCCCCCACAGTTTATTTGGCGCCCAACGTGGGGCAGAAGCTAACTCCTTACCTGCAGCCGATACCTGACTACACTACCTGCCGACCAGCCGGACCAGAGGCCACGGGACCCCAGATCTACAAAACACCGGTATACGGTAAGCTCTTGACTTGCCACTCAAGCTCTGGGCTCTCCTGGCTTCATTTAGTCTCGTGTCGACAGGGGGTGAGTTGCTGCATGTTATATAGGACGCTTCTGCCTGTTATTTACGGTGTTCTTAGTGACCGTGCTAGACGGAAGAACCCTTGTGTGTATATTGCCATGTTGCCTGTAGTAATTGTTGAAATCTGTAAGTTGATAGTCTGTGTCATGTTAGCCATAATTTGCTTTTACTGAGTCTGTTATAATATCACCAGAAGTTCCCTTAAAAATAGAAGTCTGGGTGACAAATAGAAGTCTGGGTGACAAATAGGGGTCTGGGTGACAAATAGGGGTCTGGGTGACAAATAGAGGTCTGGGTGACAAATAGAGGTCTGGGTGACAAATAGGGGTCTGGGTGACAAATAGGGGTCTGTGGGGCAAATAAAAAGAGAGAAGGGGGAGACGATTGCAGACAAGTGTATAAAATATAGAAAGATAGGACTTAGAAAAGCAGGAACCTTTAACTATGAGTTCTGGTAACAGTACGGGAAAAAGCATATGAAAGATATCAGAGACGCCGGTTTAGATAAAGGAACAGACAATATGGGAAACGTACAGGGCAAGCAGTATGCCTATATGGAAATCAGCTAGAGAAATAGTAAAAGACAAAGAAGGCACGTTAGCTGTGGGAAGAAGAATGTAGTAAGGTGTTTAGAATTTTGGGAGTCTTAGACCAGCAAGTTTGGGGAAAAGATTCAGAGATAGTCAAAAAGGTTGTATAAAAATATGTTAGACAGATGGATTAAGGCAAGTATAGATACGGCAGTAAGGGGTTATCAGAGAAAGGGAATCCTCTTATAGTTTGTGTCCCTCTGGGACATAAAGTAAGTTCATGCAAAATCTGTGGACAATTATGTGACAAATAACCACTATTATTTGTCTTGTATGTCTTGTTGTTATGTAAACTAATCTTTGTTGTACGTCTTAGTCTTCTTCATGTAAGTGTAAGTAGATATACTGTGTGGTTTTGTATTGTCTCTGTAGTAGTGAATGGTGTGAGCAGACTGTGCAGGTTAATAGGGAACAAAGAATGAGTTAAGGAAAGGTAGAAGGTTTAACAATGAACGGTGATAATAGTTGCTATCTGGAGGGGTGAATATAAGTATGTGGGTGGAAATGGGCATAAGTTGTATTATGTTTGTCATTGGATAGCCTATTCTGAACAAAATATGTAAAAACCGCGGTACATAAGAGTTTTTCTTATATATATATACTTTGCTCAATATGGGAAGTTCTATGAACAGTAAATACAATCCCAGTTTCTACTTCACATGAGATACTTATCAGTCTGTATATGAGTGAATGAAAACCCCAGTGAGTGTGAATTCGTGTATTAATGAAGGGCCCGTATG